>NW_006159943.1:114077-118415 GCF_000334495.1 Tupaia belangeri chinensis
AGAGAGAAATCACCCTCCATGGGGGATAGCCACATCACAATCCCTTCTCCTTCACTTTCCCCTTGGGATCCTGGGCACACATGCACACACGCCTGGCCTGTTTTTCAAACCACTGGGTCCAGTACTCAAAACTACACAGTCTGTGTGGGATCCAGCCACCTTACCTACCACACCACCAGCTAGCCCCAAAGTCATTGTTCTTACTAAGTTTATCTAGTGAGAGAAGGAAGACAAAAATATGTCATGGTTATAAGCCCTATGAAGATAAATCAAGAAGGGTGATGGGAATACTATCTTGCTTGGAATAGACAGGAAATGCTTCTCTGATAAGACGAACCTTCAGTAAGAGACGCAGTGAGCTGTGCAGATGCCTGGTGGAGCCGGGTTCCAGGAAGGAGATTCCATCTGGAATATGCCTCTTTAGTTATTTGTTTATTCAACAAATACATATTAAATGCCTGCTGTGTGTTTGGAGTGCTGGGAACACAACAGTGAGCAAAACACACACAAATCTATGCTCATGAAGACTGCATTCTATGGAAGAAAAACAATAAGTAGGAAGATTATGTATGTGGGGTATGTATACTTATTTAACTCTTAGATGTGGAAATTATATTTGTTTTTCCTTATATGTATGCTTGTGAGAAAGAGAAAGAAATGACAAGGCATATTTTTATATACATATTTATTTATTTATCTATTTAAAGAATTATTTAACTATTTACTTATTTACTTACTTATTTATAAATTTGACCAGAGAGGGACAGAGTGAAATAGAGAGAGAGAGGGACAAAGTGAGAAAGTGTGGAGAGTGGCCAATCTCAGCAAACAAGAAAGCAAGCCTCCAGGTCTGGGACTAGAACTATGGTCAGCCATGTGGGCGTCCAGCACCCCTAACCACCATGCCACCTGCCGGCCCTATATATTTATTTTTTTAGAGAGATTTTTGCTACAGGGTGCATGCACTTGCTGGAGAGACAGAAATTACCCCCTGGGGGGGTGTGGCCATGCTACAACCCCTTCTCCTCCATTCTCCTCTCAGGATTTTGGGCATGCATACACACATACCTGGCGTGAGTTTTAAGTCGGTAGGTCTGGAACTCGAACCATGGTCAACTATGTAGGAGTCCAGCAACATAACCATTACACCATCTGTTGGTTCCAGACAAGGCGTATTTTACCAAAAAAAAAATAATTAATTGGGGCCAGCAGGTGGTATGGTGGTTAAGGGTGCTGGACTCCCACGTGGGTGACAGCAGTTCGAGTCCTGGACCTGGTGGCTTGTTTCTCACTTTCCCTCTCTCTTTCTCTCTCTCTCTCTCTCTCTAAGGGCCAACAGATGGCCTAGAAGTTAAGGTGGCTGGATTTCCACATGACTTCCTGCGTTTTGAGTCTCAGACCCAGTAACTTGAAAATCATGCCAGGCCCGTGTGTGTGCATGTCCAAAATCCCAGGAGGAGAATGGAGAAGAATGAATTGTAGTGTAGTTATCTCCCCTGAGGGTGATTTCTTACTTTCCCTCTCTCTGTCTCTCTCTAGAAAGAGCACATGCTCTATGTCAAAAAACAAAACCAAAATAATTAGGGCCAGCCAATGGCGTGGTGGTGAAGGCAGCTGGAACCCACATAGCCAACAGCTCAGTTCAACCTGGTAGCTTGAAAAACATGCTGAGTATATGTGCATATGTGCCCAAAATCCCAAAAGGAAGGAGAGTGGGAGAGAAGGGATTGTAGAGTGACCATCCCCTATGGGGAGAAGGGTGCTTTCTCACTTTCCCTCTCCCTCTCTCTCTATCCTCATTGAGTGCACATGCTCTCTAACAATTTTTTTTTTTTTTAATTTTAAAAACTTTAAGCCAGGCTAGGAAAAGTGAGTGTCAGGGTAAGAAAATGTGCACCTTTATTTATTTTTTTTTAAGATTTATTTATTTTTATGCATTATTATTTTTTAAATTTTATTTATTGTCATTAACTTATTTTATTTTTTTGAAGTTGACCAGAGAGAGAGAGAGAGAGAAGGAAAGTGAGAAAGCAAGCTGCCAGATCCATGCCATGGTCAGTCATGTGGGAGTCCAGCCACCTGCCAGCCCCATTTTTATTATTTTTTAATTTTACCAGAGAGAGAAAAGGAGAGAGAGTGAGAAAGAAAGCCACCAGATCTAGGACTTGAACTATGGTCAGCCATGTGGGAGTTCAGGACCTTAACCACCACAACACCTGCCAGCCCCAAGTATGCACTTTTAAACAGAGTAGTCAGGGAAGGCCTTATTAAGGAGACATTTGAACAAAGATATCAATGTTTTCTGCGGGCTCTATTTCTTCCTATGTAAAATACTTATATTTTATATACCTGGGAGCTGAAATTTTAGAACATATTTTAAAATTACCTAAACCCAGGACCAACAGTTGGCATAATGACTATGTCTCTGGACTCCCATGTAGTCGACTGCAGTTCAAGTCCCAGACACAGTGGCTTAAACTCACGCCGGGTGTGTGCGCTCGAGGCCAAGATACCAAAGGAGAAGGGATTGTGGTGTGGCCATCCCCGCTGGGGGTTGATTTCTCACTTTCTGTCTGTATCTCTCTGTCTTTCTGGAGAACACATGCACCCTATAGCACAAACTTCTCCAAAAAAAAAAAAAAGTTTATTTCATGTGTTTATGAGAGAGAAAGAGAGACCCCTTGGTCAGGGTCTCACCATACTCTGATCTTGCACCCCCAGCCTCTCAGCCACCCAAGATTGTGGGCACTCCCAAGGCCATGCCTGACATGTTCAGGTTGGCCTGGATTATGAGCCTGGGCCCCCGACACGGTTCCAGCAGCACACAGCAGTGCCCTGTTGCCCGCACACTGCAGCTAGGCACAACGATCCACATTTACCACCTTTGAGCTCCCTACCAAGATCGCGGAAACTCAACTTCACCCTGACAGCCCACCCTGACAATCAGCCTTTCCATTGGCACAGATTCTCTGTTTGCAAGCTCTGTGCTGATGCTGCCGCTTATCCTCCTGAAGCCAAAAGCACAGCTCATGCCCTGTGTGGTGGTTAAAGCAAATGGGTTCCCATGCAAAGAGGTGATCTTAGAACACTTACAGGACAGCTTTATGCAAAGCGCAAACCACTATGAGCAAAACTAAGTCTGTTAAGTGCTGAGAGAAGGCCAAGAGGAGACAGGGAGTCAGGCGGGGCACTTCAGGGAAGGCTTTGTGGAGAGGACAAACGTTCCCCCCAGGTTCAGGGGGAAGGACAAGCCATGGATTGGTTGGAGAGGGTGGGCAAGGGCGTCTCTAAGAGAAGGGAGAGGCTGTGAAGCCCAGGCGAGCACATTTTGCTTTAGAGGCTAGACTGCAGATTAGCTTGGCGCCAGCAGAGGCATTAAACAGGGAGCTCTGGCCAGGGGTTGAAATCCACCTGCCTTGATGCATCTCTGGTCTCCACCTTCAGATGTGTCACCGGTGGTGGCCGGCCTCATCGGGGCCTCTGTGCTGGTGGTGTGTGTCTCGGTGACCGTCTTTGTCTGGACATGCTGCCACCAACAGGCAGAAAAGAAGCACAAGACCCCACCGTACAAGTTTATTCACATGCTCAAAGGCATCAGCATATACCCAGAGACCCTTAGCAACAAGAAGAAAATCATCAAAGTGCGGAGAGACAAAGACGGCCCCGGGAGGGAAGGTGGCCGCGGGAACCTGTTGACGGACGCGGCAGAGGCTGGCCTGCTGGGCCGCGACAAGAGTCCCAGGGGGGCTAGCTCTGGCTCTTGTATAGACCAGTTACCCATCAAAATGGACTATGGGGAAGAACTGCGGAGCCCCATTACGAGCCTGACCCCTGGGGAGAGCAAAACCACGTCTCCATCATCTCCAGAGGAGGAAGTCATGCTTGGATCCCTCACCTTCTCAGTGGACTATAACTTCCCGAAGAAAGCCCTGGTGGTGACAATCCAGGAGGCGCATGGGCTGCCCGTGATGGATGACCAGACCCAGGGCTCTGACCCCTACATCAAAATGACCATCCTTCCCGACAAGCGGCATCGGGTGAAGACCAGAGTGCTGCGGAAGACCCTGGACCCTGTGTTCGACGAGACCTTCACCTTCTACGGCATCCCGTACAGCCAGCTGCAGGACCTGGTGCTGCACTTCCTCGTCCTCAGCTTTGACCGCTTCTCCCGGGATGACGTCATCGGGGAGGTCATGGTGCCACTGGCCGGGGTGGACCCCAGCACAGGCAAGGTACAACTGACCAGGGACATCATCAAGAGGAACATCCAGGTGAGGAGGGAGAGTGTGTTGGGGAGGGATGGTAGGTTGGGGGAGATAAGATCTGGGGGGATAGTAG
>NW_006159943.1:118460-122315 GCF_000334495.1 Tupaia belangeri chinensis
TGTCAAGGACAGGCTATTATCCGAGTGAGACACAGAGAGCCTGGCACAGCCTGGCACAGCCTGGCAGAGCAGGTCTCCAAGAAGCAACGCCCTAGAGACAGAGAGCTGGTAGCTTCTAAACTTGCGCGCAGTGGCTGGCGCCCTGTTTCCAGGCTGTATCCAGCTCCCTTACAACAGGAGGGCCCCCTCCGACGTCCTAGACCCTCCCATAGATCAGGGAGATGGGGGCTAATCTCCCTAAAATGGTGTGTGAACTTTCTCCAGGGAACTTTCTCACCACGGAGAACTATACAACCATTCAGTCATTTTCTCCCTCAGCTTCTCCTTCCCAACCCAAACCTAGAGTAAATAGCATTATGTGCATTTCTTTTTCCTTTTTAACCATTTGTGAATGCAGTTTAATGAATCGCTTCAGCCTTCCCGGCCTGGCCCAGATGCTTCTCTTCATTCCTCCCTCCTCCATTTGCATGAGAAGGGGTGAGACCCTCTCTCTCTGCCTTCTCTCCTGCTCTCCTCACCACATCAGCTCATGAGCTGTCATTTCAGGGGTATGAGAAGTGACCTCCAGCCCACACCACCAGTTCATTCATTTCTGCCACCGCTGGGGAGGCAAGAGTGCTGCCGTTAAGTAGTGGGGTCCTACTGGAGCGTCCACCGCCCGGCCTCACTTTCCAGCTCACCACTTTCCGCTGTGTGACGTGGGGCGTCAGATGACCCCACTAAGCCTGTGAACAAGGCTGGTAGTATGCCTACCTTACAGGGTGATGAGGAGCAAATGAGGTCATATGTGCAGCATATATGCCCTTGAGGGTCTTTTACTTTATTGGAGGAGAAAGACAGACATTCTTAGCAGTTACCGGGTGGGGAGTGCAGTAGGTACAATGGTAGAAGTTGTGACGTGGGGCGTCAGATGACCCCACTAAGCCTGTGAACAAGGCTGGTAGTATGCCTACCTTACAGGGTGATGAGGAGCAAATGAGGTCATATGTGCAGCATATATGCCCTTGAGGGTCTTTTACTTTATTGGAGGAGAAAGACAGACATTCTTAGCAGTTACCGGGTGGGGAGTGCAGTAGGTACAATGGTAGAAGTTGTTGACATTTGAATGTTTTCAGTTCTCCAAGTGTGCACTAGCCAGAGAGGAAGGCGGAGGCACACCCCATGGGGAATGGATGCACTGCAGTCCCTTCTCCCTTTCAGGATTTTGGTCATGCACACACATGCGTCTGGCATGGTTCTCAAACCGCTGGGTCCAGACCTCCAACCACACAGTTGGCCCTGTGGGATCCATCCAGCTCCCTTCACCATCATGCCACAGGTTGGCCCAAAGTTGTTGAAATTTTAAACTTCGAGTTGCATTCATTTTTCAGGATATAGCATAAGTGACTAATAACAAGGACTTTGAAGTCAGAGTTTAATTTCAAACTCTATCAGCTAAATGACCTTGGACAAGCTGCTTCATTTCTTTAAGTCTGTTTTTATAGTAATAAAGTAAGATGATTTACATAGTCCCTACCACTGAGTAAATGTTGGATGAGTTTTGATTATTATTTCAATTATCAATAATGTTTGGTCTCTGGGAGATGTATGTGGTTTATAGATATTTCGATAGGGTCATTGAAAAAGTAAAGACAGGGGGCCAGCAGGTGGCATGGTGGATAGGGGCGCTGGACTCCCACATGGCCAACCACGGTTCAAGTCTCAGACCTGGTGGCTTGCTTTCTCACTTCCTCTCTCTCTCCCTCTCTGTCTCTCTCTGATCAAACTGGAAAATAACAATGATAAATAATAATAAATAAAGTTAAATAAAATAATTCTTTAAAAAAGAAAAAAGAAAAAGTCAAGACATATTTTTCTATGCAAAAATGCGTCATGACTTTTCCAATGGCCCAATGTTCTGTTTTGACAAAGTGAAGGTAGACCAAGAGGCCTGGACCTGTGGAGAAGAAAGAATATCAAGGCCACTAACAACCATTCTTTTCCTGGGGAGAGCCTTGCCTCTAGGTGCCATGCTTAGCTCTTCTTTTTTATTTTTTAAGAATTGGTTAATTCAGGGGGGCCAGCAGGTGGCGTGGTCATTAAGGATGCTGGACTCCCACATGGCCGACCATGGTTCAAGTCCTGGACCTGGCAACTTACTTTGTCACTTTCCCTCCCTCTCTCTAACTCTGTTCCTTTCTGGTCAAATCAAAATAACTAAATAAAATTTTAAAACAAAGAATTATTTGGGGACCAGCAGGTGGCATGGTGGTTAAGATGCTGGACACTCCCATATGGCTGACCACAGTTCAAATCCTGGACCTGGTGACTTGCTTTTTCACTTTCCCTCTCTGTATGTATGTGTGTGTGTCTGGTCAAATTAAAATAAATGAATAAATTAAATTAAATAATTATTTAGCAAAAAAAGAAAAGAATTATTTAATTTGGGACCAGTAAGTGATGTGGTGGTTAAAGGAGCTGGACTCCCACATGGCCGACCACGTCAAGACCCAGACCTGGTGGCTTGCTTTCTCACTTCCCCTCTCTCTCTCTGTCTGTCTGGTCAAATTAAAAAATAATAATAACGAATGGAATTAAATAAATAAATTATATTTTTATTTATTTTTTATTTTATTATTTTATTTTTTTTTCAGATCAGGAAGAGACAGAGAGAGAGAGGGGAAGTGAGAAAGCAAGCCACCAGGTCTGGGTCTTGACGTGGTCGGCCATGTGGGAGTCCAATGCCTTTAACCACCATGCCACCTGCTGGCCCCTATTATTGTTATTTTTAATTTGGCCAGAGAGAGATGGAGTGGGAGGAATGAGAAGGGAAGCTGCCAGGTCCGGGAATTGAACTATGGTAGGCTATGTAGGAGTCTAGTGCCCCGACCACCATGCCACCTGCTGGTCCCCATGCTTAGCTCTTAATGCCTTTCTACCTATAAGCTCATGCTGGGCTTAGTGGGGAAATGGGAGGCCCAGGCCTGGACACAAGAGGCTCTCAGGCCCGCAGACATGGCGCGTGCAGGGCTGCCCACAACCAAGGTTGGCACACTGCAGGGTGCGGCGCCAGCTTTGAGGATGGGGTGGCAGAGAGCACACCCTCTGGGGCCTTCTCTGCTGTGCAGTCAGCCTGTCCGGCGGCAGCACGTCCAGCCATGCCATTGCTCAGAGTGACTTAGACCGCCACCTGGCACACCTGAATCTACTTCACAGGGTCCACAGAAGCCAAATGTGTTGGAGAATATCAGAGGCATTGGTCAAAGCATGAGTGGGGCCCTGGCTCAGTGCCAGGGTACTGTGGAGAGTAGTCAGTCTGAAGATGTGAGGAAAACACGTTTACATGTGCCTGTAGACACATATAAAAACACACTTTTATAAACTATTTTAACAAGACTATTAAAAAACATCTATCTATAATAACAGTATCTATCTGTTGTCAATGGTTATCTTTTTGTTGCTGATATCTAGAAAGAGGGGGATATGTGGAGGGTAGTCGGTCTGAAAGCATGTGATGAAAACACCTGGCCTGTAGACACATACAAAAACACACTTCCATAAACCACTCTAACAAGACTATTAAAAAAAATCTATATAGGAAAACAGGATCTGTTGCCAATGGTTATCTTTTGTTGCTGTTTTCATCATGTTTTCAGACTGACTACCCTCCACAGGGTACCCACAGGGAGACGTCCTGGAGCCCAGCAGTGCAGGGTTCTCGCGTCCTCCGAGGTAGGAGTCGAAGGCACGGACAGAAACGACAGAAAGGACTCGTTTCGTTCCCTCTCCCCTCTGCTCTCCCGCGTCTCTTTGCCCCAGGGCTCTGCTCACCCTTTCCATTCCCTGGCTTCCCTGTCCAGCCGCTCCAGGGCCCCG
>NW_006159943.1:122354-124176 GCF_000334495.1 Tupaia belangeri chinensis
TTCCTATCACCACAGTCTCGCTAGAGCCGCTGGCCAGCTAGACGCCCAGGAAGCTCACGCGCTCACCGTCCACGGCTCTGTGCCAAGCTGCAGCTGGGAAGAGCCTGGCAAGGAGAGGGATGGATTTGGGCTGGGAACAGAACAGCCTCAAATCCCAGGCACTGGACGGAGAGCTTAGACAATGGTGTTTGCTAAACTGCCAGGGGCTCTTGCTAAGAGCCAAGTTTCTTTCCGCTTTATTAACTCCCTTCGGGAGGGGTATGCCAGGGCGAGGACCATGAACACATTGTCTGGGAGAGACCCCGACAGGGCACACACCACCTGTGCAGCCCCACACGGGCGCCTTGCAGCCTCCCAGGCTTTCTAGGCGCGTTTATCCCCAGACGGTGCCTGCAGGCAAGTCTAGGTTCCATCAGAGCCATGGCTGTCATTGTCCCCAAGAGTCATCACACCCATCCCTGGGGTTCCCTGGCAGGGTAACCTCAGTGTCTACTCCACATCCTCCCCACTGTAGCCAGGAGTCTGCCCTTTCTGGACCTCCCCTGGGCAAACACCAGCTCCCACACTGCCTGCTGAGGGCTTTCTCCTGTTCCATGCAAGGTGTCCCTTCATAGCGAGGACCAAATGGTCTTCCTCCAAACGCTCCTGGACAGAGACTGGCAAGAGCTGCATTTCTGTGGGCAAGCCCTGATCGTGAACTGCATTTCCTGGCCTCTTGTAGCAAACTCATCTCTTGTCCGTCCCTCCCGTTGCTACAGCGTGATCCTGTTGAAGCCTGTGACGTGTCCTTATTTCTTTTTTTTTTTTTTTTTGGGGATGTTTATAGGGTGCGTGCGCTCGCCAGAGTGACAGAGAGAGACAGAGAGACAGAAAGTGAGAAATCACCCCCCGGGGGGATGGTCACACCGCAATCCCTTCTCCTCCATTCTCCTCTCAGGATCTTGGGCACGCACGCACACACGGCCAGCGTGAGTTTTAAGCCACGGTGTCCGGGATGCGAACCGCGGTCGACTACGTAGGAGTCCAGTGACATAGCCATTACGCTAACTGCTGGTTCCCACGCGTCCTTATTTCTGACTCTCCATTTCTCTGCTGCCGCTGGGCAATCCATGATCCTCTCTGGGTCTTCATCTTCCTCTAGGTGGATTGTCAAGGATAATGCGGTGACTGGGAGTGTACACTCCGCTCTTACGAATATACTAAAAGAAATAAGAAACATAAAAAATTAACCCTTGAAACTGCCTGTGGCACACTGAATTTGTGCTATACATAGAAAGCTGGATCCCATATGGCTGTCCATGCTTCAAAGCCTGGCCTTAGGCACTCGAGAAACACTCCACAGGCATGTGTGTATGAATGCCCCAACAGGATGGAGAAGTGGGAGAAAGGACTGTGGCGTGACCATGTAGGGTGTTTTCCCCTCATCTTCTCTCTTCATCTTTTTCTCTCCCTGAGAGTGCCCTTGCCCTCTGGCAATTAAAAAAAAAAAAGAAACAAAAAAATTAACCCTTGGGGGCTGGCAGATGACATGGTGGTTAAGGGTGCTGGACTCCCATATGTCTCACTGTGGTTCAAATCCCAGACCTGTCAGCATGCTTTCTCATTTTTCTTCTCTGTCTCTCTCTGTCTCTGGTCAAATTAAAAAATAATAATAAGGGGCTGGCAGGTGGTGTGGTGGTTAGGGGTGCTGGACTCCCACATGGCCAACAGCGGTTTGAGTCCCAGACCTGGTGGCTTACTTTCTCATTTTTCCCTCTCTCTCACTCTGTCCCTCTCTGGTCGAATTAAAATAAAGAAATAAATAAAGTTAAATATAATAATT
>NW_006159943.1:128274-137620 GCF_000334495.1 Tupaia belangeri chinensis
CCAGCAAATGGTTAGGGGTGCTGGACTCCCACATGGCCAACAGCGGTTTGAGTCCCAGACCTGGTGGCTTACTTTCTCATTTTTCCCTCTCTCTCACTCTGTCCCTCTCTGGTCGAATTAAAATAAAGAAATAAATAAAGTTAAATATAATAATTCTTTTTTAAAAATAATAAACAAAATAATTATTTTTAAAAAATTAACCCTAAGTTAAATACAATAATTCTTTTTAAAAAATAATAAAATAATTATTT
The DNA here is from genome assembly GCF_000334495.1 of Tupaia belangeri chinensis. Taxonomy (NCBI): domain Eukaryota; kingdom Metazoa; phylum Chordata; class Mammalia; order Scandentia; family Tupaiidae; genus Tupaia; species Tupaia belangeri. Next base: position 128,526 of record NW_006159943.1, read on the forward strand.
TTTAAAAATTAACCCTTGATTATTACTGAAAGGAGGTTCTTCGAAAGTTTCATGCCCAAGATCTCTGAGTTGGACTTTGGGAGTAATGTTTGTATTTTTTCTCAAGTGGCAGCTGTTGTTTTCTAGTATTTCACTCCAATTGTAATTAAAGTGAATTTACATCCCAGCGGAAAATCCCACACAGGAAGAAGAGAGGTGGTGCGGAGAGGGCTGGGAGATAAAGAGGGCAGACCAGACGGAAGCCATGAGGGAAAAGTGGGTAATAGTGTCGTGGGATGACCTGGGACAATGGGCCTGGGAATGAGAGGATTCCTGGCATCTCGGATTTACAAAGGACCTTAGAGGTCACCCAGTCTAGCCACTGGGACTGCAAAGAGAGAAAGAAAGGGGGATGTCAGCATTCCAGGAACAATAAAGAAAGTTGTTTTGTGTCTGCACTGGGGGAGGGAAAAAAGGGGACACGCTTGAATGTTAGAGTTTTGTTTCTTTGCTTTTCCCATGGTTGTGATTTAGGGTGGAGGTGACCCTCAGGACTTTTGGTCTCAAGAAAGGTTTATTGAGGATACATTGGTTCTCTGAGTGCAAAGGCTCTGTGGCTAGAAATCACTCTAAAAGAGGTTCTGCCAATTACAGGAAAATAGACTGCTCTCTCACCTAAGTATTTCTTTCATCCGAATGTGTTCTTTAAGACCACCACTCTGTTCCTCTATTCCACAGAGGGAGAAAGGAGCCCACTCTCTCAGAAACTGCCCCCGTCAGGCATGCATAAAACCCTTTCTCCCCCTTGTCCTTCTGCTTGCCTGCCCCCCAACAGGGTCTTTGCCTGGCTGGGCCAAGGGGCTGGGAAACAGAGCTCGCTCCCAGCCCTCAATGGCTCTTTCAAAAGAGCCATTGACAGTGCTGCTCGGAATGGGAATGGCGGGGAAAGAAAGGGAGGGGGTGAGGGAAGACATCCTGCTCAGGCCTTCAGTGCAGACCCAGACCGGGGTGGCATTCAGGTGGTATCGCAGCTGCAGACTCCGAGCGTCACAAAGGGCAGCTGAGGGGACTGGGCATCCTGCCCGTGTACAACAGCCCGAGGTAAAAGATGGTGTCAGGTGGAGAGCAGTTGCCCGAGGAGCCGTTTTAGGGAGGAAAGGATGGAACCGGTAACCAGAAGTTGTCTTCTTTCCCGAAGAACTAGGGGACGGGCACAGGGATTTAATTAGGAAGATTTTGTTTATAGTGATGACAGAAATGTCCTATATTGGCCCTGTCCAACATGGTAGCTACAAGGCACTTGAAATACGACTCGTGTGATTAAAGGACATTTTATTTATTTATGTTTACTTGGTTATAGAGAGTGTGTGCTCGCTGGAGAGACACAGAGAGAGTGTGAGAAAGCACCGCCCACCTCCCAGGGAGAATGGCCACACCGCAATCCCGTCTCCATTCTTCTCTTGGGAGTTCTGGGTACGCACGCACACACGCACCACATGCTTTCCAAGCCACTGGGTGCGGGACTCGAACCACGTAGTTGGCCATGTGCGATCCAGCTGCCTTAACCTCCATGCTGCCTGCTGGTTCCAAGAACTAAAATTGTAATTGTTTTCATTGTAATGACTTTAAATTTAGCTAGTAGCTACTCTACTGGATAGCTCAGTTCTGAGCGTTTTGGAGGGCATTTGATTTTCCTTTTCACGAGCGATTACTTTCTATTTGGTTGTGGCCAATAGTGAAAATGAGTTTATACCCTCTTATCGCACTCTGACTCGTGGCAGAAGGAAACGGTGCAGAACTCCTCTGGTTGGCAAGGACAACCAGTCTGGGATTTTCAGCTGGCTGAGGGTACTTCCCACGGATACAATCCCGAGCTGACAATGTGTGTGTTACAAAATGTGGGGCTTTAGTCTAGCAGAAAAATACCATGGAAATCTTTTTTAAAGTCTGGTCCCTTTTGTACTCCAATTTCTAAAGCTAAAAGCCAAGTTTAATCTTTAGCTAGTTATGTCCTATGCCCTATAAGAAGCATTTCCATAGGCTCCTGGAATGAACTATAAACTCAAATATTTTTAAAGAATTATTTCTTGGGGCTGGCAGGTGGCATGATGGCTAAGGGCACTGGACTCCCACATGGCCGACCAAGGTTCGAGTCCTGGACCTGGCGGCCTTGCTTTCTCACTTTCCCACTTTTTCCTCTCTCTTCTCTCTCTCACTCTGTTCCTCTCTAGTAAAATCTGGACCTGGCGGCCTTGCTTTCTCACTTTCTCACTTTTTCCTCTCTCTTCTCTCTCTTACTCTGTTCCTCTCTAGTAAAATTAAAATAAATAAAGTGAAATACATAATAATTCTAAAAAAATATTTCTTTAATTTTATTTATTATTATTATTGAATTTGCTATAGGGCATGAGCGCTTACCAGAGACGGGGGCGGGGGTGGTGGTGAGAAAGCAAGGTGCCAGCTTGGACCCAAACCACGGTTAACCATGTAAGAGTTCAGTACCTTAACCACCGTGCTACCTACTGGCCCCCCCAAATTTTTTTTTTTTTTAGATTTTTGCCATAGGGCACCTGTACTCATTAGAGAGAGAGACAGAAAGAAAGGGAAAGTGAGAAATCACCCCCATGGGGGATGGCCACACCAGCAATCCTTGCCATCTCTTCATTCTTCTCTTGGGATTTTGGACATATACCCATACACCCCGCATGTTTCTCAAGCTGCTTTGTCTGGGACTCGAACTGTGGAATCAGCCATGGGCGATCCAGTGCCGTAACCACCATGCCACCTGCTGGCCCTGAAAAATTTGGGCATTTTAGTATTTTTTTAAAGTGTATGTATTTTTTTTTTAAAGAATTGTTTTGTTTCATTTATTTATTTAAAGAATATTTTACACTTCTATTTATTTGTTTACTTATTTTAATTTGGCCAGAGAGAGACAGAGAGAGTAAGAAAGCAAGCTGCCTGGTCCAGGACTCAAACCGTGGTCAGCCATGTGGGAGTCCAGCACCCTTGATCACCACATCACCTACTGGCCCCTATTTATTTATTTTTAAGAGAGTTGTTTTTGTGTTTTTTTGTTTGTTTGTTTGTTTGTTTTTTGCTATAGGGCAACCAGAGACGGGGGCGGGGGTGGTGGTGAGAAAGCAAGGTGCCATCTTGGACCCAAACCACGGTTAACCATGTAAGAGTTCAGTACCTTAACCACCGTGCTACCTACTGGCCCCCCCAAATTTTTTTTTTTTTTAGATTTTTGCCATAGGGCACCTGTACTCATTAGAGAGAGAGACAGAAAGAAAGGGAAAGTGAGAAATCACCCCCATGGGGGATGGCCACACCAGCAATCCTTGCCATCTCTTCATTCTTCTCTTGGGATTTTGGACATATACCCATACACCCCGCATGTTTCTCAAGCTGCTTTGTCTGGGACTCGAACTGTGGAATCAGCCATGGGCTTGGCCAGAGAGAGACAGAGAGAGTAAGAAAGCAAGCTGCCTGGTCCAGGACTCAAACCGTGGTCAGCCATGTGGGAGTCCAGCACCCTTGATCACCACATCACCTACTGGCCCCTATTTATTTATTTTTAAGAGAGTTGTTTTTGTGTTTTTTTGTTTGTTTGTTTGTTTGTTTTTTGCTATAGGGCACGTGTGCTCGCCAGACAGAGAGAGACAGAGAGATAGAAAGCGAGGAATCATCCCGCAGAGGGGATGGTCACACCGCAATCCCTTCTCCTCCATTCTCCTCTCGGGATCTTGGGCACGCACGCACACGCATCCAGTGTAAATTTCAAGCAGCCAGGTCCAGGACTTGAACTATAGTCAGCTGAATGGTACTCCACCACAACCACTACGCCACCTGCTGGCCCCGTTATTATTATTTTTTAATTTGAGCAGAGAGAGAGAGACAGAGAGAGACGGTCAGAAAGCAAGCCACCAGGTCTGGGACTCAAATTGCAGTTGACCATGTGGGAATCCAGAACCTCAACCACCCTGCTACCTGCTGGCTCCTGTTTATGTATTTATTGATTTAATTTCTGGAGGGTGCATGCCCTTGCCAGAGAGAGAAAGCACCCTCCAGTGAGGGACAGTCATGATGCAACACCTGCTCCAGTGTTTCTCTGTCCTTTGTGGGGCATGCACACACGCACCCACTGTGTTTTTCTTTCTTTTTTCTTTTTAAAGGATTATTTTATTTAACTTTATTTATTTATTTAATTTGACCAGAGAGGGACAGAATGAGAGAGAGAGAAGGAAAGTGAGAAAGCAAGCCACCAGGTCCGGGACTCCAACCGTGGTCGGCCATGTGGGAGTCCAGCACCCTTAACCACCATGCCACCTGTTGGCCCCCCTACTGTGTTTTTCAAGCCACTGGGGCTAGGATTTAAATCATGTTTGTCCATATGGGATCCTGTTCCCTTAAGTGCTAGGCTACTAGTTTAGCCCAACACTTATTTATTTATTTCTCCCATGAGCAAGGAGGTCATAGGAAGAGAGAGAGAGAGACCAAGAGACAGCACCCCTCAGGAGGGTCTTGATGCCACGGTCCACTCCCAGATTCAGCCAGACCCAGGTCATGGGCACACAGATGCCTGGAGTACAGGGAGGTCTCCCAGTGTAAGCCCTGAACCTTCCTACAAGGGACAGCCTCACAGAGTGTCACACTCCACTGCTGTGCCACCATCTAGGCCCAGACTTGAGACATTTTAAAAACCTGGTGAAATAGTATCAGTTCTGTTTCTTGGGATGGCTTAAGGCCTACAAACTATTGGATTGGTGCCTTTTTTTCTTTTTTTAAATTATTTTATTTTTATTAAGCTTTATTTATTTCTGTGTTTATTTAGTTTAATTTGACCAGAGAAGGACAGAATGAGAGAGAGAGAGGGAAAGTGAGAAAGCAAGCCACCAGGTCTGGGACTTGAACAATGGTCTGCCATGTGGGAGCCCAGCACACTTAACCATCATGCCATCTGCCGGTCCCTGACCCTTGTTTGTCAATGATGAGGTAATCAGGTTATCTGCTGCTGCTATTCTTTCCTGCACCAGACACACCCTAGCAGGTAGGCCACTATCCTGGAAGTTTCTCATGTGTGCGATTCCTCACTGTCTGTCTTTTTTTTTTTTTTTTAATAATTATCTTGAATTTTATTTATTCATTTACTTAGTTTATTTTGACCAGAGAGAGACACAGAGAGAAAGAGAAAGTGAGAAAGCAAGCCACCAGGTCTAGGACTTGAACCATGGTCAGCCATGTGGGAATGTCCAGCACCTTAACCTCCACACCACCTGCTGGTCCCCACTGTCTGTCTTTTTGGTGCTAGCTGCCTATAGAGTGGCTGGCATGTCATAAGTACATAACAAGTCATTTTTGTGGGTGTGCAGTGTGTATAAGGCTGGTGATTAGTAAGTATAGTCTTTTGTTGCTCAATCTAAGAATCCCTGGAGTAGGTGACATTTCTTTAGACTTAGAAGAATACAAGAAATAAGGGGCCAGCCTGGGGTGTAGTGGTTAAGGGAGCTGGGTCCAACATGGCCGACTACATGGTTCGAATATAAGGAATACGGTTTAATAGCAGGGCATGGGGGCCAGCAGATGCTATAGTGGTTAAGGCACTGGGCTTCCATATGGCTGACCACAGTTTGAGTCCTGGACCTACCAGTTTGTTTTCTCACTTTCTCTCTCTCATCTCTCTGATGAGCATATGTGCTCTTTAACAAATTTTTTAAAAATAATAATACAAGGACCGGCAGGTGCCATGGTGGTTAAGGGAGCTGGACTTCCACATAGCCGACCACAGTTCGAGTCCCAGACCTGGGGGCTCACTTTCTCATTTTTGTTTGTGCTCTCTCTCTCTCTCTCTCTCACGCCCTGTCCCTCTCTGATCAAATTAAGATAAAGTTGAATAAAATAATTATGTAATAGTAATAATAATATATGAAATTAAATAAATTAATTTTAAAAGAAAGATAGAGAAGGGACCAGCAGTTGGTATAATGGCTATGTCGCTGGACTCCCACGTAGTCGACCTCAGTTCAAGTCCCGGACCCGGTGGCTTAAACTCACGCCAGGCACGTGTGCGTGTGTGCCCAAGATCCCGGGAGGAGAATGGAGGAGAAGGGATTATGGCGTGGCCGTCCCCGTTGGGGGGTGATTTCTCGCTTTCTGTCTCTCTGTTTCTCTCTCTGTGTCTGGCGAGCGCACGTGCCCTATAGCAAAAACCTCTCCAAAAAAAGAAAAAAAAAAAAGAAAGATAGTGAAACTGCCCAAGGGAAGAAAAAATAGTTTTTAAAAAAGGGGAGTCCAGGAGATGTCATAGTGGTTATATCACTGGACTCCCACAGGGCCACCCACAATTCATGTCCCAGAGCTGGTGGCTTGAAAATCATGCTGGGCTCGTGTGTGTGTGTGTGTGTGTGTGTGTGTGTGCCCAAGATCCAGAGAGGAAAACAGAGGAGAAGGGATTAGAGGAGAGAAGAGGAGAGGAGCTGGGGGGGATCTCACTTTCCCTCTCAGTCTTTACATCTCTCTCTTGCACAAGCCCTAAGGCAAAACCTCGTAGAAAGAAAACAGTAGGGCATGATTTTGTCCCAATTTAACTTACGACCTAATGCTTCACCTTTTGTTTCCTTTTTCACCCTTGCCCTGACTTTCTAAGCAAAAAAAACAAGAAATAGTCTTCTCTTACTTCCCTACCCCCGACTCGGCCCCCCATGCCTAGAAAATTCTGACTGTTCTTCCTGAGACATAGCTTACCCCATGTCCATCTTCTCTGCCATAGCCCTACTCAGCCCTGCCATTTCTTCTTTTCTTTTCTTTCCTTTTTTTTTTTGATAGGTTTTTGCTATAGGGCGCGTGTGCTCCTCAGAGAGACAGAGAGAGACAGAGAGACAGAAAGCGAGAAATCACCCGCTGGGGGGATGGCCACGCCGCAATCCCGTCTCCATTCTCCTCTCGGGATCTTGGCGCACGCACCTGGCGTGAATTTAAGCCTCCAGATCCAGGACTCAAACCATAGTTGGCTACATGGGTGTCCAGCGCCTTAGCCATTCCACCAACTACTGGTCCCATTTTTTTAAAATAGTTTTTTAAAATAAAGTGTTTTGTTTTGTTTTGGAGGGATTTTTGCTATAGGGCACGTGCACTCGCCAGAAAGAGAGAGAGACAGAGAGACAGAAAGTAAGAAATCACCCCCCAGGAGGATGACTGCACCACAATCCCTTCTCCATTCTCCTCTTGGGATCTTTAAGCCACCAGGTCGGGAACTCGAACCATGGTCGACTACATGGGAGTCCAGTGACATAGCCATTACGCCAACTGCCGGTCCCCAAAAATAAAATATTCTTGAAGAGTTTTATCAAGCTTATACTAGAGCCTAGAGTATAATTTTTGTTCTTTTGCTCACTCTATGGTGCATGCATTTGCCAGAGACAGACAGAGATAGAGGGATAGAGAAAGGAAAGGTGAGAAATCACCCCACAGGAGGGATGACCATGCCACGATCCTTGCTCCTCTCAGGACTTTGGGCACATGTGCACATGTACCCAGTGTGTTTTTCTTTCTTTTTAAAAAACTATTTTATCTTTTTATTTTATTGAAGCTGACCAGAGAGAGACAGAGAGAGAAGGAAAGTGAGAAAGCAAGCTACTAGATCCGGGACTCGAACGACAGTCAGCCATGTGGGAGTCCAGCACCTTAACCACCATGTCACCTGCCGGCCCCCAACCCAGTGTGTTTTCGAGCTGCCAGGTCTGGGAATTTAACTGCCCAGTTGGCTGTGTGGGCTTCAGTTGCCATCTCCTCTGCACCACCTGCTGGCCCAAGCCTACGGTGTAATTTAAAGGTAAGGAAACATGGGGCCAACAGATGGCATAATGGTTATGTCACTGGACTCCCACTCTCAAACTGTGGTTTGAGTCCTGAACCGGGTAGCTTAAAACTCATGCTGGGGGACCAGCAGTTGGCGTAATGGCTATGTCACTGGACTCCCATATAGTTGGCCGCGGTTCAAGTCCCAGAGCTGGTGGCTTAAACGCTTTCTCAATTGCCCTCTTCCTCTCTCTGTGTGTGTGTCTTTCTCTGTGAAATTAAAAATAAATGAATGAATAAATAAAATTTAATAAAAAAAAAAGATCCCGAGAGGAGAATGGAGGAGAAGGGATTGCAGCGTGGCCATCCCCCCGAGGGGTGATTTCTCGCTTTCTGTCTCTGTCTCTGTCTCTCTGGCAAGTGCACGTGCCCTACAGCAAAAACCTCTTAAAGAAAAAAGGAAACAAAGCTGAGATCATTGCGGAGGAGGCCAGCGTGCCAGAGAAGGCATGGTGATGCGCGTGCTCGGAGACAGGCGATGCAGGAGAGCCCGTCTGCATGTTCTCCTTTGAGATGGAGGAAGTGGCTCCAGAGAGTTCACGGACTTGCCCAGGGCCGTGGGGTAAAGCACGAAGTCAAGAGTCAAACCCAAGTGTCACTGTACGGTCTGCAAAACTTTTGTCACAAGAACCAAATGAGAGAATGCACTTTTTTAAAAAAAAATAATTATTTATTTGGGGCCGGCAGGTGGCATGGCAGTTAGGGACCCTGGACTCCCACATGTCCAACCATGGTTCAAGTCTCAGGTCTGGCAGCTTTTTTCCCTTACATTCTCTCTCTCTCTCGCTTTTGTCCCTGACATTCTCTCTCTCTCTCTCTCTCTCACTCTGTCCCTCTCTGGTTAAATTACAAACAAATAAATAAAGTTAAATAAAGTAGTTCTTCAAAAAAATAGAAAAAAAAATTAAATTATTTAATTTTTAAATTTACCATTATTTTTAAATTTGCTAGAGGGCACATGCGCTCATGAGAGAGTGGAAAGAGAGTGGAAAAGTGAGAAAAAAACCAGCAGGTTCAGAAACTGCACCACAGCCAGCCGTATGGGAGGCCAACACCTTACACCTCATGCCACCTGCTGGTCCTGGGAATGTTCTTCTATAGGACACACTATGTGCTCGGCACCGTTGTGGTCTATTTTAATTTATTTAACCCTCATAATAATCCTATGAGGTAGGTACTATTTTTGCCATAGGGCAGGCGCTACCACACCCCAAGGTAGGTACAATTTTTAAAATTTATTTTTATTTATTTATTTA
>NW_006159943.1:137637-144959 GCF_000334495.1 Tupaia belangeri chinensis
TTTATTTAGTTTTTGCTCACCAGAAAGAGAGAGAGAGAGAGTGACCAGCAGTAAGCGTAATGGCTATGTTGCTGGACTCCCACGTAGTTGACCATGGTTCACGTCCCGGACTCGGTAGTTTAAACTTACACCGGGCGCGTGTGCGTGCGTGCCCAAGATCCCGAGAGGAGAATGGAGGCGAAGGGATTGCGGCGTGACCATCCCCCGTGGGGGGTGATTTCTCGCTTTCTGTCTCTCTGTCTCTCTCTCTCTGGTGAGCACACACGCCCTATAGCAAAAACTTCTTTTAAAAAACGATAAAAAAAGAAATAGAGAGAGGAAGAGAAAATAAGAAATCGCCTCCAGTGGGATGCCCACACTGCAATCCTTCTCCAAGCTCCTCGTTTTGGACGTGCACTCACACCTGGCATGATTTTCAAGTTGTCAAGTCCACGACTTGAACAGCACAGCTGGCCATGTGGGATACAGTGCCCTAACCACACCACCTGCTGGCCTCTTAGTCCCCATTTTACAGATGAGAAAACTGAAGGACGGAGATGTTAAATAACTTGCCCAAGGTCATAGATTAAACAAAATAAAAAAGACAATCAGGGGACCAGCAGATGGCTTAATGGTTATGGCACTGGACTCCCATGTGACCAATTGCAGTTCAAGTCCCAGACCGGGCAACTTGAAACTATGCCAGGCACATGTCCGTGTGTGTCCAAAATCCCAAGAGAAGGGACTATGGCATGGCCATCCACCCTGGGAATGATTTCTTGCTTTCTGTCTCTCTCTTTCTCTCTGGCTCTCTGGCAAGCACATGTGCCCTACAGCAAAAAATCTCTCTTTAAAATAAAAAGAAGAGAGCAGACAAGATTGAACACCAGGCCAGTCTGGCTTCAGAATCCTTGTTCATAAATCCTAAGCTTGGCTATCTCTTCATGCAAATGACCTTCTTTAACCTCGGGATTATGATTATAAAGCTTCCTCTCCTCCTCCCTGCTGAGTAGGTCAGAACATCTTTTCGGCGGACGGACAGCTGTCCTGCAGATGCCTCATCCCTCTCTCCCTGCTCCTCCACATGCTTCCTGGGCCATGCCTTCCCCGCCAGGATTCTCACACGCCTTTTCTTCCCCACAGAAGTGCATTAGCAGAGGGGAGCTCCAGGTGTCCCTGTCCTACCAGCCCGTGGCGCAGAGAATGACAGTGGTGGTCCTCAAAGCCAGACACTTGCCGAAGATGGATATCACCGGCCTCTCAGGTAGCAGCTATTTACTCCGACCTACTTCCGGCTGTCTGAACTACCCTACTCTTTGCCTGTGGCCCAGACACACCTGCATGTCCAGGATGCCGGCTTCTTTCACTGTTCTTTCTCTTTTTTAACATTTTGTCAGAGGGTGCATGCACTCACCAGAGAGAGACAGAGACAGAGAGAGGGAAAGTAAGAAAGCACCCTCCATGGGGAATGGTCATGCCACAATTGCTTTTCCTCCATCTCTTCCTCCTTGGGGGATTTGAGGCAGGTATGCACACACACCCAGTGTTTTTCAAGGTGCCACGTTCAGGACTTGAACCATGTCGTCAACCATGAGGGATCCAGCTTCCTAAACTGTCAGACCACTGGTTGGCCTGGTCTTTTCACTTTTCATCCATTCCTCTGTGTTCTCTTCCCGATGAGTGTCTCGGCCCAGTAGATTTCTCTGGTTAGGGAGGTTATTTGGGTGAGCAGTTAGAGTTTGCACACTTGGTAAGAAATCTTAAATGATAGCATGCCAGGTTCTGAACGCTCACTCCAGGGGAGACTTCTCAAAAATGAACAAGGCAGGGAACCAGCAGTTAGCGTAATGGCTATGTCGCTACACTCCCACGTAGTCGACCGCGGTTCGCGTCCTGGACTCGGTGGCTTAAAACTCACACCGGGCGCGTGTGCGTGCGTGCCCAAGATCCCGAGAGGAGAATGGAGGAGAAGGGATTGCGGCGTGACCAGCCCCCCTGGGGGGTGATTTCTCGCTTTCTGTCTCTATGTCTCTGTCTGGCGAGCGCACGCACCCTATAGCGAAAAACCTCTAAAAAAAAAAAAAAAAAAATGAAGCAGGCATTTATATGTCCCTATGCCCTTGAAAATATTTCTTGGTGCCGTTTTGTTTGTTTGTTTGTTTGTTTCCCCCCAGACTCACTGAGGAAGTTGTTCTGTTCTGTTCCTGTCTGGTTTCCTTGGCCCCTTGCCCAGGCAGGCATATTCACCTAGACTATGTGCATTTATTGTGCAAACCCGGAAGGCTGCATGGGGGTGGTGACCAAAGATAGAACAATAGGGTCCCCTCCTTCCCAATGGGAAATCACCGCTACATGAGAGGACTGTGTCATCGGCCTGTCTCCCTTTTTCTTATCTTTTCTGGGGGCCCCAGATCCTTACGTCAAGGTGAATGTCTACTACGGCAGAAAGCGCATCGCCAAGAAGAAAACCCACGTGAAGAAGTGCACTTTGAACCCAGTCTTCAACGAGTCTTTCATCTACGACATCCCTCCTGACCTCCTGCCTGACATCAGCATCGAGTTCCTCGTCATCGACTTCGATCGCACCACCAAGAACGAGGTGGTGGGGAGGCTGATCCTGGGGGCACACAGCGTCACGGGCAGCGGTGCCGAACACTGGAGAGAGGTCTGCGAGAGCCCCCGCAAGCCCGTGGCCAAGTGGCACAGTCTGAGCGAGTACTAATTCTGTCCTTGCCTCTAACCCTGGGGCCGGGCTGGGGAGGGATGCGGCAGGGAGAGAGATGACAGAGAAGCGGACTCGAAACCTCATTTTAGTTGTAGAAGAAAATTTCGTACAAATAAACCCCACAAAGAACACCCCACGTGACCACAACTGCAGATCAGTTCTTAGCGATGATGACTTTTCTCTTTGCAAGGCACTAGAAATTGTTTTTTTTTTTTTTTTAAATGGGGGAACAAAGAGGAGGAAAGACCCCCCCAACACACGTCTATATATAACAATGTAATCTTATGCTTGCATGTCTAATACAAACTGAAAAAATTAGCCTAACTGCCAATATCAAGTTGCAGATTTTAATCCATGAAAATTGTGTTTTGTGCCGAATTGTATTTGCTGATTACCTGAAATTGGCCTCTTTTTATTGGGCTTCTCTGGAGAATTACTCCCACTCCCCACCTCTGCAGAAGAAAATTTTGCTCTTGTAAAACCTCATGTTTTCATCACCCCCATCTCTCCTCCCCATTACCTCTTACATCTCTGCTCTTTGACTAAGCGCAAGGTCCAGAGGTTTGTCATAAGCCAAGAAACAAAGGTGGGATGGGTAAGGCAGGGTTTGCAGGAGAAAGAGTAAATGAGACCTGGGGTATTTTTGCGGTCAGCCCTCCTGCGAAGGGGTCAAGGGCAGTCTGACTAACTAGTAGCCCCAGGGAGGCACATAGAACCCACCAGACTTAGCAGGTAGAACTTGGATTTAGAAAATTAGATGACTTTATTAAAAGGAGCTTTGGAGACTTCCAATTCTGCTATAGCGAGTACCCACGAGCCCGTCTAGCTGACCCCACCTGCCACCTGCAGGTACGAGGTCAAGGAGAGAAGGAAGGAGATGGCCGCCATGCCCCATGGCAGCCAGTCATGGTAAGGACAGCCAGGTTTTGACTGATGGGTTAGGAGTCATCAAAGTTTGAAAGATGACATTGATCTTTGCTTTTCCAGAAATGGTGACCACAAAGAAGCTTGAGTCTTCTCAAGTGGCTTAGAAGTTATAATGGGGGGTCCAGCAGGTGATATGGTGTGGTAAAGGCACTGCACACTCCCACATGGCTGACCATGGTTCAAGTCCCAGACCTGGCAGCTTGCTTTCTCACTTTTCCTCTCTCCCTCTCTGAATGAATAAGTAAAATTAAATAAAATAATTCTTAAAAAAAAATAAAAGAAGTTATAATGAGGGGCCAGCAGGTGATATGGTGGTTAAGGCAGTGGATTCCCGCATGGCCCATCACAGTTCAAGTCCTAGACCCAGCAGCTTGAAAAATCACTAAATAAGTCAATAAATATTAGGTTGCCTGAAAAGTCATGATGTATTTTTCTATGTTTTTCTATTAAAAAAAATGCATCATGACTTTCACAATGACCCAATAAATTTTTTTTAAGTTATAATGAGATTAATTTTGCCTGCTAAGGAAAATAAAAGTCCTTAGAAATTATTCTTTCTCCTTGCATTTTTCCGTAAGGGCTCTTAAAAAAAAATAGCAAAGTAGCTGAGTAATAAAAGTATCTTGAATTCTTTCAGAACAGCCTTTCTCTCAAAAGGCAGCGTGTAGTTCTTAGGATCTCTGAGTGTCGTGACATGTTGGAAGGATGGGGAATCAGAGTCCAGGCTTCCTCTGCTGGGCCCCAGAGATCGGGAGAGGTTCAGTATCTTACTGGATTAGAATCCAAGTCTCCATAGTCCTAGAGCAGCCATGTCCCCCGGGCTGCAACCTTCCAGGGGGTGGTAATTTCAATGGTAATAGGTAAACTGGAAGAGGCAGAAAGTATTTTTGCCAGCCTGAAGCAGAACTCCGCTGAGTAAGCAGCGGCTTGACCCAGGGCCTGACCCAGGGCCTGAAAGGACAGCTGAAGCTGAAATATCCACTTCCACACTAGAACTGCACTTTCTAACTTGCTTCTGAGAAGAGAGGAAAAGCTGGGTTTCCACAGAGAGGGGGAACATCTTGCCTTTACTGTTCCCCATCTCTTTTGGACTTAAAATTGATTTGCTGTTCCTGATCCTTTTGTTTGGTTTTAATCTGCATTCTTAAAAAGGCAGAGCAATTCTGAGCAGGTACAAAACCCGTTCTCTGTTCTCCTCCCTGTCGACTCCCACTCCCCATAACGCGACTCACTAGTTCACTCTCAGTTGGGGTCACATCACGAGTCTGTTCTATACCCCCCATGGATTGTAAATACTGTATCATACGTAGAAGAAAATAATTTTTGTTTTCTAAAAACGCATTTTGAGATAGGACAGGAGCATTCTGAAGCCCCATTAGAAAAAAAAAATTTAATGGTTCCTCTTCATCGCCTTAATGTCTAAAGATCAGAAATCGCTGAGCAACCGGCTTTTGTTTCCTTCCCAGAAACAATGCAAAGCGACAGGTGGGGATGGTGGGGTCTTCGCCCTGCTGCGTGTGCCTCTGTAGCTCCTCCTGACACGAGTCCGGGAAAACAGCCTCCCCCTCGCCTCTCCCCTCTCCTTGTAGCTTTATCCCTCGCTTTCTTTGGGTCTACTGAGCCGTAGGCGGTGAGGAGCCGGGAGGGGCGCGCAGTTCTGCAGCCTCCTCGCGGCTCGGTGTCTTTGCAGGAAGGCAAAGAGGCGGTGAACGGCGCAGCGTCCTCCCTCCTACCTCAGGCCGGACCCGCCGCGCCCTGAACGTGGCTGTCCCAGTTTCCAAGCTGACTTTGGCTTCACGCTTGTACTTCCGGAGCTAACTGCTAAGGGTGGAGGAGGAACGCCTCCTTCTAAGGGTCAGTTGAAAGACAAGAGAGTCACATCCTCGCTTTTGCACAAGGCACTGGTGGGCAGGAACAGGTTAGGGAAAAGTCACTTCTGGTGTTCCAAGAGTCAGTCCTTCTCTGAGGACCTCTTGATTCCTTTGGGAAGTCGAGAGGTTTTCTCGATGACAAAGTCCCTTTCGGAGTTATCCCTTCCTTCAGTTCTCAGTGGAGCACAGCAAAGACATCCGTGTTGAGGAACAGTGCTCGGGTGTGACCCAGAGAGAACTGGTGTGTGGGGCGGGCGACTGGCTCGGAGAGGGAACAACGTGGAGCCCCTTTTCTTGGAAGGCTTTTACTACGGCCCTGACAGTGACATTGCCCTCACCGTGCTCCCTCTCCAAAGTGGTTGTCTTTCTTTACCTTGTGTCTTCTCTTGTAAAAAATAAAACTCAACGATAAAAATAAATGTGTCAAATTAAAAAAAAAAAAAAAAAAGAAAAAACCGAAAAAGCTAACATGAATTGTGTGAAATTGCATAATGCTGTAACGCTAACCTACAATATGTAATGCTATCTTGTATGTTGAATTTGTTCAAGCACCACACCAGTGCAAAATAAAGACTGATTCACATGAAATAGGCTCCGTGACGTTTGCATGATTCTCTGGGAGGCCGCGGGACCAGGGATGAGCACACAGATGCCTCGGGGACGTTCTAGGGCATGTTTTCCTAAAGTGCAGTCGCCAGACCATCGGATTTAGGATCATTTGGAGCACTTGCAGAAAATGCAGATTCCGGGGCCGGCAGGGGGTGTGGTGGTTAAGGGTGCTGGACTCCCACATGCCCAACTGTGGTTCAAGTCCCAGACCTGTTGGCTTGCTTTCTGACTTTTCCTCTCTTTCTCTCTCTCTCTTTCTCACTCTGTCACTCTCTGATCTAAATAAATAAATAAATAAAGTTTTTTTTTTTTTTAAAGAAAATGCAGATTCCAGGACTAGCCCATTGCCTAGTGGTTAAAGCAGCCAGATCCCACAAGCCATGCTTAACTTAAAAACACTCCCAGTGTATGGGCATGTCCAAAATTCTGGAAAGAGGGTTGGAGGAAAAGGGACTGGCAGGACCATAACCTATGACAGGTACTTTCCCTCTCTTGCCAGTGCACATGCCCTCTGGCAAGAAAACTGTGGTTGCTTTTTTAAAAAGTAATTATTTTATTCAACTTTATTTAATTTGACCAGAGAGAGGGAGAAAGAGAGAAAGTGAGAATGCAAGCCATCAGGTCTGGGACTCGAACCACAGTTGGCCATGTGGGAGTCCAGCGCCCTCAATCACCATGCCACCTGCTGGATCCAAAAATTATGTTTTAGAAAATACAGATTCCAGGGACCAGCAGTTGGTGTAATGGCTATGTCACTGGACTCCCACGTAGTCGACTGCAGTTCATGTCCTGGACCCGGTGGCTTAAACTCACGCTGGGCGTGTGTGCGTGCATGCCCAAGATCCCAAGAGGAGAATGGGCACCCTGGGGGGTGATTTCTCGCTTTCTGTCTCTCTGTCTCTTTCTGTCTGTCTGGCAAGTGCACACGCCCTATAGCAAAAACCTCTCAAAAAAAAAAAAAATACAGATTCCAGCTTCCCACCCTATAGACTCTCAATTGATAAGTAACTTCGTTTGCTGCCCCCTTTTTTTTTTTTTTTTTTTGGTCCATAGGACATGTGTGCTTTCCAGAGATACAGAGAAAGAGGGAAAGCAGGAAAGCACCCTCCCCACCCCCATGGGGGGTGATTTCTCACTTTCTGTCTCTGTCTCTCCCTGTCTTTCTGGTGAGTGCATACACCCTATAGCAAAAATCTCTCCAAAAAAAAAAA
>NW_006159943.1:145017-149588 GCF_000334495.1 Tupaia belangeri chinensis
TTCGACGGCAGTTCGAGTCCCGGGCCTGGTGGCTTAAACTCACGGTAGGCGATGTGTGTGCGTGCCCAAAATCCCGAGAGGAGGAATAGGGGAAAGGGGATTGCGGTGTGGCCACCCCCCCTTGGGGGGTGATTTCTCGTTTTCCATCTCTCTGTCTCTCTCTGTCTCTCTGGCAAGCACATGTACCCTATAGCAAAAATCTCTCCAACATAAAAATAATAATACTAAAAACAAATAAAGTTTAAATAAATAAATAAATAAATCCTTTATTTTTTTTAGAGAGAGAGATTTTTGCTATAGGGCGTGAGCTCACTGGAGAGACAGAGAGACAGAAAGCGAGAAATCACACACACACACCCAGGAAGGATGGCCACGCCGCAATCTCTTCTCCATTCTCCTCTCGGGATCTTGGGCACGCATGCACACGCGCCCGGCATCAGTTTAAGCCACCAGGTCCAGGACTCGAACCTTGGTCGACTACATGGGAATTCAGCGACATAGTCGTTATGCCAACTGCTGGTCCCCAGGCCACATGTTTTAATCGCATGTGTTCAGATTGGCTGCTCTCCACACTGTATGCTAGTTTTTATTTGCCGTCAAATTCCCAGCACAACACCTGGCATGGAACAGGCACCCAGGGGACAAAGTGCTGTCTGGGAAGCAGGCTTCAAGCCAACACAAGGCTTTGTTTTCCTACTTACATGGAGTTGGAGTTTCGAGAGAAATTTGGTACTGAGTTTTGCTTTTTTGGGGGGTGTAGTAGTGGGTATTAGCCGCTATCAGACCTGCATATTCTCTTATTCTTTTAAAAGAATTGTTTTATTTTATTTTATTTATTATTATTATTTTATAATTTGACCAGCGACAGAGAGAGAGAGAGAGAGAAAGTGAGAAAGCAAACTGCCAGGTCTGGGACTTGAACCATAGTTGGCCATGTGGGAGTCTAGTGCTTTAACCCCCCTGCCACTTGCTGGTCCCAAAACTGACATATTCTCTTTTTTATTAGTGATTTTTTTTTTTTGAGAGGTTTTTGCTATAGGGCACATATGCTCTCCAGAAAGTCAGAGAGAAACAGGGAGAAAAAGCAAGAAATCACCCCCCAGAGGGGATGACCACGCTGCAATCCCTTCTCCTCCATTCTCCTCTCAGGATCTTGGGCACGCACACACACAAGTGCCTGGCATGAGTTTAAGCCACCGGGTCAGGGACTCGAACCACGGTTGAGTCCACTGTACTACATGGGAGTCCAGCAACATGACATAGCCATTATGCCAACTGCTGGTCCCAAAACTGACATATTCTCTTGAGTCTAAGGATATAAAAATAAGACTGAGGGCCAGCTGGTGGCAGGATGGTTAGGGCAGCTGGATCCCATCCTGCCAACTGTGTGGTTCGAGTCCTGGATCCAGTGGCTTGAAAAACACTTGGGTGCGTATCTCAAGAGGAGCTTGGAGAAGAAGGAATTGCACTGTGACCATTTCCCTGGAGGAGTGATTTCTCACCTTTTCTTTCTGTCTCTTTCTGTCTATCATGGGTGAGTGCACTTGCTCTATAGCAAAAAAACTAAAACTAAAATTAAAAAAGCAAAAATGAAAGTAAGAGCAGCCAGAATAGGTTAGATGGATCCATGCCAATTACTTCTGACTAGATAGATGTCCATGCCGTACTGGCGAGAGGAGATTTCTACGTTGGGTGGCCCTGTGTCTGAGCACACGTTAGGACCCGCTTTCCTTCCCATAAGCCCTAAGCTTCTGTGCTTCCACCTGCCACCTCCACACTCCTCTGCAAGGAGACTAGGAAAAGCATTTGGTGGGGGATGTTCTGGGAACTAAGGACTTCCTTCTGGCTCGGAGCACACTGTAATACACTCGCAATAACCAGCTCTGGAAAGGGCAGGATATGAGACATGTCTCCACCCTGGCAGCTTTTGTTCAGAAAGCTGGGTGACTTCATGGTATGACCACGTGTGCTCAGGAATGCACGCATGGAACCGAAAGCTGCTCATCAAGGCTTTTTATTTTTAAAGCAGGGATTATTGGACTAAACTAAACTTTTCATTAATTTTGTTTCAAGGCCAATTCATGTTTAAAGGTTGATTGGAAATCTCAGAATACTCCAAACATTGAGAACTAACAGCCCCTTGTTTCATCCAGTAGATTTCTACTTTTCTTCTTCTTCTTCCTTTTCTTCTTCTTCTCTTCTTTTTTTTTTTTTTTTTTTTTAAAGTTTTTGCCTTAGGGCATATGCACTCACCGTAAAAAGAGAGAGAGAGAGAGTGAGAAGGAAAGTGAGAAATCACCCCTTAGGGGAATAGCTATGCCACAATCCATTCTCCATTTTCCTCACAAGATCCTGGGTATTGGGCACACACGCAAATGCACCCAGCACAAGTTTATAAAGCCACCGGGCCTGGGATTCAAATCACGGTCGGCCATGTGGGAGTTCAGCAACATAACCACTATACCACTGCTGGTCCTGGTTTCTTCTTAATAAGATATGTTTAGGGGGCCAGCAGGTGACATGGAGGTTAAGGAGGCTGGATATCATATGGCCAATCCATAGTTTGAGTCCTGAACCCAGTGGCCTGAAAATCCCGCTGGGCACATGTGCATGTGTGCCCCAAATCCTGAATGGGAATAGAGAAGGGATTGCAGTGTGGACATCTCCCAGAGGGTGATTTCTCACTTTCCTTTTCTTCTTCTCCCTCTGTCTCTCTCTGGTGAACACATGCACCTTGCAGCAAACATTAAATAAAATAAGATATGGGGACCAGCAGTTGGCGTAATGGCTATGTTGCTGGACTCCCACGTTGTCAACTTGGTGGCTTAAATTCACGCCAGGTGCGTGCACATGCGTGCCCAAGATCCTGAAAAGAGAATGGAGGAGAAGGGATTGTGGCGTGGCCATCCCCCCAGGGGGTGATTTGTCACTTTCTGTCTCTCTGTCTCTCTCTCTCTTTCTGGCGAGCACACGCACCCTATAGCAAAAACCTGTCCATTAAAAAAAAAAAAAAAAGATATGCTTGGGGCCAGCAGTTAACATAGTGGTTGAGATGCTGGACTCCCTCATGGCCAACTACAGTTCAAGTCCTGGATCTAACAGCTTGAAAATCATGCTAGGTGCATGTGTGTGCCCAAAAATCCTGAGAGGAGACTGGAGGAGAAGGGATTCCTGCATGGCCTTCTCCCTGGGGTATGATTTCTCACATTCCCTCTCTATTTCTCTCTGGCAAGTGAATGTACCATATGGCAAAAACCTTGAAAAAAAAAAAGATGTATTTATTTTTCTTTCTTCTTGTCTCCACAGCCAAATCCCTTGCTTCCTTGTGCACTATTTTTCTTTTTTGAGAGGTTTTTGCTATAGGGCGCGTGCACTCACCAGAAAGACAGAGAGAGACAGAGAGACCGAAAGCGAGAAATCACCCCCTCAAGGGGGAACGGCCACACCGCAATCCCTTCTCCTCCATTCTCCTTTCAGGATCTTGGGTAAACACCCTCAAGCATCCCATGTAAGTTTAAGCCACCAGGTCCGGGGCTCGAACTGTGGTCGACTATATGGGAGTCCAGCGATGCAGCCATTAGGCCAACTGCTGGCCCTTACTTATGCACTATTACAACACCATTTTCTTTTCTTTTTTTGGTTATAGAGTGCATGTGCTCCCAGAGAGACAGAGAGAAAGCACCCCCCCTCCTCCAGCGGTATGGTCGTGCTGCAATCCCGCCTCCTCCATTGTCTTCCTGGGACCTGGGGCATACACACACACACACACACACACACACGCACGCACGCGTGTGTGCGCTCCCAGCATATCCCCGAAGACACTGTGTCTGGGAGTCAAACTGCACAGTCAGGCATGTTGGATTCAGCTGCCTTAACCACCAAGCACTGGTCGGCCCCTATAGGATCCTTTTTGCACCTCGCTTCCCACTGTTCCCCTCCCCTGTACCAGGTTGAGTATAGCCATGAAATGTTCCACACCTGTAACTGCGACCTTAGCTCTGTCACACGCATACAGCCCTCCAACGTCACCCAGCTCAGTGATTCCTGACCTTGGAATTGCCGTGACTAGAATCACAGTTTGCACATGGCTGGGGAGACTTTTACTTTAATATAGATTTCTGGGTCTATCAGAGATCTATCACACCGAAATTTCTGAGCCAGTGGTCGAACTGTACAGCCAGCCAGGTAGGATCCAGCAGCCTTAACCACAAGCCCACAGCGGGCCCCAGCAGGCAGCTTTCAGAGCAGTTTTCTGATCGCTCTGCAGGCAAGCACTAAGGCAGCTGTGGTGTGTTCGTGAATGTGGCTGACCAAGGTTCAAGTGCTGGACCCAGCGTCTTGAAAATCATGTCGTGCATATGTGCGTGTGTGTGTGTGTGTGTGTGTGTGTGCTCAAAATCCCAAGAGGAGAATGGAGAAGAAGGGGTTGCAGCGTGCCTCCCCCACCCAGAGATGATTTCTTACTTTTCCTCTCTCTGTCTCTGGTGAGCGCAAATACCCTATGGCAAAAACCTTAAAAAAATAAAAGGGAACCAGTAGTTAGCATAATGGCTATGTCACTGGACTCCCAC
>NW_006159943.1:149800-150890 GCF_000334495.1 Tupaia belangeri chinensis
GGAGAAGGGATTGCGGCGTGACCATCCCCCCGGGGGGTGATTTCTCGCTTTCTGTCTCTATGTCTCTCTCTGTCTGTCTGGCGAGCGCACGCGCCCTATAGTAAAAACCTCTCCAAAAAATACAAAATAAAAAGAAAAATAAATAGGGGGGAGGGAACCAGCAGATGGCATAATGGTTAGGTTGCAGGACTCCCACAGAGTTGACCACGGTTAGAGTCCTAGACCTTGACCTGGCGGCTTAAAACTCATGCCGGGTGCATGTATGTGCATGCCCAAAACCCCAAGAGAAGAATGGAGGAGAAGGGATTACTGTGTGGCCATCCCCCTTGGGGGGGGGTGATTCCTCACTTTCCTTCTCACTGCCTCTCTCTCCCCCTCTCTGCAAGCATGTCTGCCCTAGGGCAAAAACACCTAAAACAAAACAAAGGTCTCTCTGTGGCAATCCTCCTGCCCTAGCCTCCCAGCTGGGAGACAGGCATATGCCACCACACTCAGCTCTTGGTAGACAGCCTCAAGCTCACAACCCTGGGGCTTCAGCCTCCCCTAACGGCTGGGATCACCCCCCCCAGCCTCTAGGCTGGACCAGGAACCAAACCTGGACCTCCCATGTGGTCCCAGCTATGGGGCACAGCAGGACGTGCCACCCAGCCTGGGCCCCCACTTTTCCTCATGTCTTCTAATTCATGCCATACCTAATTATTCCACAATAATTCTTAGTGGGGAGAAAGACAAAATTAATTTTTGCGGTGAGAGCATTGAAGAGATATTTTGAGGACAGGGTGAATAATCTCTTTAATCAGATTTCCAACTACTTCCTTTTATGGTTATAGCATGTAAGTTTTAGTTCCAGCTAAGCTGATGAAATGTGGGAAGAACAGTTTGAACAGTTTTTAATTTGCCACAGGGTGTGTGTGCTCGCCGGAGAGAGCAGAGGGAGAGAGTAGAGAGTAAGAAAGCAACGCTCGTGAGGAATTAATTGCTTCTCAGGCTATCAGGTCTGGGACTCGAATCTCAAGGTGGGCCATGGGAATCCAATCGCCTTAACCACCACACCACAGGCTGGCCCAAAACAGGTTTTTTTATTCTGTCA
>NW_006159943.1:151292-154913 GCF_000334495.1 Tupaia belangeri chinensis
TGTGTGTGTGTGCCCAACATCCCAAGGGACTGAAGGAGAGTGGATTGTAGCATGGCCATCCTCCCTGGGGGGTGATTTCTCTCTTTCTCTCTCTCCATCTCTCTCTGTCTCTCTGGCGAGTGAACTCACCCTATAGCAAAAATCTCTCTCTAAAAAACCAAAAAGATAGGGTCTTTCTGTGTTTCAGTCCTCCTATCTCAGCCTCCAAGTTGTTGGGGCAACAAATGCATCTGGCTTTTAGGGGGGACAGGGATTGAACCCTTGCCTCCCATGTGGCCTCAGTCTGTCAAACAGTACCATTTACCAGTGTGTGCTACTGCAGCTGGGCCAAAATTAATCTGAAGCAGAGTAAATCTAGAATTAGTGTAATTCCAATTTTTTAGTACTAAAACATCTTTTATTTTTATTTATTTATTCTTAAATAATTATTTTATTTGGGGCCGGCAGATGGCATGGTGTTAAGGTGCTGGACACTCCCACATGGTGGACCATGGTTCAAGTCCCAGACCTGGTGGTTTACTTTCTCATTTTCCCTTTCTCTCTCTCTCTGGTCAAATAAATAAATAATAATAACAAAGTGAATTAAATATTTTAAAAAGAATTATTTTATTTAACTTTATTTATTTATTTTAATTTTGGCCAGAGGACAGAGCAAGAGGGAGAAAGAGAGCAAGAACGAGAGAGAGAGAGAAAGCAAGCTGCCACATCCAGGACTTGATCCGCAGCTGGCCATGTGGGAATCCAGTGCCCTTCATCACCATGCCACCTACCAGCCCCTTTATTTTTTACTTAAAAAAAAAAATATTGCCATTGGGGCCCGCAGGCATAGTGGTTAAGGCACTGGACTCCCATGTAGCTGACTGCCATTCGAGTCCTGTATCTGGTGACTTAAACTCACACCAGGCTTTAGTTTCTGGGTTTCTCCAGAGGCTGTGTCTCAGTCGGAGCAGCTGGGGCCCACTGGAGTTGCCTGTGTGTGCGTGTGAGTTTGGGCGTGTGTGTGGCTGTGGGGCCACCACTCCTCGCCAGCGCACCTTCCCCTGCAGATGATAAACTACATTTAGTTGAGTCTGCAAGATTGAGAAGTCAGAGTGATTAGAAATTGATTCACTGTGGGACCAGCGGATAGTGGTCCAGATGTTGCTGGACTCCCACGTAGTCGACCTGGTTTGAGTCCCAGACCTGGAGGCTTGCTTGCTTTCTTTCTCTCTCACTATGTCCCTCTTTGGCCAAATAAAAATAAATAAATAAATAAAGTTAAATAATTTTTAAAAATAAATACTAGCTTAAAAAAAAAAAAACAAAACCTACAATGGGAATGTGCAGTTCGACTCGGTGACCCAAGCCTCCATTTTTGCCTGGACCAGAGGGCTAGCCCACAGAGCGAAAGCTGATAACTATAAAGAGCCTGACTTCTTTGCAAGGCTTTGGAAGAGGTCTACATTGAGACCACGGAGGCTGGCCTCATGACCAAGGACTGGGCTGCTTGCATTAAAGGTTTACCCAACGTGCAACGTTTGAGTTCATGGACAAACCTGGAGAAAACTTGAAGATAAAACTAGCTCAGGCCAGGGACCAGCAGATGGCGTAAGGTTTATGTCACTGGACTCCCACGTAGTCCACCGTTCAAGTCCCCCACCCACTGGCTTAAAACTCATGCCGGCTGCCATTGTGTGCCCAAGATCCTGAGAGGAGAATGGAGAAATGACTACAGCGTGGCCATCCCTCAAGGGGTGATTTCTCGCTTTCTGTCTCTCCAGTCAAGCACATGTGCCCTGTAGCAAAAACCTCTCTAAAGTAAAACAAACAAAAAAAACTAGCTCAGGCTAAACTTTAAGGGTACACGTGACCTTAGGAGGGTAAGTGTTTTTTGGTAATTGGGTCCACAGATTCACATTTTTTCTGTGTAACACTCAAAAGTAAAGGCAAAATCAATTTTGAAACTTGGTTAGAAGCCAGAGTTTACCTTTTCTGTAAGTTTACAGTCTTTTTCTTATATACATGCAGTTACTGCCACCTCATGCATGTGGCAGGGGACTTGTTTAAAATTTTATTTTCTTGGGGCTGGCAGGTGGCATGGTGGATAAAGGTGTTGGATTCCCACATGGCTGACCACAGTTCAAGTCCTGGACCTGGAGGCTTGCTTTCTCAGTCTCTCTCTCTCTCTCTCGCCCTCCCTCCCTCCTTCTCTGGTCAAATTGAAATAAACAATGAATAAATAAATAAAGTTAAATAAAATAACTATTTTTAAAAATTTATTTTCTGGTAGCAGCATAGAAATTACTTCGGTACTCAAATGTATTCACTGTCACTTCTTATGTTTCTTTTTGTTTTTTTTTTTTTTTCCTTTGGAGAGTTTTTTGTTTGTTTGTTTGTTTGCTATAGGCAATGTGCACTCACCAGAAAGACAGAGAAACAGAAAACAAGAAATCAACCCCCAAGGGGGATGGCCATGCCCCAATCTCTCCTCCATTCTCCTCTTGGGATCTTGGGCATGCATGCACAAGTGCCTGGCATGAGTTTAAGCCACCAGGTCCAGGACTCAAACCATGGTCAACTACGTGGGAGCCAGCAACATAGCCATTACTCCAACTGCTGGTCCTTTATGTTTCATTTTTTCAATGAATTATTTTTATTTAACTTTATGTATCCATTTATTTATTTATTTTTAACTTGACCAAAGAGGGAGAGAGAGAGAGAGAGGAGAGAGAAAATGAGAAAGCAAGCCACCAGGTCCAGGACTTGAACCATGGTCAGCCATGTGGGAGTCCATGCCACCTGCCGGCCCCTTTTCTCATGTTTCAATATAAATGACCCAAATCAAGAGTGCATGAAAGAGTAAATGACAGCCACAGTTAACATTCCCTGAAGTATGTGTAAAGTAGACGTTTCCTCCCTTCCTGACTTGCCCTGAACCATGCGCACTGGGAGGATTTGGTGTTACAGAGATCCCCGAGGTGAGGTAGAGCTATTCATTGAACTTGCAGGTGATTGGAAGAGTATAACTAAAACACGTTCAAAACACTGCAGTTGTTTTTGCAAAGAGCTCTTGATAAGTGTTTTGAATATAGTAAACATTTTTGAGTCCACTGGAGAGTTGGAATTCAGAATAAATACTACCTGGAGGTTTGTTCTGTGTTTGACTTTTCCTCCTCTGGGCCTGGTCTGAGTATTACACTGCCCTAAATAATGTATTTCATCCGCGTGCAATGATGTAAACAGCACCTTTTTAAAAAAAAATTCTGCTGACCTGTTTTTTCTTTTATGTAAATGTGATTTCTCAGAAGATGATATTAAATATTATTCTACTTCTGTTTTTCAACTGAATTAATTAAAATTAAATGAGGGGGGGACCAGCAGTTAGCATAATGGCTATGTCGCTGGACTCCCATGTAGTCGACCTCAGTTCGAGTCCCGGACCTGGTGGCTTAAAACTCACACTGGGCGCGTGTGCGTGCGTGCCCAAGATCCCGAGAGGAGAATGGAGAAGGTATTGCGGTGTGGCCATCCCCCCTGGGGGGTGATTTCTCGCTTTCTATCTCTCTGTCTGTCTCTGTCTGTCTGGCGAGAGCACAAGTCCTATAGCAAAAATCTCTCTTAAAAAAAAAAAAATTAAATGAG
>NW_006159943.1:155028-167694 GCF_000334495.1 Tupaia belangeri chinensis
GAGAATGGAGGAGAAGGGATTGTGGCGTGGCCATCCCCCCGGGTGGTGATTTCTCACTTTCTGTCTCTCTGTCTATCTTTGTCTTTCTGGCAAGCGCAAACGCCCTATAGCAAAAACCTCTCAAAAAACAAACAAACAAATAAACAAAAATTAAATTAAGGGATCAGCAGGTGGTGTGGTGGTGGTAAGGCACTGGACATTCCCACATGGCTGACCATGGTTCAAGTCCCAGAATTGGTAGCTTGCTTTCTCACTTTCCCACTCTATGTCTCTCTCAGTCAAATTAAAGAAAATAATAATAAATGAGTATATAAAATTAAATAAATAATTCTTTTAAAAAGTTAAATGCTAAAAAAACCCAAAATACAGAAACCCATGCTGGGCACCTGTGTGTGCATGCCCAAAGTCCTGAGGAGAGTGGAGGGGAAGGGATTATGGCGTGGCCATCCCCTGTGGTGGCTGATTTCTTGCTTTCTGTCTCTCTGGCAAGAACACATGCCCTATAACAAAACTCTCTTTTTCTGGAGATGTTTTTTTTTGCTATAGGGTGTGTGCTTACCAGAAAGACAGAGACAGAGAGAGAGAAAACGAGAAATTGCTCCCCCCCTGGGGGGATGACCACACTGCAATCCCTTTTCCATTCTCCTCTCCAGATCTTGGGCATGCGCGCACACACGACCAACATGAGTTTTAAGCCACTGGGTCTGGGACTTGAACTGCAGTCGACTACATGGGAGTCCAGCGACATAGCCATTATGCAAACTGCTGGTCCTCTCTCTCTCTTTTTAAAAATTACTTATTTAATTTTATTTATTATCATTTTTCAGTTTGACCAGAGACACACAGAGAGAGAAAGCGAATGAGAAAGCAAGTCTCCAGGTCCAGGACTCAAACCACGGTCAGCCATATAGGAGTCCAGCACCTTTACCACCATGCCACATGCAACCCCCGAAGGTGAATCTCAAAAAGAACAATCTGGGGGGAAAAAGGTTCCATGGATCGGTGTCCAGGCACTCAAGAAGGGCTTCCAGGAGTGGCACTCTCCTCCCACCTTGCCTCACCTCACATCAGGCCCAACACTATGGGGTGGGGGTGGGGGGATCGCAAGACAGAGAGAGATAGAGAGACAGAAAGCGAGAAATCACTCCCCAGGAGGGATGGCCATGCCTCAATCCCTTCTCCTCCGTTCTCCTCTTGGGATCTTGGGCACGCACGTACACGCGCCCGGCGTGAGTTTAAGCCACCGTGTCTAGGATTCAAACTGCGGTCGACTACATGGGAGTCCAGCAACATAGCCATTACGCTAACTGCTGGTCCCATTAAATAATTCTTTAAAAAAAAAATTGGGGGCCAGCAAGTGGCATGGTGGTTGGGGTGCCGGACTCCCATATGGTAGATATCTCTCTCTCTCTCTCTCTCTATCTCTATCTCTCTCTCTATCTCTTTCTTTCTCACATTCTCTCTCATCTCTCTCTGGTGAGCACATATGCCTTACGGCAAATTTAAAAAATAATGATGGTTATAAATAAAATTAAATAAATAATTTTTTAGAATTATTTATTTAAATTTTTAAAATGTATTTCTTCATTTATTTTCATTTGATCAGAGAGAGATGGGGATGGGACAGAGAAAGCAAGCCATCAGGTCTGGGACTCGAGCCATGGTCAGCCATGTGGGACTGTCCAGCACCTTAACTACCACACTACCTGCCGGCACCAACAAATAATCCTTTAAAAAACGAATTCTGCCACAGGACACCGTGCTCAGCAGAGAAAGAGGAGACAGTGAGAAATCACTCCTGTGGGGCATGGTCTCGCCATGTTCCTCCATTTTTCCTTCCTGTGGGATCCGGGCACACATACACACGACTGGAATGTTTTTCTCTCTGGCAAGTGCATGCACCGTAAAAAAAAAAAGCTAAAAACAAAGAACTAGTAATGAGAAAAAAGTCAGAAATTATAGCTCTTCAAGGCTCCTAATATCGGCCATGGGCCATACTAATTTCTCCCTTGTCTGAATTTCTGTAACACTGTCAGTTTGAAGTACATAACCTACAATTTGAGAATGCTCTCTAGGGCCAACTGATGGCATGGTGGTTAAGGCAGTTGGATCCCACATGGATGACTGTGTGGTTTAGTTACAGACCTGGTGGTTTGAAAAACACACCGGGGGACCAGCAGTTAGTACAATGGCTATGTCACTGGACTCCCATGTAGTTGACTGAGGTTCGAGTCCTGGACCCGGTGGCTTAAACTCACACGGGGTGCATGTGCATGCCTGCCCAAGACCCCGAGAGGAGAATGAAGAAGAGATTGCAGCGTG
Organism: Tupaia belangeri chinensis; assembly: GCF_000334495.1. Lineage (NCBI taxonomy): Eukaryota > Metazoa > Chordata > Mammalia > Scandentia > Tupaiidae > Tupaia > Tupaia belangeri. Next base: position 157,351 of record NW_006159943.1, read on the forward strand.
GCCATCCCCCCTGGGGGGGTGATTTCTCACTTTCTGTCTTTCTGGCAAGTGCACGTGCCCTATAGCAAAAAACTCTCCAAAAAAAGAAAACACACACACACACACACACACACACACACACACATACACCGGGAATGTAATCCCAAGAGGAGAATGGAGGAGAAGGGATTGTGGCGTGGCCATCCCCCCCTGGGGGGTGATTTCTCGCTTTCTGTCTCTCTGTCTCTCTCTGTCTGTCTGGCAAGTACATATCCTCTACAGCAAAACTAAAAGAAAAAAAAAAAAAAAAAAGCTCTAGTTTTGTATGTAAATTTTATCTAAATTCCAGAACAGGGATATTTTATATTCACTGAATATTCACACTGCAAAAACAGTGCTTAGGGACCAGCAGGTGGTATGATGGTTCAGGCACTGGATACCCACATAGCCAACCACAATTTGAGTTCTGGATCCAGTGACTTGAAAAATCATGCTGGGCAGGGACCAGCAGTTAGCGTAATGGCTATGTCGCTGGACTCCCACGTAGTCGACCGCAGTTTGAGTCCCGGACCCGGTGGCTAAAAATCATGCTGGGCACATGTGCAGGCATTCCCAAAACCCCACGAGGAGAATGGAGAAGGGACTGCGGCATGGCCATCCCCCCATGGAGCAATTTCCCATTTTCCCTCATTCCGCCTCGCTCTGGTAGCACACATGCCTTATGGCAAAAACCTAAAAATCAAGAGTGTTTAGTACACAGAAGAGATGTATAAATATTTCTGTCTTCCTTCCTTCCCTTTTTTTTTTTTTTGAGAGGTTTTTGCTATTGGGCATGTGCGCTTGCCAGAAAGACAGAGAGAGGCAGAGAGACAGAAAGCGAGAAATCACCCCCAGGAGGGATGGCTATGCCACAATCCCTTCTCCTCCATTCTCCTCTCGGGATCTTGGGCACGCACACACATGCACCTAGTGTGAGTTGAAGCCACCAGGTCCAGGACTTGACCCGCAGTAGACTATGTGGGAGTCCAGCGACATAGCCATTACATCAACTGTTGGTCCCTGCTATTTACTTTCTAAGATATACTGCACAAAAGTCATCTTCTTAAGATTTTAAAATGGACACAAAAACTGCTTTAGTAACATTTAATATTCAATCCATGATGAATTACTTTTAGCACTTTGCATTTACTCTCCATATGTAACAAGTTCAGATACCAAAATAATCCCGCTCCTCAGAGACTTTATGAGCAATATTTAAAGCTGTTTCTTCTTAGGGCTACAGTTTTTCACCTATGCACAGGAGCGAAGTGGTATTCTCTTAGGTTAAACTTCGTTAAGGCTCAGATGACCCTGAGGTGAACTTAGCCAAGTCCTCATAAAGGAACCTTTAGATGAGAGACTGAACATTTGTGAATTTTAAAGCTTCAAGATGGACACATTAAATAGAAATACCATGGGCTTCCTCAGAGCACCGAGGTGAGTGACTGTCAACACCGAAGAGGCACATACACAATTTTACTCCAACTCCTCATGTCTCTTCCATATTGAAAATGCACTCACTCTGATGAAGGGCCTAAAAACAACCTGCCAGGCCTGGTTCTTCTGAAGAGCACACGAGAGGGAAGCGAAAGCACTAAGAAGCAATGAACTAAGTGTGTTAGCGTGTGCCGAAAGTAACCTGTACAAGGCAATGGCTGTCCCAGCCAACGATTCAGGAGAACTGAGTCTGGCGATCTAGAAATGGTTTCCGAGTGTTTACCTCTGAAGGTGAGGAAGGGCCATCGCGTATGAGGAAGAGCAAGTGACTGTCCTAGGAGACATCTTAACTGCGTTCCACACGCCTGTGTCTGTCCCCCCATCCCGGCGCGCTGGAGCCTAATGAGCCCTTCTGAGAAGGCCAGCTCACCCCGGGAATAAGGCTACCATCCTGCCTATTATGGCCTTGCAAACATATGGCCTGATATCCCCAAATGTCATCCTCCTGTAACTGCCGCAGAAGTCAGCTCGGCAGCTCCCTGCGGAACTTTAGCGCTGATCTCTTCATGCGGATGTCCCCGTATGAGTCTTCTTCTGCCTCCAAAAAGCAGTGTCAACGGAAGAGACTGGAGTCCTTTCTGGGGACAGTCCTAGAAAACTGAAGTTGAGAGAGATTGTAGAGTACACGGCAAAAAAAAAAAAAAATTCTCTTGTGAACCTAGTTGAACACACATGGTATACATCGTCTCCCGGATATAAATAATTTACATGAATTCATTAATGTCAGCAACAGGACCGAAACATTGGTAGATCAGATTCTAATGTGACGATTTAAAAGCAGACAGTGTCCCACCAGGTTAAGAAATCAGAATTAACAGACAGCACTTCAAATACCACATCAGCGAAATCTCCTAGTAGGCATGTCCCCCATCAGTTACTTTAGCAGAACGGTCATTACAGGAGAAAGAGCGAGCACCGTGCTCGGTACTGCAGCTTACTGGACTGCTCTGATGAAGCAGCGCAGTTCACAGATAAACGCTTCCCGTTTCCCCTTCAAGTTACTGAATCTTTCTTCCTCCGGAATGGTGATTTGAGCCTCTTCCATACACTGTTTTTGGGCTTAGATTTCTTTTCCATGGCCAGCACTGCCTCCTTTTCCTTTCTCCGGATCTCCCGTACGAGGGCGTGGAAAACGTCATCGATGTAGTAGCGGTATGCAGCGGATGTCTCAAAAAAGGGACAGCTGAACTCTCGGGCCAGAGCTGACCCTTCTTCCTTGGTGACCTTTAAAGGCAAAACCGTGAGTAAACTGATACTGGCAACAGCGGGCAATCACAACTTTCCAAAAGCGCATGGGTTACTTCAACAGGGGAGAGAATGCTCCGACTCTGGAGGTATTCAGTGCAATGATTTTTGTAATTGTGGGAGGCTGGATTACACGATTTTTAAGGTTTCTCCTGCCCTCAACGCAATTCTATTTCTAATCTTGTCATTTTTTAACTGCCAGTGGATACATGTACTCACAGAGAGAGAGAGTAAACACCCCCCCAACGGGGCGTGGTTACACTGCAATCTCTTTTCCTCCATTACTCCATTCCAACAGGATCTTGATCACATGTAAGCACACATACACCCAGAATGTTTCCAAAGCCACCCGTATGTGAACCACAGTTGGCCATGCGGGATCTGGCATTCCATACATAACATTAACTGATATGCCATGGGGTGGGTCCCTCTAATCTATTTTTTTTAAACCTAGAGGTTTTTGCCTTAGGGCATGTGTGCTTGCCAGAGAGAAGGAGACAGAGACAGTAAGAGGGAAATTGAGAAATCATTCCCTTAGGGGTATGGCCATGCCTCAATCCCTTCTCTCAGGATCCTGGGTATGAATATACATGTACTTGGCATGTGTTTCAAGCCACTGGGTCCAAGATTCGAACCATGGTTGGCCGTGTGAGAGTCCAACGCTATAACCACTGTATCATCTGCTGGCCCCACTTCTAATCTATTTCTGAAATAACTTGTTTTTGGAGAGGTTTTTGTTATAGGGTGCATGTACTCGCCAGAGAGAGAGAGAGACAGAGAGACAGAAAATGAGAAATCCCCCCCCCAGGGAGAATGGCTACACTGCAATCCCTTCTCCATTCTCTTCTCGGGATCTTTGGCACACATGCACACACACCCAGCGTGAGTTTAAGCCACTGGGTCTGGGACTCGAACCGTGGTTGACTACATGGGAGTCCAGCGACATAGCCATTACGCCATCTCTAGTCCCTTGAGATAACTTTAAAGAATTGAGAATAATTTTCAAATATTCCATTTAATTTCCTTCCTATTTTTCATTCTAAGAAAGGAAAAAAATATTTAAACATCACTGCTAACTTATTCTAAAATACCCCTCAATTTCTCTTAATCTCCCCTTTCTAATATCAAACCTCACCATAAGGAAGTAGACCTTGAAAGTCTGACCTAACTTCTTCCTGTTGTAACATAATTATTTCTGAGATTTTACAAAATGAACATTCTAGAACCCTTCACTTAATGGGTGTTCTTTCTTTCTTTTTTTTTCCTAGAGGGTATATGTACTCTCCAGAGACAGACAGACAGACAGACACACACACACACATACAAACACACACAGAGGGAGAGGAGAAAGCATTCCCTGGGGACTGGTCACACTGCAATCCCTTCTCTATCTTTTCCTCCTTTCAGGATTTTAGGCACACACGCACATGTGCCCCACGTGTTTCTCGAGCTGCCGGGTCCGGACTCAACTGTGCGGGTGGCTATGTGGGGCCTGGCTGCCTTAACCACCAGGCATGGACTGGCCCGATGGGTGTTCTGTATGTCATCTGATTACAATCCTGTGACTCCTGTCCTATTAACTGATTCCTAAGGTCCAGATTTTATCCAAAAGAATAACAAATTCGTAGATATAGGAAAATACTCAAGGTTAGAGAAAAGTCAGTTTTGATTTTCTAACTTAAGGCAACAGAATCTGTAAACCAAGAAACAAAGATGACTCATCCCAAAAGATCAGAGAGCGCTTTCTTCTCTACCCTCACCTGTCTTAGCTGTTTTAGGTCGGACTTGTTTCCCACAAGAACCACAGGTGTATCGTCGGTACGTCGAACTCGGTAAATAAGCTGCTTAAACTCTCGAACTTCATGGAAGCTTCGACGGTCCGTGATGGAATAACAGATAATAAATCCTTCTCCTGCCCTCATGTACTGATCCCTCATGGCTGTAAACTCGGCCTAGAGAGGAAGAAGGATCGCTCAGGTATCGATGCACGCGAGAACCACACACATTCGCTATTCACTTCAGGTTAAAGAACAGTTAGGTCGATTACCTGCTATCCTGAGGCAGAGTGCGTGAAAAATTAAAAGAGAGAAACTAGTGCCCTTCTCTGCGGACGCTCTCCCCTCCCTTACCGAGAGTGACACAGCCCTCCCTTAGCCATGCTGGGACGTAATACCTGTCCAGCTGTATCCAAAATGTCCAGATTGGCAGGCTCATCGTCGATACGAATCCGGATTTTATAAGCATCTTCTACAGGAGAGAAGAAATGTGTACTTGTACTATAACCCCATAAATGCAGGGAAAAATATTTTAAAATGCACTTCATGGAGGAGGAGTTTCCACACGTCCTCAGGAAGCATGGTAAGTTTATTGAGCTATGTAAACCGGGCCTTCGAATAAGGTTACTTGTTTTCTTCCACGTTTACTAACCTCCTAAGTTTATAAGACTTCAGCTATAATTCTAAGCTATAAAGGATTTTGCAAGAATGTCTTTTAAAAAAAAAAGTTAACTCAGAAAAATACCATTACCATTTATTAAATGGTTATTACATGCCAGGTATTAGACTAAGTAATTTATATATTAGGTTGTTGGAAAAGTCATGAGGTATTTTTCTGCATCATTACTTTTCTGATAACCCAATACATCAACTTGTTTAACAGTCACAATTATCCAATGTAGTAGGTATTATCACCTCTATTTTACAGAGAGAGAAAAAAAAGGTTTTTGGTAATTATTCATTTAATTTTATTATTATTATTATTGTTCTTCGATTTGACCAGGGAGAAACAGAGAGAGAGAGAGAGAAAAAAAAGAGAGAGAGAGAGAGAGAGAGAAAGCCACCAGGTCTGGGACTCAGAACATAGTCGGACATGGAGGAGTCCAGCGCCTTAACCACCACGTCACCTGCCAGCCCCCAGATAAAATTAAACTTAGGCTGGCCCCAGAGCTCAGTGGCTGAAGGAGCCAGATCTCACTTGGCCAACTGTAGTTTGAATCTGGGTTCTAGCAGCTTGAAAAACATAATGGGTGTGTGTGTGTGTGTGTGTGTGTGTGTGTGTCCCCCGAATCCTCATGGGACAGAGGCATGGAGGAGAATGGATTGCAGTGTGACCACGCCCCAATGGGGAGTGTTGCTTCTCTCTCTGGCAAGCACACACATCCGCTGACAATTTAAAAAAAAAAAAGCCTATGCACTTAACATATGCTATAGTTCCTCCTATTTTGATATTATAAAAAAGAAAAAATCATAACTAGCTTTATTATTTTCTGAATATCCACACTGTCATAACTTCTCCTTTATCAAAGCAAATTTCTTTGATGATCATTATCATAACAACCTTGGAAAATCCAGAAAAGTTAAAAAGAGAACAACCCCTCTCAATAGCTGTCTCAGAAACAAATGCTGCCTTCATCCTAATATATTTCCGCACCACCTGCTGGCCCAAATATATTTCCTTTTAATATTTTTTCCTGAATTCCTGTTTTTGACTCTCCCTCAAAGATAAATTTCTCAAATGACAGGTCGCGTTAATGAGTTGTGAAATCAACATAATGTATTAGGACAGACCAGCATTAAAATACACAGACAATGGAGCTGAGAGGTGGCATGGTGGTTAAAGGCACTGGACTCCCACATGGCTGATCATGGTTCAAGTCCTGGATCTGGTGGCTTGCTTTTTCACTTTCCCTCTCTCTCTCTCTCTCTCTCTGTTCTTACTGAAAAAAAAAAAAAATAAAGTTAAATAAAATAATTCTTAAAAAAAAAATCAAATATACAGGCAAAATCTTAAATAAAAATAGAGAATACCATTGTGTGCTATATGTAGTGAATTAAATACAATTTCATACTATTTTGATTTCAGTTTCATATACATAAAATGTTTATGTGTAAACATAAAAATATGTGGGTGAGTCTTAAAAAAGGTCATGGAAAATATACATTATAAAAAAATGCACAGATGGGACCAGCAGGTGGCATGGTGGTTAAGGTGCTGGACACTCCCACATGGCTGCCAAAGGTTCAAGTCCTGGACCTGGTGGCTTGCTTTCACACACTCTCTCTCTCTTTCTCTCTGCTACACAAGCAGAGTGTGCGTGTGTGTGTGTGTGTGTGTGTGTGTGTGTGTGTGTGTCTGGTCATCATATTAAAATAAATGAATGAATAAATAAAATTAAATCGAAAAACTAATTCTTTAAAAAAATGCATAGATTTCAAAAATGCTTATACCACAATAAATTCGTTTTTAATTTAGTTTTTCATGAACTTTTGGAAGTCCCCCGGTACACACACGCACATACTTTCACACTTAGATTTGTCCTGTTTACAATGTACAGTTTTTCTTCCTAGAGTCTGAAGCCAAAGTCTGAAACAAAATGTACTACATCGTAAGCTCCTTGAGACACCACACACTTCTGCTTATCACTGTACCCCAAGGCCCACCGCAGTGCTTGACACAAAATAGGAATTCAACAGACATAAGGATTTGCGGCTGAATCACATCATATTGCCAGGAGAGTAACTTATTGGGAAAAGAAAAAACTGATTGAAAAGTAACCCTTGGGGCCAGCGGGTGTTGTGCTGAATGGGGGTCCCCGGACTCCCACATGGCTGGCCACAGTCCTGGCCCTGGAGGCTTGCTTTCTCACTCCCTCCCACTCTTGCTCTGTTCCTCTCTGGTCAAATTTGAATGACGTTAAATAAAATAACTTTTTTTTTTTTTAAAGGAAAGACAGTAGGGGACCAGCAAGTGGTGTGGTGGTTAAGGAGCCAGACACTCCCATATGCCTGACCATGGTTCAAGTCCTGGACCTGGTGACTTGCTTTCTCACTTTCCCTCTCTCTCTGGTCAAATTAAAATAAATAAATACATAAATAAGTAAATAAAATTAAATAATTTTTTTAAAAAATGAAAGACAGTAGCTCTTACATGGGGAAGTGAGTTGACTTTAAAGACAGGAGAAAGCAGGCCAGCCCGTAGCACGAGATTAAGCGCCATACCGGAATGAACTGGATAAACATGGTGGCTGCGGGTGGAATGCTGACCCTGGTGGCTTGGAAAATATACGGGGTTTATGTGCCCACATGCCTAGGATCTGGACGGGAAGAAGGAATGGAGGGAAGGTGACTGCGTGTGGTCAGCGCCCACTGAGCTGGGCGTGCTTCCTCTCTGTCTCTGGCCCATGCACAATGCCTTCTGGCATTTCAAAAAGAAAAGGAAAGAAAGAAAGAGAAAAGAAAGGCAGGAAAAAAATATTTTGGGAGTTCTCAAGTAAATTATCCTAAACCCTAAAGTGGGTTTACTCCTACAACTCCCACTGTAGTCTGGAACCTGAACACGGTTCTAACTTTGATACGGTCCGGGAACAAAGCAGGGACCCGCTCTGTTTCCTGACACCCAGAAGCATCTACTACGAAGTGTCCGCACCCAACCCTGGCCTACCCCAGAACATTCACCAGCTTTGTGGAGGAGGGCGGCAGAGGTCTGGCCCACTGGACATCCTTCCTACACACCTACGATCATGGCCCAAAGTATGTCACTTTCTGAAAATAACAGTAGTACGGCAAACTTCCCGCACCCTCTCCAGCCCCACTCTCATTTTTCTTAATAGAAAAAAAAAATGTGTTTTCTTGTCAGAAGGCACGTGTGCTCACAGAAGAGAAAGACAGAAAGAAAGAGAATGCACCCGCCATGGGGTGTACTCCCAACTTAATTCCTTTTCCTCCATCTCTCCATCCCTTCAGGACTTTGGACACACATGCACATGCATGTGGGGTCTTTTTCAATCCTCCAGGGACGGAATTCAAATTGAAATTGGCCATACGGCTCACCAGAGAGAGACAGAGAGGGAAAGTGAGAAATCGCCCCCACCCAACCAGGGAGAAATGACCACGCTGCAATCCCTTCTCCTCATTTTCCTCCTGGGATATTAGGCACACACGCACACGAAAGCTGCTGGGTCTGAGACTCGAACTGTGTCAGCCACATGGGAGCCCAGCACCTTAGCCACCATGCCACCTGCTGCCCCAGGAATTCAGCATTCTATGTGCAGAGCTTAACCACTGTGCTACAAGCCCACCCCTATTTTTCTCAAACACAAGGACATAACTCTTTACAACCAAAGCCGCTTCCTTATACTTTAGGAATAACAGTAATGATCTTTGGAGAGGACAGCAGTTAAAAATATAAAAAGGAGGGACTAGCAGTTAGCTTAATGGCTGTGTCACTGGACTCCCATGTAGTTGACTGTGGTTCGAGTCCCGGACCCGGTGGCTTAAAATTCACACCGGGCACATGTGCGTGGGTGCCCAAGATCCCAAGAGGAGAATGGAGGAGAAAGGATTGTGGTGTGGCCATCTCCCCTGGGGGGGGCTGATTTCTTGCTTTCTGTCTCTTTGTCTCTGTCTGTCTGTCTGGCGAGTGCACACGCCCTATGGCAAAAAAAAAAAAAAAAAGGAATTAAAAAATATACATATATAAAAAGGAAAAGCAAATCAAATGACTTTTTTACTCTATTAGCATTCTGCCAGCAACACAACTGAGGACTGTGAAAGAGGCCAGCAGGTGGCATGGTGGTTAAAGGCACTGGATCCCACATGGCCAACTGTGGTTAGAGTCCCAGACCTCACAGCTTGCCTTCTCACTTTCCCCCTCTCTCTGGCTAAATTAAATAATAATAGTAAGTAAAGTTAAATAAAAATCATTCTTTTTTAAAAAGAAAGCCATTATTGTACAGTGAGGTCGGGCGTAGGAAAGGAAGCGAGGGCTGCAGCAGGATCGAGGGCTGCAGCAGGATGGTGGCTCTGCAGTCCTGCAGTCCGGGCTACAGAGCTCAGCAGGCTGGCTCTACTTGTTTTTCTGCTTCCTTTTGTGGAAGTTCAAACCAGCTGACTCACAGTTCCAGAGTCAGTCTCCAGTCAGACCCTTAGAGAAGTGACAGCAAGAAAAGGCTTCATTAAGTGGCCTTTAGGCCTTTCCTTTAATGACAATAAAACAAACCAGCCACCAAAAAAACCAGTTGTCTCATTAGGGTTCAACACAAAACAGGCATTAAAGATGACTTATATACATGAAAAATCTTCAGCTGTTTACCAACTGATGATATTCATTTCTAAATAAATCTGAATGAAACTCCAAGGAAACTCAAAATGTAATAGTTAGAAGCAGTTTTTTAAAATGGACATTCCCAGATACTCTCTCGGGATGTTCAGCACTTGGAAGGCTTACCGATGGTGGGGTCGTGGTCTTCCGGGAATCGGTGGCTGATGAACTGCATGGTCATGGCTTCAGAACAAGAAATGGACGTTAGAGTCCTCTCCGTACTAGCAGCACCCCACCTGGGCGGGCGCAGGTCGCCGGCTCTCCACCCTTCCTCCCATGCATGGGGAGGTCGCACCTACCGCTCTTGCCCACTCCGCCGGCCCCCAGCATCACCAGCTTGTACGGGGTTCCCACTCACTTATTCCAAAAAGAAAAAGACATCTAGGATTGCTTTCGGACTGGGGTATGGGCACAGTCCCGAGAAGGCTGAGGCGTGGGGACCAAAGGGACACTGCCCCTTAGGCCGCAGGGGCCGCTCCCCGCGGC
>NW_006159943.1:167817-199498 GCF_000334495.1 Tupaia belangeri chinensis
CCCCCGCGGCCCCCGCCGGCAGCGCCCGGCACCGACCTGGGACCGGCCCGCAGCCGGGTAAGATGGCGCCAGCGCGCCGTCCTGACGGGAGGGCGGGCCTCCCGTGACGCCCGGCCGCCCCGCCCCGCTCCTCCCCGGGGAGGGCCCGCCGGGTCCCCAAATCCAGTTCCAGGACGGAGCGAGGCCGAGGAGTCACAGCAACAGGGCGGGAAGCCAGAAAGATGAGCCCAGGGGCAGGGGACCCCTAAAGCACCTGCCCGCTCAGGGCTGCTGGCCGCTCGTGGGAGCAGAAAGAACTCAAAAACGCGAGTACGTGGCCAGAAGCAGCAAACCTGAGGGAAGGGGCACGCCCCCACCAGTGACCCCCGGATACAGCGTTACTGCGAGTGAGGACAGCTTGCTCCGGCAGAAAAACCGCTTCCCGGAGGCTCCAGGGATTGGGCTCTGGAAACCAAGACTGGCTCTCCCAGACCCAGGTTCACAGCGAGACTGTCACGAACGCGGTGTCCATTTTACACAGATGTAAGTCACACAACTGGGGTTCTTGTAAACAAAAATGGACTCCTGGGGCAACCAGGTGGCCTGGGTTAAGGCACTGGACTCCCACGTCAGGTTGTCCTGGACCCGAGCTTGAAACACACTAGGCACATGCGTATGCGCGCACAAAATCCCGAGAATGGAGACTGCAGTGTTTGTGTCTCCAGCGAGCACATGCACCCTATAGCAAAAATATCTCAAAAATAAACACCCTTCCAGTAGGAAAGGGCAAGATTAAAAGATTAAAGATCGGGGAGCTGGCAGGTGGCGTGGTGGATTAGGGCACTGGACTCCCACAAGGACGACGGCAGTTTGAGTACCAGACCTGGCAGCTTGCTTTCTCACTTCCCCTCATATTGTTAAAATTCACATAATAGAGGGAAGCAGTTGGCATAATGGCTATGTCCCTGTACTCCCATGTAGTATACTGCTGTTCAAGTCCCGGACACGGAGGCTTAATGCCCAAGATCCCAAAAGGAGAATGGAGAAGGGATTGTGGCCATCCCCCCCATGGGGTGATTTCTTGCTGTCTCTCTGGCCGCTCTGGCAAGCACATGTGCCCTATAGCAAAAACTTCTCAAAATAATTTTTTTTTAAAAATTAAAAAGATTGGGGCCAGCAGGTGCATAGTGGTTAAAGTGCTGGACTCCTACAAGGCCGACTGTAGTTCAAGTTTGGACCGTTTGGTTTGGTTTCTCACATTCCCATCTCTCTGGTAAGAGCACATGGCCTATAGCAAATTTAAAAATATTAATTTTGTAGAAAGAAAGATTAATAACTCTCTTCAGGTAACAAAGAGAGGTACTACAAAGAACTTAACAATGGGGAGGCTGGCATGTGGTGTAGTGGTTAAGGGTGCTGGACTCCCACAGGGCCGACCACAGTTCTGAGTCCCGGACCTGGGCTTAGTTTCTCGCTTTGCTTTCTCTGTCTCCCTCTGGTCAAATTTAAAAAATAGTAACAAATGGAATTAAAAAAAAAAAAAAAAAAGAACATAATGATGGAAAATCCTCCAGATGAAACTCCTGTCTGCCACTCCTTTTACAGAATCTTTCCACGAGTACCATATTTCCTATTAAGGAGGGTTGGGGCTGGCAGGTGATATGGCTGTTAAGGTGCTGGACTCCCACATGGCCAACTATGGTTTGAATCCCTGACCTGGTGGCTTGCTCTCTCAATTTCCCTGTCTGGTTAAATTAGAAAATAGCAATAAATAAATAAATTAAATTAAAATAATTTTTAAAAAAGGAGGGCTAAAATATGAAATGGTAAACATCCAGCATTAATAATCCTTAGAATTTTCAACTGGATTATAAGAGGAGCATACTTTGCAGTTATAAAGCTCTTAAACACTGTATGCAAACTGTAGGATCTTTATGTTTTATGGTTTGTAATGTGAGAGAAGAGAAGAGAGAGAGGGTGTGTTTCTAACAGGTCTCACCCTGATACTCTGTCCTAGTCCCTAACTACCTAGTTACAGGCTCCTGCTGCTTCACAGAGGGCTGGGGAACTGAACCCTGGCCTCCCATAAGGCCCAGCCTTGTGTAGTCACACCAGCATTGCTGGGTCTTATATGTGTGCATTTTCTGGTGAGGCTGTGTCTGCATTATGCTAGGAGTGAAGAAGTTTATCAATTTTAGTGTACAGACAGTTTGTAAAAGAAAAACAGGGAAACCACAAGCAGAGTATTTATACATTTATTTATAATGAAATTATGGTCTAAATATTTACAACATATAGGAAACCAGAGGGTAAGTTTATACAAAGCCAGCCTGCCAAGTATTCAAATGTGCAAAAATGACAGTTCAGTATCTCAAACTACTCCTGGTTCGGCAAACCAGCTCCTTCACTTTTCACACATCAATATTTGATACAAAAAAGTTCTTTTGGCAAAACCTGTAATGCCAAGAAAAAGGGCAAGTTGCAGTGTCAGTCACTAAGTCCACCGTCCTACTGCGAGCAGTCAAATCTCTCTAGCTGCGACCAGTTCTGAGAGACCGACCACTGAGTTTCATTTCTGTGATGAGTTCTGACCAGTTGAGCCAAGCAGTTTTCTCTGACCCAGCTGAAGACAAGGATCTTAGAAGGGCAATAAAAACAGCAATGGCTATTGGAGACAAATGTGCCTGAAGGTGCCAGCTTTAGATCATTAGAATAAAAAGACACAATGAAAAAGGAAACTTTTTTTTTTCTATCCAGGTTCCAGCTATATCCAACAGTTTTACATTAGTAAAACAGCATTTTCCCAAAGAGAAAGAATCCAAAATGAATTAGGAGTGAGGATCACTTAGAATTATGTACTGAAAGGAAAGAACTATCTTAAAATCATTTCCCCACTAATAAATAGTAAGACTTTGTTTGTAACCAATTATTATCAAAATTGACCAAGCAGTAGTAAAATACAAATAAAACTTCCTTCACGTAAAGAGAGCTATTCATTTGGGAAAGGCTGGACCACGTCAGAAGTATATGGGAACGATCCTGTTGGGATGCTCTATTGAATAAGCACATTTCACCAATTGTTAAAAAGCTTTTGAGACAAATTTGTAATTCTAAGTATATTTTAACAGATGCTATGCCACTGCAGAAATAAAAATGATTTTTTGTCTTTGTTTTTGTTTGTTTGTTATTTAAAAAAAAAAAAAACAAAAAAACAGAACCCCTTTAAGAAAGGGGACACTGCATCTCTAACTTCTGCAAAGGTCCAAGATGCTTCCCGATACAGGCCCCAGAGTCTTGTTAAATCAAATGCATGCATTATTGCTAAGAAGAGTCACCGAGGGTCAAAATTCTTTTCCACTGTTTCCTATGGGGCCATCCAGAATGGCATCTGTTGCTTAGCTCGCGGTTGTGATGAAGGGTATTGATATCCCAAACTCCAGCCCTGTGGAAAACTACTTGCATTTTTATGACCTCCATGCTCCTCCTCTTCATCAGATGAATCTGCGGCATAAGCCACCAAGCCAAATCCCTTCTCCGTAGTTTTCATCTTCTTGGCTGGATAATCTAGAATAGAAAAAAACAACCCAACCCCATTCCCCACCAAAAAAAAAAAAAAAAAAAAAAAAAGATAATACCATAAATGCGTTAATAAAAAAAAGATGTTAATTGTAAGTGGTTAGTTGGACACCATTTTGAGGTCACAGGGTCAGCGGTCACCCAAAAACGTTGAAGATCGCATGAAAAACAGCACCAGCATCAGCAAATGTGAATCCACCAGAACCATGTAAGAAAACAGAGAAAGAAAAAACACAAAACAAAACAAAACAAAAAAAAAAAAAAAGAAAAAAGAAAAAAAGGAAAGTTAGCAAGTGAGTCTCTGGGAACTGATACTTCACCTTTAAAGAGTTAAAAGAAAAGAAGTTAAGAAAAGAAAAAAATGTACTTTCTTCTGTCCATTTTTATTATGACTACAGGCAAAAGACAAAAAGAGGTGACCCCATGGCACCTCTGAAGGATTTACAGTTTTGGGAAGCTAAAAATTCAACATTTTTCATTAATAGCCACAGGCTGCCTGTTATAACCAACAGAGCTAGGAAGCAAGATGGGGCCCAGCTCCCAATATGAAGGAAAACCGTACTCCGTCTGTATCAGACTGTCTCAAGGGATCCAGACGACACAGGTAACAAAACTTTGAAATGACCTACCAACCACAAGTATTTCCTAGGGTTTTAATGGTCACTGATCCTATGTACAAAATGTAAGTCGAAAGACTCTTTTCTAGACACACGTTGGTTGATAATAAAAGGCTGTGTAACTATATTGCTGTCCGTATGAATAAAAAAAAAAAAAGTATTCTCATTAGCCAGTACATTATATAGAGGTTACATTAAACACCTGAATAAACAGGTCAGAAAACTGATAGCTTAAGACCAGTCCCCCTTAGCCTCTCCCCATCCCCCCAGCTATGTCTTACTCACCATGGCTCCCTGTTAAGGTCCCAGACCCAGTCCTTTCATCAGACTCTGTTTTTAATCCAGTCACCGGAAAGGATGGTGGAGGCATCAACTGCCTGTTAAAAGACAAAATGAAATTTTCTTTTGGACAAATTCAGTTTTTAATATCTAGCAGATAAGAAGCAGAATAATTATAAAGTCTACAGATAACCCCTCAAGTTCATTTTCACTAATAATTTCAACCCTCTCCACCTTCTTCCTACCTACTTTTTCAGCAATTATTAAGTCATAAAAGTTTAAGGTCTGTCTACACAGCTAGGCTGGGCCAAAAACAGAATAAACTTTTATAGGACGAACTCAACTCTCTCCTATGAAGGTTAATATAATAATATAGAAAAGGAGGATTCCAGCACAAGACAGAAGGCTGGAATCCCATTTGAGGACCTTCACACCGTACAGTCTAAATTATCAAGTAGCAAAAGCGACTCAATTGTATAATGCTTCTGTCACTGGCCACTCAGGAAAACAGCCAAGGTGAAGAGTGAAAGTAAAAGATGTCTGAATGAGTACTAAATTATTCAGAACTGTGTAACAGCTAAGAGAGCGAACAATACATTACTTTCCATTACTGCATCAATTACAATGAACAGGAGCTTCTTAGACTGAAATGATTTCATTTCGGTTTCAGCACATTCGAGCTCATAGCAGTGATCATTACTCACACTAACAGTGCAAACAAATGACACGTGAACATATTCGTGTAACTGTTCCAACTCACTTACCTGTCCCTCTCTCGCTCTTTGCCTGAGGAACTTGCCGGCTTCGATCCTGCACCTTCAATCTCATTCTGACTGGAGAAGCCTGTACCTAAATTAGTCATATGAATGGGTCCATGCTATGAGCAGAAAAATACAGTGGCATTAGCAAATCTACAACTGCTGCATTGACTTTAGCTCCTTAATGTAACTGTCAAGTGCCTCATCTTTCTGATAAATGGCAATAAATTCAACTGTACTTCATAGCTCTTTGGGATCTGGAGTAAACTGTGGTCAAAGTAGGAGGTTTTTACTCTGTAAGACTTGGTCAAGGATGTTGTAATCCATTATGCTGTGTCTGTCTGTGTTCAACTGACTGCCCATTAACTTAACTGGTTCGTATAAACGAAGTTATAAACTGTAAAACTGCTTTGGTTTAAAGAATAGATTCTAGCAAAATATAATGGTGGTTCTAATAAAACTGCACCAGAATTACTTTAGACAGGGCCGTGCGATGTTGCGAACCTCCTGCCTCAGCCTCCCACATAGCTGAGACGACTGGCCTATAGGCATAACCACTGCCAGGCATTGAAAAAAAAAGAAAACAAAATTGTCTATTATATTGGTTGTGATTTTTCAAGCCACCAGGTCCAGGACTGGAACTGCAGTCGGCCAATGCCTTAACCACCATGCCACCTGTTGGCCCAGACTGCCAGGCTTTCAAGGTGAGCCAGGAACTAACCTGGACCTCCCCTGCCAAGTGGCAACACAGGCCAGCACATGCTACCGTAGCTGGGCCCCAAAATGATATATTTTAATAATATTTTTTAACTTCAGTGAGTAACTATGTTTACAATTATGTGTATGCACAGAATCATTCCATTTTTGACAGTCTTTTTGGGGGAGGCGGAGCTGGAAGAAAAAACTTTTTTTTGGAGGGGGGGGAAAGGAATAGCAAATTGAAAGCCAAGGTCTGAAATACAAACCACATTTCTGGTAGGTTGATAGTTCTTGGTGCAATGTGTAGAGAACTACCAGAGGCTTTCAAGTCTGTTACACAAATAAGAGGAAGTGCAGAATCCTACAGAGTTCTTTCTATATGTTGCGGATGGCAGAATTCTCTCTAGGTGCAGAGCTTGTTATTTTCTTATCACACTGATCAGAGGCAAAATCCACTTTAAGAGAATCATTCTTGCTTTAAATTAATCCCTTAAAGGTAAAAACCTAACCTACATGAATTTCAGAAAGCAGAAATCCTAGCACCAAAAGGGCAGTTGATACAGATGTAAACGTATCTTTCTTTAAAGGGAGAGTATAGTAAGAAGGTAAGACGAGGAAAGGAAGAAGGGGTATTTTTTTAACCTGATATCCAAGAAGTCCAGATTCCCGTTCATCTGGTAGCTCCTCTGTGAATCGCCTCTTCTGTGCCTGGGGCTGAGTTGGGAGTGGGGGCTGGGGCTGGGGCTGGGGGCCAGCAGGCAAGGCAGTTTTGACAGGAGCCGCAGGAATAAAAGGAGCACTCATGGGACTCTGAGACCAAAACAAACCAAGGAGGGAAAACGGTGTGAGAATGCCCAACTAACGAATGCAGAAGCAAATATAATACGCTTTAATGATCCATATGTACCTCATGAAATTTTCACCTGCGAGTCCTAGTCTCCTTTGCATACATTTTAGCGACAACATCTCCTAGTGCCCCTACGCCCTATGGAAACACGGAGCTGACTTTCTATTACACACACAGTGCGTTCAACTTGCAGCCAAAACGTGGTGCATCTGGCTACCTGGAGCAACCATGACCCTTAACAAACAATAAAAATTCAAGCCACTTACTTAGTTCAGAAGCCACCAAGCAAGAACATTCTCTCATTCACAGCCCTTTAGCCAATGTGATTGGCTCTCTGTGCATCAGAACTACTGCTAATGCTGTGGCAGAGGCACCTTCACTAACCACTTCCCCAGGGTTAGTGGTAAGGCTGCTAAGTCAAAAGCATTTTGACTAACGGCAAGAGGTAGTTCCAAAATATAGTAAAGGACGGTGCAAAGACGGTGTACATCAGACAAAAACAAGCACTTCCAAAAGGAAAATTCTGTTACTGTTAATAACAGTTAACGTTCTTCCTTGCAACCCTTTGAGATTTTAATCACAATTACCCAATTGTAACTCAAAGCTGAGGAACTACAAATCTGCTAAACTATAAAAAGTAAGCTAATGGCGGGACCAGCAGTTGGCATAATGGCTAGGTCGCTGGACTCCCATGGAGCCGACTGTGGTTCAAGTCCTGGACCCGGTGGCTTAAACTCTCACTGGGCACGTGTGTGTGCCCAAGATCCCTGGAGGAGAAGGGATTGCGGCATGGCCATCGCCCCCCTTGGGGGGTGATGTCTCGCTCTCTGTCTCTTTCTCTCTCTGGTGAGCACATGTACCCTAGAGCAAAAACCTCTCCAAAAGAAAAAAAGTAAGCTAATGGGGCCAGCAGTGCTTAAAGCAGCTGGACTCCCACATGGCTGAATGTGGTTTGATTCCCAGACCTGGCAGCTTGCTTTCTCACTTTCCTTCTCTTTCTTTGGTCAACTTCAAAATAAATAAATAAATAATAAAATAAGATAATGACAATGAATAAAATTTGGAAAAAAAAAAGAAAGAAAGAAAGAGAGAGAGAAAGAAAAAGTAACCTGATTTTGAATAGGAAACACTAATAGAATTGTTTGTTTTTTTTTTTTTAAGATTTCTGCCATAGGGAATAAGGCATGTGCACTCACCAGAGAGACTAAAGAGGGAAATCACCCCCCGATTGGGGGATGGCCATGCCACAGTCCCTTCTCATTCTCTTCTCAGGATTTTGAGTATGTACACAATCATTCCTGGTGTGATTTTTTTTGGAGAGGTTTTTGCTATAGGATGCGTGCGCTCGCCAGACAGAGAGACAGGAAGTGAGAAATCACCCTCCCAGGGGGAATGGCCACGCCGCAATCCCTTCTCCTCCCTTCTCCTCTTGGGATCTCGGGCCCGGACGCACACATGCCCAGTGTGAGTTTTAAGCCACCGGGTCCAGGACGCAAACCGCGGTCGACTGTGGGGGAGTCCAGCGACATAGCCGTTATGCTAACTGCTGGTCCCCTGGTGTGATTTTTTAAAAAAGTTTTTTAGGGACCAGCAGCTACCACCCTGCCACCTGCTAGGCCTCCTTCCTTACTTTCTGAGTCAAGAATTTCACTATGTTGCTCAAGCTGGCCTTGAACTCGTGCTCCTCCCTCAGCCTCCTGAGCAGCCGGGTGCCACCGCACTCGGCTCCATAAGCCCTTTTTTGTTACATGCTGTGAAACCCCCTTCAGTGCTCACAGCCCACAGGTAAGGAGGCTAGGCAATGGTTCGGGCTGCAGTTTACTCTGGCATGGTTCACTATGAGAGACCCACAGAGAAGGGCCTGCCATAAATCCATGACCATGCTCAACAGTTTCTCCCTATCTCCAAGGACTGTAGACCTCCAAGGATCTCCATTCAGATGAGCTGGATAGTTATTCTTTTTCTTAAGTTCTATTCTCTTTCCTCTTTTTATTTATTTATTTATTTTTCAGAGAGGTTTTTGCTATAGGGTGCATGCGCTCGCCAGACAGAGACAGAAAGTGAGAAATCACCCCCCCAGGGGGGATGGCCATGCTCCAATCGCTTCTCCTCCATTCTTCTCTCGGGATCTTGGGCATGTATACACGTGCACCCAGCATGAGTTTAAGCCACCGGGTCTGGGACTCAAACCGCGGTCGACTACATGGGAGTCCAGCGACATAGCCATTACACCAACTGCTGGTCCCCTTTCTTCTTTTTAAAGTATTATTATTATTATTTGGTATAGAAGTAATTTTTTTTAAGAATTATTTTATTTAGCTTTATTTATTTATTTTAATTTGACCAGAGAGGGACAGAGAGAGAAGGAAAGTGAGAGACCAAGCCGCAGGTCCGGGACTCAAACCATGGTTGGCCATGTGGGAGTCCAGCACCTGCAACTACCACATCACCTGCGGCCCCCTAAAGTTCTACTTTCTGACTTAAGAAATTATTGATGAAACACACCAACATTTACAATCTTTAAGTTCGGAAGGTTTACACATCTCAGCCTGAAAACATTTGTACATCTTTCTTTTCCTCCTAAGTATTATTTAATTTTATTTATCATTATTATTTTGTTTACTTTGCTATAGGGCATGCGTGCTTACCAGAGAGAGAGAAATTAAGAAAGCAAGCTGCCATGCCCAGGACTTGAACTGTGGTCAACCCTGTGCAAGTCCAGCACCTTAATCACCACACATACCACCTGCTAGCCCCAAAATCTGTACGTCTTGTTTCTTTCTAAGATTAGAACTGCTAACTCAGTTCCTCCTTCCCTTCTCCTTGAGGATTTACTTTGTGAATACCACAAAGCCAAAGACAGGCAAATTGCCATGCTGGCCCACCTGTTCTGTCCAGGTTCTAGGAAGATAGCCATGCTCATTCATTTAGGCACTGCCCATGGCTGCTTTTGTACAACAGAGTGGCATAGCTGTGACAGAATATAGGGCCACAAAGTCTAAGGTATTTGCAATGTGGCCCTTTTATCGTCTGCCAACCACTCTTGCTTTCAACAACTATTTGGTAGTTTAGTGTTGGGAACACAGAAGACCTTAGGAAACACTGTCACACACTGTATGAGTATCACCACCACCACCGCCACCGCCACCACCACCACCCCTGCCAGTTTTTCCTGCACTCAATGATGACCCAGCATCCTACCTGTCCAGTGCTAGCTGGAGGATGCACTTGTGTTATCGGGTATTGTGTTGGCACAGGTGGGACTCCAGTAGGTAATGCTGGCAAGACTCCAGGTGCCAATGAAACAGCTGGTGGCACTATGCTTGGTACTCCATAGGGAGGTTGAACTGGCTGCTGAGGAGGGGGAACAACAGGGTAACCAGACTGATAGCCATTGGATGGATAATATGGTGGTTGAGGAGGGACACTACTTATAGCAGAGGGTTGTGTATAGCCTGAGGGGGAAGAAAAAAAGTGTTTAATCAGCTGCAGCAGAATGAGACATTTTAGCTGAATATTAAACTTAATATCTAGGGAAGAAAAACACTGAGGCAAGAATAGCTTTCCACCTTACCCTAAGTTGATGGGGACATTATTAGTGCCCTGGCACAGTCTAGCCTCACGTATCACAGTTTTACATAAACATAACTAGCAATACACTTTCTGAACACTTCAAGACATACACACCTGGTAAAGGTACAGCAGTGTTAATCTGATTCACAAATCTAGAATATTCAGCATGAACCTAAAAGAGAAGGAAAAACAAATTAACATGGGACAGTTTCAATTCACTGTATATTTATAAAGGCCTGATTATACAATTCTAGGACCAAAGCAACTAGGAAATCAAATATTTCCATGTGGGCTAGCCAGTCACACAGTGGTTATGTGGCTGGATCCCAACATGGCCAACTTCATGTTTTGAGACCTGGCTCGAAAAACATGCTGGGTATGTGTGTATGCACACCCAAAATCCGAAAAGAAAAATGGAGAATGGATTGCAGTATGGCCAACCCCCTGAGGGGGTGATTTCTTTCTCATTTTCTTTCTCTCTCAAAAGACTTCCCGCCCAAAAGATTTCCATGATGTTGCAATCAAATTTCTTGCTTAACCTGAATTCTTTTTATTTGCCAGAAGACACGTACGCTCACCAGAGACAGAAGGAAAAGGAGAAAGCACCAACGGGGCAAAAATCACACTACAATCCCTCCTCTATTTCCCCACCCTGTCAGGGCTGTGTGAGTGGGCATCACATACTGTTGGGGCTGGGATTTGAACCATGCAGTTGAAGATCATGTGAGGTCTAGCCACCTTAACCACCATGCCACAGGCTGGCCCCACCCCATAACTATTTTTTTCTTTTTTAATCTTAGGCATGTACGCTTAACAGAGAGAGAGAGAATCACTCCCCCAGGGTGGCCATGCTGTAATTCCTTCTCCTCTAGGGATTTTGGGCATACACACTTATATGCCCAATGTGATTTTCTTTTTTTTGAGAGAGAGATTTTTGCTACAGGGCATGTGAGCTCGACAGAGAAAGAAAGCAAGAAATCACCCTCCAGGGAGAATAGCCAGACCGCAATCCTTTCACCTCCATTATCCTCCCAGGATCTTGGGGACACGTGCCCATGTGCCTGGCGTGATTTCGAAGCCACCAGGTCTCGGACTTGAACCACAGTCAGCAATATGGGAGTCCAGTGCTGTAACTGCTATGCCATCTGCTGGTCCCCTACACCCGGCATAATTTTCAAGTCACTAGGTCCAAGTCTTAAACTATAGTCGGCCATGAGGAAATACAATGCCTTAACCTCTATGCCACTTGCTGGCCCCCATTAAGTGTTAAGGGTGTCATCTTACTGCTGTTTTTATTATTCCTGACACACAACCCCCCCTTTTAAGGTTTTTGCCAGACAGCATGTGTACTTCCCTAAAGAGAGAGAGAGTGAAAGTGAGCAATCACCATCCAGTGAGGATGTCCATGCTGCAGTTCCTTCCCAAATCTCCTCCTGGGATTTTGGGCATGAATGCACATGTGTCCAGCATGCAAGTCAAGTCATGGTCAGGCATGTGGGAATCCAGCACCCTGACCATCATGCCACCTGCTGGTCCCTTATCCTTTGATCTGGTTGAGTGTGCACGCACTCACTGGAGAAAGTGGCAGGGTGGATATGAAAGGCACCACCATGGGGAATGGTCATGCCTCAGTAACTCTCTCCCATTACATTACTCCTTTTGGGACTTGGGGTTTGCACAAGTCACCTGGTATGGGACTATACGCTTTGGCCACATGGGATCTGGCTATCTTAACCATCACATCACAGAGTTGGCCCTAACCTAATCTCTTCTCTATTCATAAGAGCACATGCACATTCACACAACAGAGAGTAAGACTAGCACCCTCCACAGCGCCTGGTCATTTTGCTGTCCTCTTCCCTCAGTTTTCCAGCCTGCTGGCCTTCGGGCACTCATGCGCATGCCAGGTGCCTTTCATGCTGACCAGGCCAGAAATGTGAACCGTAGTCACCATTTGGAATCTGGCTTCTCTTCAGCAATGCATTACCATGGCCTATATTTAATCTAAATTTTTTAAAAAGAACTATTTATTATTATTATAATTTTTCACGAGTTTTGCCAGAGAAAGACAGAGAGAGGGAAAGTGAGAAAGCAAGCTGCCAGGTCTGGGACTCAAACCATGGCCAGCCATGTGGGAATTCCAGCACCTTAACCACCATGACACCTGCTGGCCCTGTTTAATCTAAATTTTAACAAAGCACATCTATAAATTCTTAGGTCAAATTTTAGAAATAAGGAGCATGTATAATCCTAAACCCTCTCAAAGTAGACTCAATCATGGCGCTTATACCCCAGCCAGAGGGTCACAGAAATTAAGTATAATAATTAGTAAACCTGTAATCTGTTGGTATAACTAGTGAGAATTCTTTCAGTCACATCTCTTGTTCAGCTCAGAGATAAATGAGGAGATAGTATTTTTCTCCCACTGTACTTCACTACAAGCAAACCACTAAGTCTGTAACTTCAAGTATCAATAAACAGAAAGATGGAAATGGTCAAAGAAGCTATCTGGTGCAAGGGTTGTTATATCAACTTATATATACAAAAGCGAAGAAGATAGCAGTTTTCTGAGCCAGCTGGTGGCGTGATAGTTGAGGCACGTGGGTTCCCACCTGGCTTAACTGTATGGTTTGAGTCATGAACTTAGCAGTTTGAAAACCCACTGGGTACATGTGTATACATGCCCAAAATCCCAAAAAGAAAAATAGGGAAGGGACTGCTACATCACCATCCCTCAAGGGGTGTGGGTGCTTTCTTACTCCCCTCTGCCCTCTCTCTCTGGTGAGCACGTGCACTCTGTAACAAATTAAAAACAAACTAACGAAGAAAAAACAGCTTTCCAAAATACCCTTAAATACCAAAGAACGTGTAAATGTATCTAACCCCAAAACTGATATCCTTTGCTGCCCAACAGTCACAGTCCTAGGTGCCGGAAGATGGGTGGATTCCCACATGGCCAACCATGTTTCAAGTCCTGGACCTGGCAGTTTGCTCTCTTTCTCTTTCTCTCTTTGGTCAAATTAAAAAAAATAACAACAAATGGAATTAAACAAATAAATAATTCTTTTAAAAAAAGAATTAACTTTATTTAACTTTATTATTATTATCATTATTATTTTCCAGTTTGATCAGAGAGAGACAGAGGGAGAGAGAGAGGAAGTGAGAAAGTAAGCCACCAGGTCTGAGACTTGAACTGTGGTCGTCCATGTGGGAGTCCACTGCCTTTAACCACTATGCCACTTGCCGGCCCCAACAAATAAATAATTCTTAAAAAAAAACAAAGCAAACAAACAAAACCAGTCACAGTCCTACAGGGCCAGATGGTGGCATATGGATAATGCAACTGGACCCACATGTAAGGTGCCATGTCTGTGCCCAGGGACTCCCTGCACATACCAGTGTGCCTGTGCTCTAGACTGGCTGAACACATCATGAGAACCCTTTTGGGGGTGTCTGTTCTTCCTATCTCTCTCATAGAAGATATGGGCAACCTTTAAATAAATAAATTAGTTAGTTAAAATTAGTAAGGGGCCAGCCAGGTGGTTTGGTGGCTGACTACGGTTCTGATCACAGACCGGGCAGCTTGCTTTTTACTTTCTCTCTCTCTGATGAATGCAAGGACCCTACAGCAAATTCAAAATAACAATAGTACATAAAATTAAATAAACCTTTTAAAAAATTGAATTTGAGGAACCAGAAGATGGAATAATGGTTATTATGTTGCTGGACTTTCACGTGGTCAACCGTGCTTTGAGTCCCGATCCAGCGGCTTCAAACTCACATAGGACACATATGCATTTGTGCTTAAAATTCCAAAAGGAGATGGGAGGAGAGGTGACTGCACGCACCCTATAGCAAGCCCCCCCAACCCCAAAAAACTGATTTTGAGCCAGCAGGTGGCATGGTGGTTAAGGTGCTGGATTCCACATAACTGACTCTGCAGTTCAAATTCAGAACCTAGTAGCTTGAAAAACACTATGGGAACATGTGCGTGTATGCCCCAAATCTCGAGAGAATGGAGAAGAGATTGTAGTGTGGTCATACCCCAAGTACGTAATTTCTCACTTTACCTCGCTAGTGAGCACATATGCCCTGTGCCAAAAATCTAAAAAAAGAAAAAACAAATTGGATGCGAAAATAGTGTTTTGTTTTGTTTTTCTGAGAAATTTTTACTTTAGGGCACATATGCTCACCAGAGACACAGAAAGACAGAGAAATCATTCCCCAGGGAGGATGGCCACATCAGAATCCCTTCACTATCTTCTCTAGATTTTAGGCACACACGCACACTCACCCAGCTTGGGTTTTAAGCCATGGTATCTGGGATTCAAACAACGGTCAGCCATGTAGAATCCAGCAATATGACCATTATGCCATCTGCTGGTCTCGAAATCAGTCTTTTTTGGGGGAGAGGTTTTTGCTATAGGGTGCCTGTGCTCGCCAGAAAGACAGAGACAGAGAGACAGAAAGCAAGAAATCACCCCCGAGGGAGGATGGCTACGCCGCAATTCCTTCCCCTACATTCTCCTCTCAGGATCTTGGGTACGCACGCACATACACCCAGCATGAGTTTAAGTCACTGGATCTGGGTCTGGGACTCGAACCGCAGTTGACTACATGGGAGTCCAGCAACAGAGCCATTATGCCAACTGCTGGTCCCGCGAAAATAGCCTTAGCATTTAACTTTTAGCTATTTGTTTACAGAAAAGAATGGATAATTAAATAAGCAATTATCCCAAAAACATTGCTAATCGGTATCAAACTACCATAGCTCTACCGTTAATGCTACTGCAATTACACTAACAGAAACCAAGAATTCCAAAGCAACCACCAGAAGCTAGGAAACAGGTATAGGATGGTTTCTCTCTCAAAGAGAGAGAGGGGCTTGGGTATGGTGGTTAAGGCAGTTGGATCCGACAAGGCCAACTGTGTGGTTCAAATCCCAGACCCAGTGGCTTGAAAAATATGCCAGGCGTGTGTGCCACCCAAAATCCTGAGAAAATATAGAGGGATTGCAGCCTGGTCATCTCTCAACCAGGGTGTTTTTGGTGTTTTTTATTTTGTTTGTTTGTGGAGAGGTTTTGTTATACGGCGCATGCGCTCGCCAGGAAGACAGAGACAGACAGACAGAAAGCGAGAAATCAACCCCTAGGGAGGATGACCACGCTGTAATCCCTTCCTCTCCATTCTCCTCTCGGGATTTTGGGCAAGCACGCACACGCACCCGGCATAGAGTTTAAGCCACTGGGTCCGAGACTTGAACTGCGGTCAACTACATGGGAGTCCAACGACATATCCATTATGCTAACTGGGGGTCCCAACCAGGGTGTTTTTTAAACACTTTCCTTCCTTCTTTCTCTCTCTCAACAAGTGTGTGTCCTACAGAGAATTGACTCTGAACTCCTTCCTGAGTGTGAAAGAATACATGTCTTCTGTTTAAAGCCACTTAATTTGTGATTATTTAATATGGCAGCTCTCAAATAACTAATGCAGGTGGAACAAAGAGCTTAGATATACTCCTTTGAATATCGGACAAATAAAACTCACTGTTTGCAAGAGGTTTTCACAGAGTTTCTTGGCAGCAGCCAGGCCTTCTGGTTTGGGATGACTGTAAAATAAGAATCAGTAATTCAAAGGAGAGAACAATAAAGGATACAGAATTCTGTTTCCACTTTTCATGCTATTTTACAAATTTAGAAACAATTTATTTAGACACTAAAAACTGTATTAGAGAGGCTGGTGGCATGGTGGTTAAGGGCACTAAACACTTCCACATGGCTGTCCATGGTTTGAGTCCTGGACCTGGCAGCTTGCTTTCTGTCTCTCTCGCTCTCTGATCAAATTAAAATAAATGAATAAAAAAAAAATTAAATAATTCTTTAAAAAAATATTCGCTACGGCAGCTAAAGTCTAGTCCTTCAAAAACTGTAATCTAGGAACACAATAAAAAGGCATGTAAAACTTTCAAGATAAAGCAGTATCATTACCATGGGTATTTTACTAGTCTTTTCCGGGTAATGGTATTTCTTGATATAAAGTTGCTAAAACATAACTTATTTTTAAAAAAGATTTACTTACTTTCTTATCTTATTTATTACAATATTCTTCAATTCTTATCAGAGAGAGACAGAGAGAAGGAAGAGTGAGAAAGCAAGCTGCCAGGTCTGGGACTTAAACTACGGTAGGCCATGTGGACATCTAGCATCTCAACCACCATGCCACCTGCTGGCCCCTACAACGTAACTTTTAAAATGTAAGTTGAGGGGCCACCAGATGGCATAATGGTTACGTAGCCGGAATTCCATGTATTCGACCACAGTTAGGATTTCAGACTCAGCGGCTTAATACTCATGCCAGGCACATGTACATGCATGCCCAAAATCCCAAGGGGAGACTGGAAAAGAAGGGATTGTGGCGTGGCCATCCCCCTGCAGGGTGATTTCTCACTTTGTCTGTCTGTCTCTCTCCAGAGAGGGCACGCGTTCTCTAGCATAAAATCTGTCTCAAAAATACATAAATAAAATGCAAATTTACCGGGGCCAGCAGATGGTGCACTAGACTTCCACATGGTCAACTACAGTTTCAAATCCTAGACCCTGAAAATTACACTGGGTGGACCAGAAGATAGGGTAATGGTTATGTCACTGGACTCCCCCATAGTCGACTGTGGTTCAAGTCCCAGACCCGGAGGCTTAAAATTCACACCAGGTACATGTGCACACATGCTCCAGATCCTAAGAGGGGAATGGAGAAGGGATTGTGGCATGGCCATCCCCCCTTGGGGATGATTTCTCACCTTCTGCCTCTTTGGAGAGTGCATGCACCCCACAGCAAAAATCTCTCAGAAAAATTAAAAGTACACCAGGATGTGTGTGCATGCCCAAAATCCCAAGAGGAGAAGAGAAGGGACGCAGAGTGGCCATATCCCCTCGGGGGTGATTTCTCTTTCTCCCTCCTCTGTCTCTCTCTGGTGAGCGCACACGCCCTATGGCAGAAACCTAGTAAAATAAAAGGCCTATCTTCATAGGTTTAAATGAAAGCTGGGTCCCAGCGTTCTCTACTGTATCCCTCCGTACCTGATGTAAATGTACATAGGCTCAAAAGCTTCTCGGCCAGATGCTGGCTCAATGCAGCCTGAGCCTTTGCCCCGCAGGAAGACTTTGGCACCTGTTTCGATCTGAATATGCTGCAAGTAGGAGCAGCCTGGACCTTCCACCTTCTCCTTGACATTGAAAGTGGGCACAGCATGTTCAAGGCCCACAAATAATTTATCTTGAACATAATGCATCTATAGGAAGAACAGAACATCTCAGGTTAAATTGAGAACACAAAATTAAATCCTCACCAAAATTATTACACAAACACTTAGCTGTGCTAGCTATTAGATATATTTAGACTAATTAAGTTCATTGGCAGATCAAATGAATGGGGGATAAGGGTGGGGAAAGGCATGGAGGGCAACCGTGGATGCCAGGGACAATGTGGAAGGAGGATGGGACATAGCAGAGGGTGGGGGATGGGGAATCAGGGATGGCAAAACAAAAGGCAAGGTATGCAGGACATAAGAACTGGAAAATTATTTGCTGAGAACATGTATGTTGATGTGCTTGATTGAGCCAATGCACAGTGTATTTTGGATGGAAAATTCATTTGTGTGTTGTGATGGTGTATAGTGAATTAATGTAGAGAATGAATAAAATTAAAATTAAAAAAAAATAAAAGAAAAAATAATAAAAAAAAAATTATTACACAAACACTTTAAACCCCCCTTCCAATACTTTTAATCACTTCCAGAATCTAGAACTCCCCTGCAATTTCTACAACAAAAACAAACACTTCCAAGGAGTTTCATTCAAGTAAGAACCTGGCTGTCTGTGTACCTACCTTCAAAGAAAATACCAGATTATTTTCAGCAAGCTATTTAAGAGGCAAAAACCTAAGATCCAATAGTGGGTAGGCATAGCAACTTCCCTCCAACTGACGTAATGTTCATTAAGAATTACAGCAAAGTCAGTCTCCAGTGAAACTAGACAATGTTGGGTGGTACAGTCAGCCCTGCGACATTCTCCAATGACGGCTGCTCTCTTCAACCCTTTTCTCTAGGAGGAGGGTATCAGCAAAGTCTTGCTTCATCAGACTCAGCCTTCTTAGTCCTCCAGTTGTCATCAAGTTTACAAATACAAATACCACTCTGACTTCAAAATGCAGTGTACACTGTTCTATCAAGCCACTTTCTAGATTACATCGGCATGAAGGGAAGTGTGCTCACTCGTTTATTCTATCTTTTTTTTGAGAGATTTTCACTGTAGGGCGCGTGCGCTCGCCAGACAGACAGAGAGAGACATAGAGACAGAAAGCAAGAAATCACCCCTCAGGGGGGATGGTCACGCCGCAATCCCTTCTCCTCCATTCTCCTCTCAGGATCTTGGGCACGCACGCACACGCGCCCGGCGTGAGTTTTAAGCCACCGGGTCCGGGACACGAACCGCGGTCGACTACATGGGAGTCCAGCGACATAGCCATTACGCTAACTGCTGGTTCCCCGTTTATTCTATCTTGAAAACCTAGATAGTCTATTAACAGAATACCACAAGTAGGTAATTTCCGGTTGAACTTTCAGGACGTTTTCTTCTACACAGTTATTTAGTATATGTTATTTTGTAGGAATAAAATAACGATCTCTCCCCAAAACATACCCCTGACTGGAAGGGAGGCTTCTGGCTAACAGCTGGCGACAGCTGAGCAATGGGTGCTGGCTGGTGATAAACAGTGACTGTCGCACCATTAAAAGTTGGACTTGTCCCAGTGGCAGCTTTCACTACCCCATTGGTGATAATTTCTTTGATCCGGTTTACTGCTCCTAGGGAAAAATATACACACTTAAGAGACTATACCAAAGAAATTAATGACCTGACTAGTGTCCAGTGATAAAAACAAACCAATGTTCAATTATTAAACCGCTAATCCATCTTAAGGATTACCCAAATACATGACTCTCAACCTTTCTTTACTTAATTTGCCAGAGGGCATGTGCACTCATGGGGGGTGTAAGGAGGGTTAGGGAAGGCTGCAGGGGGTGGGCATGAAAACCCCCCCACAGGGCATAGTTACACGGCAATCCCTTCTCCTCCATCTTCCCCCTCCATCGGGATTTTGAGCATGCATGCACATGTGCCTGGTGTGCTTCTCAACTCGCCAGGTCTGGGACCTGTACTGTGTGGTTAGTCATGTGGGATCCAGCTGCCTTAATCACCAGGCCACAGGCTGGCCTCACCCCCCAACCTTCCCAAATACCCTTACATAATTGTGCATGGTTCAGAAATAATAGTTACAGCAGCCATTGGGGACAGTGCCAACATGTTACACAGAGTCCTGTACTTTGCTCTTCACAGAAATCAGTATTGACCCCAAAATTACTTACTGTCTACCAACTCTCGTGTCTGGCCCTGAACATGAAGATATAATGGACGATCCCTAAAAAGAGAAATATAAACAGTTTATCCCAAACTGACAAAACCAAGAGTCAAATTAGTCACTGAATTTATTCTATAATGTTTTACTTCCAAGTAGGAAAAAGAAACCATATACGAAAGGACTGTTGCTCTTTAATTTCTAAGGACCTGGCTTTGCAGCAGGGGAACAAATAAACCTTTCTTGTTAGAAATCAACTGACCCGGGGCCAGCAGGAGGCGGGATGGTTAAGGGCCCTGGATTCTCACATGGTCAACTGCAGTTCGAATCCCGGACCTGGCGGCTTGCTTTCTCTCTCTCTCTCTCTCTCTCTCTGTCCCTCTTTGGACAAATTAAAATAAATAAGTAAAATAGTGTAATTAAAAGGAAAAAGAAATTATAATTCACTCTTTGGGCCAGCAGGTGGTGTCGTGGCTAAAGCACTGGGCACTCCGACATGGTCGACCACAGTTCAAGCCCTGGACCTGGTGGCTTGTTCGCTCACTTTCCCTCTCTCTCTGGTCAAATTTAAAAAAAAAGAAGAAAGGAAATTAAATAAATAATTCTTAAAAAAAGGGGGCTGGGGACCAACAGTTAACTGTAATGACTATGTCGCTGGACTCTCACGTGGTCAACGACGGTTTGAGTACTGGCCCCAGTGGCTTAAACTCACACCGTGCGCATGTGCGTGCGTGCCCAAGGTCCCAAGAGGAGAATGGAGAAGGGACTGCGGCGTGGCCATCCCCCCGGGGGGTAATTTCTTGCTTTCTGTCTCTCTGTATTTCTGGCGAGCGCACACTCCCTATAGCAAAAACCTCTTCATAAAAAGAAAAAAAAAAAAAAAAAAGAAAGAAATTAACTGACCCAGGTAGAGACCAAGTCTATCCTCAGAGGCTCATTACCAGTTATTCAATCCACTGAGATAACTCAATGTCCAAGGGCAGAATTCCTTTTTGCTGGTTGCCTAATAGGTTGTAGACAAACGTGGCCTTGGTACCCACATTAATAGATCCAAGAGCGTTAGTGGCATATAAACTTTTTTGTCAAAGGTTATTTTATTTTATTTACGATAGAGAGCACATGAGAGAGAGAGAGAGAGGCGCACCCTCAGCAGGGTCCCATTGCACATCCACCTTCCCTCCTCAGGATCTTGCCAACAGAGTGCCCAGAGTGTTTCCAGGCTGGCCTGGAAATAGGAATCCAAATCCAGGCTTGGTCATGAGGATTCCAGCACCACAGGTCAACTTCTTACCGAATGCATCACAGGTTGGGCAGAGATACACTTTTTTATTTAAAAAAAAAAAAAAAAGATTTTTGCTACAGGGCACAGAGGCTTGCCAGAGGGACAGATTACGAGAACTCAGCCCCCAATAAACGTTCTTAAAACGCTCACACCAGGACCAGCAGATGGCATAATGGCTATGTCACTGGACTCCCATGTAGGTGACCACAGTTCGAGTCCCGGACCCAGTGGCTTAAACTCACGCTGGGCAAGTGTGTGTGCGTGCCCAAGATCCTGAGGAGAATGGAGGAGATTCCAAGGGATTATAGTGTGGCCATCCCCCCAGAGGGGTGATGTCTCGTTTTCTCTCTGTCTCTTTCTGGCGACTGCATATTCCCTATAGCACAGACCTCTCCCAACTCCCCCCCCCCCAAAAAAAAGGACGCTCAAACCAACTCACAAGACTCTTTTAAATTCTAAATGCATTCTAAATGCAGAAACAGCAGATGGTGTAATGGTTATGTCACTGGACTCCCATGTAAGTCAACT
The DNA here is from genome assembly GCF_000334495.1 of Tupaia belangeri chinensis. Taxonomy (NCBI): domain Eukaryota; kingdom Metazoa; phylum Chordata; class Mammalia; order Scandentia; family Tupaiidae; genus Tupaia; species Tupaia belangeri. The sequence continues at coordinate 189,367 of NW_006159943.1, forward strand.
GTGGTTCGAGTTTTGGACCCAGTAGCTTCAAATTCACACTGGGCACGTATGAGTGTCTGCCCAAAATCTCAAAGGGAGAATGGAGAAGGGATTATGGCATGGCCATCCTCGGGGTGGGTGGGGGGAGATTTCCTACTTTCTGTCTCTCGGTCTCTCTGGTGCATGCACATAAGCCACAGCAAAAATATCTCTTAAAAAATAAAAAAATCTAAATATAAAGAAGACTTAGGTTAGGGCTAGCAGGTGGTGTTGTGGTTGAGGTGCAGGACTCCACATGGCCAACGGTGGTTCAAGTCCTGGACCTGGAGATTTGCTTTCTCACTTTCTCTCGCCCTCTTTCTCTGGTCAAATAAAAATATAATAAATAACATTTAAATAAATAATTCAAAGGTGGCTTAGGTTTAGATTATAAAGTGATCAACATCTCCACACAGTGAATAAAAAGTGGCCATGCTGCTGCACAGGGAACACCACTATTCAGCGGCTGGAAGTCCTGGGAGAGACCTGGGCTTAGATCCTAGCCCAGCCTGAACCCACTGGGTTCCACTGTGCACATGTGTAATCCCACTAACTGGAAAGCAGGGCACGAGAATTGTGACACAGTGAGAATCTGTCCAAAAATAGAAAGGAAGGAAGGAAGGAAGAAAGAAACAAGTGACAGGCCTGGCAGGTGGCATGGTGGTTGAGAGTGCTTGACTCCCACATGGCTGACCACAGTTCGTATCCTGGACCTGGTGGCTTTTTTTCTCACGTTCCTTCTCTCTCTGGTCAAATTTAAAAAAAAATTACAATAAATAAAGTTGAATATAAATAAAAAATAAAATAATTCTTTAAAAACAAAAGAATACAATTATGTAATTCTTTTAAAAATGCTGCATTTTTTAAAAGTTATTAAATTTTATTTATCTTCTTTTTTTTTTTAGTTTGCTACAGGGTTCATGCACTCACAAGAGAAAAACAGAGAGAAAGAGAAACAGAGAGAAAGAGAAAGCAAGCTGCCAGGCCTGGGATGCAAACTGTAGTCCACCACGTGGGAATCTAGCACCTTAACTGCCACACCACCTGCTGGTCCCAAAAATGCTACATTTCTTAAGTATCTGCTAACCAACAACGAAGAGAAAGAAGAACAGACATTGAAAAATTTAAAAGAAACTAGAGGCCGGCAGATGGCGTGGTAGTTAAGAGCTCTGGACTCCCACGTGGCTGACCATATTCAAGTCCCAGCCTGGCAGCTTGCTTTCTCTCTTCCTCTCTCTCTCTCTGTCCCTCTCTGGTCAAATTTAAATAAATCTAAGTTAAATAATTCTTAAAAAAAAAAAAAAAAAAAAAACTAGAATGACAGTAAATATTTAAGCACATAAGCTGCAATCATCACATAGGCAACAAGTTTTTTTTTGCTTGTTTGTTTACTCCACAGGAGGAATGCGGTTACTGGAGAAAGACAAAGAGGGAAAGTGAGAAATTCACCCCTCAAGGAGAGTGGTCATGCCACGATACATTCTCCTCCATGTCCCCAACGTGATTTCAAGCACCAGGGTCCAGGATTTGAACCGCAATGGGCCATGTGGGAACCCAGTGCATTGGCCACGACGCCAACTGTTGGGTCCAATTTTTTATTTTTTAAAAGAAAGTTTATACAAAAATATTAACCCATTTGTTGGGGGAACTATTTCCATAAGCAAAAGTTTAGAAAAGTATATATGTTAAATAATAATCATTATCAGGACCAGCAGTTAGCATAATGGCTATGTTGCTGGACTCCCATGGAGCCAACCACGGTTCGAGTCCCAGACCCAGTGGCTTAAACTCAAGCCAGGAGCGCATGTGTGTGTGCCCAAGATCTCGAGTGGAGAATGGAGAAGGGATTGTGGTGTGGCCATCCCCTGGGGGGTGATTTCTCACTTTCTGTCTCTCTCTGTCTGGCAAGCACATGTGCCCTATAGCAAAAAACTCTCAACAACAACAACAACAAAAAAACAGGGGACCAGCAGGTGGTGTGGTGGTTAAGGCGCTGGACACTCCCACATGGCCGACCAGGGTTCAAGTCCTGAATCTGGTGGCTTGCTTTCTCGCTTCCTCTCTTTCTCAACCTCTGTCTATCTCTGGTAAAATTAAAAAAAAAAAAAAAAAGAATGAATAAATAAAATAATAAATAAATAATCATCATTATCTTCTTTTATACTTTCTTATAATTTGTATCCTTCTAGAACAAAATTATAAAAGAAACAGCTGCAAGCATTGTAGTGCTCGTACATGGCCTACACGTCACCTACAAATGAAGATTCCATGAGTCATAAACTCAGCCCTTTCCGGCACTTGAGGGTGGGCATACACACATACGCACCCTGGTCCTACTTTGGCCTTCTCCTCAGTTGTCATGAACCTTCCTCGAGTTGATACTGCAGCTCCACTAAGTCGGCTGATCTGAAAAAGGAAATAACCTATTAAAAAGATGGCATGAAGGGACCAGTAGTTGCTGTAATGGCTATGTTGCTGGACTCCGATGTAGCCGACTGTGGTTCGAGCCCTGGACCCGGTGGCTTAAACTCATGCGGGGCACGTGTGCGTGCTTGCCCGAGATCCTGAGAGGAGAATGCAGAAGGGACTGTGGCGTGGCTATCCCCCCTGGGGGGGTGATTTCTCGCTTTCGGTCTCTCTGTCTTTCTGGTGAGTGCACGCGCCCTATAATAAAACCCCCCCCATAAAAGATGGCATGGTAACTGCTTTCAGTGACAGCATAGTAAATTTTGTTCCACCTATTCATTCTACTACAGAAAGTAAAAATGCATTCTCTATTCCTAATACAATTTTTTAAAATAATTATTTATTTTATTTATTCTTTTTTTGGGGGGGGTGGTTTCGCTATAGGGCGTGTGCGCTCAACAAGTATGCAAAAAAAACCCCAAAAAACGCTTCAGTGAGTTTTGTCACCTCCGTATACGTATTTTAATAGGTGATAACATAAGCTTATTCAGAGGCTGCCCATGAACAAGGCATTTTTGGAACTACCTTCATTTCATTCTATTCTTGCTGGTTGCAACTCAGCACCATTTTCAGTTTTGCCAACAGTGGTTTTGGGGTATTATATAAGAATAATATAGGTGGTGGTTTTTTTAGTAAAAAAAAAAAAAAAAAAAAAAAACTTGTTATAGGGATACCAGCAAATGCCACACTGGTTATGCCACTAGACTCCCACATAGTCGACCCTTGAACCCACTGGCTTAAAACTCATGCCAGGTATGTGTGCATATGTGCCCAAAATTCCGAGAGAAGACTGGAAGCAAGAAAAGGGATTTCGGTATGGCCATGCCCCCTGGGAGGTGATTTCTTGATTTCTATCTCTCTGGCAAATGCATGTGCCCTATAGCAAAACCCCTTCTTTAAAAAACAAAAACAAAAAACTTGCTGTGGGCCACACGTGCTCATCAAAGAGCGAGGGAGCGTGAGCAAGCAAAATCGAGGGAAAGTGAGAAAGCAAGCCACCAGGTCCAGGACTCGAAACACAATCAGCCATGTGGGAGTCTAGCCCCCAACTACCATGCTACCTGCTGGTCCTATCTCTAAAACTTGATTCCATGGTTTCTTAACTCACACCAACCCAAAGAATTCAGATAGAGATCTGTTTTACATTCCTCTCACGTTAAATCTAATCCCAGCTTTGCATTCCACGATCCAACCCGACTAATAGATGAGTGGCCTCTGACTGTCTAGAGGCCTTCCTTTTCTGAATCCACCCACCACCTTCCCCAAGAGACAACCCCGCCACACCTCGTCTTGAGTCTGTCCTCGAGTCAGCAAGTTCCGACACGTGAGAGGCACATCGTTGATTTCTACTTCAGCCACCACCAGGTCATCCTTGCTTTTACTGCTTGTTAGGCCTTTGCCAGGGGCCTGAAGCTACAAAAAAAAAAAAAAAAGAAAAGAAAAAAAGAAAATTAGATTAAAAAGCTTATGATAAAATAATCTTTTAGTTGTGCAATTTACAACCATTCCTTCCCAAGACCTACCACCTTCTTTCCTTTCCCCGCCTGCAAACACATTTAGGTGCTTCTTCATAAATACAGTAACAAGCCAACAAAACCTCACTAAACCCCACCAAGTACAGTCAATTTACTCGACCTCCCCGTAACCTTGGCCCTATGTACCTGTTTATGGGCATGTGACTGTGGAAACTTTATAGACTAGGAGCTATAACCTCCAAGAGGAAAATTAAAGGGCTAGGTTCTGGTGCTTTATGGCTCAATTACCTGGCTGTATGTCCCGTAAATGTGGAGGGCAGAGAACGTGTTTGACCCGTACACCTTTTATGCCATAGGAAGTTAACTTTGTGCCACCTCTACAGTCACGACATCAAATTCAACTAATCTGACCCTTGTAATCTTCTAAAAAGGTCCTAAATTGTTAAGTAGTTAATCATCCCATTATTCTTCATCATTTTTTTTGGGGGGGAGAGGTTTTGTCTCTCTGTCTTTCCAGCAAATGCATGTGCCCTATAGCAAAAAAGCCTCTCCAAAGCATTAAGAATCTAAATATGCAGAGAATATTTCATCTTTGTCAATATCTTTTTTATTTTTCAAAAATTTATTTAATTTGGGGACCAGTAGATGGTGTGGTGGTTAAGGCGCTGAACACTCCCACATGGCCGACTGGGGTTCGAGTCCTGAATCTGGTGGCTTGTTTTCTCACTTCCTCTCTCTCTCACTCTCAATCTCTGTCTCTCTCTGGTCAAATTAAAAAATAAATTAATGATGGGACCAGCAGTTAGCGTAATGGTTATGTCACTGGACTCCCACATAGTCGACCACGGTTCGAGTTCCTGACCTGGTGGCTTAAACTCGTGCTGGGTGCATGTGGGTGCGTGCATGTGTGCCCAAGATCCCGAGAGGAGAATGGAGAAGGGATTGCGGCGTGGCCATCTCCCCCCCGGGGAGAGGGATTTCTCACTTTCTGTCTCTCTCTTTCCGTCTGTCTGGCGAACGCACATGCCCTATAGCAAAAACCTCTCCAATAAATAAATAAATAAAAAGAAGTATATGATTAGAACTTAAACCAAACTATTGGGGAGCCAGCAGGTGGCACAATGACGAAGGCACTGGACACACCCACATGCCCAACCAGGGTTCGAGCCCCAGACTTTCTGGTGGCTTTCTCTCTCATCAAATTAAAATAAATGAATGATAAAATAAAAGTAAATTATTCTTAAAAAAAAAAAAAAAAAAAAAAAGAACTTAAACCAAACTATGTGAACATGGACCAAAACAAGTTATTGGGGTCCTTAAATACCATTGCCTAATTTGAACTGCCTTGTTAAATGCATTATTTTTAAAAACATCATCTACGTTATCCTGAGATGGATATTGTACTACAGCTGTGAAATAGTGATTTCCTTGACCAAAAATGAAGATTTTCTGCTGAGACTTCCCCCTCTAGACTCATTTCTAGTGGGTAGGGATAGCTCTGTGTCTCTTCCTCTCCATTTCTGTCTCTCTCTGTCTTGCTGTGTCTCCTTGTGACTTTGAATTTTAAAAAAACCAATAAAAAAAACAACTTTTTTTTTAAAGGTAAAGTATTCTCTGGACTCTCAAGCCTCTCCTTTATTGTGTTAATTGGTGCCTTCCCTCACTTCATTTAGGAAAGGCACAACCCAAGCCAGGCCTACCCTGAGATGGATACCATACTCCAGCTGAGAAATATTGGTTTCATGACCAAAAATGAAAATTTTCTGCTGAGACTTCCCCCTCCAGACTCATTTCTAGAGGACAGTGATAGCTCTGTGTCTTCCCACTTTTCTTGCTGTGTCTCCTTGTGACTTTGAATTTAAAAAAAACCAATAAAAAAAACAACTTTTTTTTTAAAGGTAAAGTATTCTCTGGACTCTCAAGCCTCTCCTTTATTGTGTTAATTGGTGCCTTCCCTCACTTCATTTAGGAAAGGCACAACCCAAGCCAGGCCTATCCTGAGATGGATACCATAATTCAGCTGTGAAATATGTGTGCCGCGCAGTTTTCATTTTTGCATTTTAAAATTATAATCTTATGGGTTTTTAATCCTCTTTTTTCTTCTTTTTCATTTTTTTTTCTTCTTCTTTCCTCTTCTTAATTCTTTTCCTTTTTTCTTTATCTTTTTCATTCTCTGATCAGCCTCTATGCACTAAGTGTCTAGACAGGTCCAAGTGAACAGTTTCCAAATATCTGAATATGATTAGGGTCAGAATACTCCTCTCTTCACCTTGAATCTGATGCACAAAGAGTGAAAACAGAACAGAACAAAGATTGCAGATCAACACCTGCTCGCCTCTGAACACTCATGAACTTCAAGAATTAGGAAGAAACGCACCATCCATCAGATGACTAGAAATCATTGCAGGATCACAAGAAATATGGGAAAGCAAGACAATACCTCTCCTCTAAGGGAAAAGAATAACACCTCTTCATACTTAGATAGTACAAGGAAACTTATGGAAATATCTGATAAAGAATTTAGAATATTCATGGTGACAAAGCTAACAGAGATGGGAGAGAAGAGAGACAATGAACTGCAGAAGAGGCAGGAGAAAGGAGCTGACAGTTCCAGGAGGTGAGGAAATTCTTGTAAGATCTAAAAGAGGAAATACACACTCTAAAAAAGAATCAAATGGACCTGTTAGAGATGAAGGCTATGATACAGGAAGTCAAAATCTCCCTTGAGGGGCCAGCAGGTGGTGTGGTGGATAAGGGCACTGGATTCCCACATGGCCAACCATGGTTCAAGTCCTGGACCTGATGGCTTGCTTTCTCACTTTCTCTCCCTCTCCCTCTCTCTCTTGTCAAATAAAGAAAAAAAAAATAACAATAACAAATGGAAATAAATAAATAAATAAATCTTTAAAAAATCTCCCTTGAAAATATTAAAAGCAGACTAGATCAAACAGAAAATAGAATCTCAGATGTAGAAGATAGATCACTGGCCTAGAAAAACCCACCACGAAGACTGAGAAAATTGCTCTCCCAAAATGAGAATAATATACGAGAAATACTAGATACCATCAAACATCCAAATATCCAGATCACTGGTATCCCAGAAGGCGAAGAGACTCATAAGGGCATTGATAATCTATTCCATGAAATCCTGCAAGAAAATTTTCCAAACCTAGAGAGACACTCAAAGATCAAGTCCCAAGAAATAAAAAGGACCCCAAATAGAATCAACCCAAGATGATCTTCTCTAAGACATATTATAGACAGATGAACTAAAACCACAGACAAAGACAAGATACTAAGATTGGCAAAAGAGATACGGCAAGTTACCTACAAACAATACCCCATCAGGCTAACAGTGGGCCTCTCATCAGAATGCGAGCAAGGAAAAAAATGGGAAAATATATTCAAAGTGTTAAGGGAACAGCAATTTCAACTAGAATACTGTAGCCGGCAAGATTATCCTTCACATGGGAAGAAAAGAGAATATTTTCAGATAAACAAAACCTGAAAGAATTTACCAACACCAGACCAGACCTCCAAGAAGTTCTCAAGGGAGTGCTCTACCAGGAAGATTAAACACAGACGCATGGAAATGAGAGTTCGAAAACTAAGAAAATGGCCAGCTTAATCAGAGACACATCTGGAGTTGACTATTATACCCCAGAATTCAATCGGGAAGATCGGACCACAACAGAAGATAGATTAAGTACATGAGACTGAACTGGTGAAATAGCATTTTAAGACTTTTGACTAAAACATTGCTGATTTTCTTCTAGGTTTTGTATTCCAGTTTTAAGGATTTTTGTCCTGTCCTGAGCTGCTTGAACAGAATCCTAACCTCTTTCCTGGCTTTAAGTTTTAACTAAGGTTCCTTAGCATTTCTTTGATTTATTAAAGCAAAAACTGCTTTTCTTGAAATTAAAAAATATATTAGAAAAATACCTATTTAATGACCCTAGTAAGCTTTATAGCATCAGCTAGGTGCTACCTTATAGTATATTCATGCTACTCAGAGATTCAAGACTAAAGTCAGACATGTATTTACAGATATGTACATACCAGCTAAACTTGCTATTGAAAGTCAGATTACTTAATAAATTTTGTAAATCAATAAAATAAAATGTGAGGGGAAAAGGAATGGAAAACAACTGTAGACACCTGAGATAGTGGGGGAGAAGGGTGGGAAATGGCAGAGTGTGAGGAATAGGGGTTATATATATATATATATACACACACACACACACACAAGTATGTATAAGAAACTAGAAATAGAAAATTAATGACAACATGTATGAATCAACCACTATGTAGTATATTTTGGATAGGAAATCACATTTTATATGATGTGACAATACTCAGGGAATGAATGTAAATTAATTAATTAATTTAAAATGTTTCAGAAGAAAATTACAGTGCACTTGTAACTAGACTCTAGCTTCGTCCATAGTCTTAGTTTAAGGTATTTTGTGAATCAATAAAAGGTGGAAGAAAATGTAAAAAATAATAATAAAATTAAATAAGGAAAAAAAAGTCATCTGCAACATTCCAAAACCATTAATAAAAGCTGTTTTAAGAGACTATACCCACTCTGTCCTTCATCAACATGAATGGCTTTAATGACACAGAATTACAAAACGACTGTTAAAACTGCAACTAGCGGAGCCCCTTCCCCTCTGAATACCTTCTCGGCAGCATTCTGAGTTGGCTTCAGCTTCCCTTTGGCCATGAGCATGGCATTGATCTTGGCAGCCACAGCGGCGGCCGCATCCAAGGCCCCTGAGGGAGCAGCTGTGGAGCTCCCAGGGCTTCCCCCACTGCTAGTGACCTCGGCACCTGGGGGAGCCGGCGGGAGGAAGAGTAGGGGGGCTGGAGCGGGTTGGTCCCATTTGCTGCGGCGTCTACAGGTAGAAGCAAAGTATTAGGCCCCAAGGCTTTCGTTCATATTCTTCTTGCCTTGCCAGGGCTTTCGCACACCATTTCCCCTTCTATCAAGTCCCACTGACATAGCCAAAGCTCCTGCCAGGTCTGAAACGCCCAACTCTCCCTAAACAGACAATAAGGGCTATTATTTCCCCGTCTCCACCTCTCGACCCTCTACCGAAATCTACTTCTCTTCTGCCCCATCATCCCTACCCAAAGAGTCCGCTCGGACCCGCAAGCCCTCGTTTTCGCCTTCCTTGGCTCGGCCTTCAAAGCTCCCCACTTCCCTCCCCCCCCCCCGCGGGTCCCCGCCGACCCTTTTGGGGGGCGCCAGGCCTGTTGGACATCCCTCACCCCAGAAGTCCGGCCCTCCCACACGTTCGCTCCCCATTTAAGCACCCCGCCACCCGCACGCAGCTTCCCGCGCCCCCTCCGCCGCTCCGGCCCCGCGCTCGCTCCCAGGCCCTCGTCCCCGAAGCCTTACCCGCCAGCTCCAGGATGTGTCGCGCTCCCCGCGGACATGGCGACCGGTCCTACTCAACCACCCGCCAACTACCCCACTACTACCTTCCCGTCACTTCCGCCCCCAACGCCTTTACGCACAGCCTCTTCCGGTCGCGAGGCACAGCGGGTCTTGCGAAAATGTCGATTCCGATTGGACTCTCGGTGATTTAAAGGCGTCGGGCGTTCCTGAGGCAGGTAGGGTGTGATTCCGGCCTGCGCCGTGCCCTTAAGGAAGATGGCTGCTGAGTCTAATTCGAAGGCGGAGTCAGGGGAATGAAGGATCCATCTTTGTTGTGGGCAGGTTGGTAGCCTGGAAGACAATATGCTTGAGTCAGAGACTCAAACAGGTTTTTCTCGGAATTCGTCTACGTTTGTGTGGAGTCTCAGCTACTGGCTGGGGAAGAGGTCTGTCCTGGTCTTTTGCCCATTTCGCGACTCACCAGTTTAGAAAAAGGGAGGTGATTCTTTGCAAAGGTCATTTAAATAATTTCTTCTTTTTGAGGGGCCAGCAGTTAGCGCAATGGCTATGTCGCAGAATTCCCACGTAGTTGACCACGGTTCGATCTCTGGACCCGGAGACTTAAACTCACGCCGGGTGCGTGTGCGTGGCCAAGATCCCGAGACGAGAATGGAGGAGAAGGGATTGCAGCGTGGCCATCCCCCCTGGGGGGTGATTTCTCTCTGTCTCTCTCGGTCTTTCCGGCGAGCGTACGTGCCCTATAGCAAAAATCTCTACAAAAAAAAAAAAG
>NW_006159943.1:199508-201318 GCF_000334495.1 Tupaia belangeri chinensis
TTTTTTTTTTTTTTTTTTTTTAATTTTGATCCCCTAAAAGATAAATAAGCCACAGGTCGTGTCATTCTGTTGCTTTCGATGTAAAAGCAGACCCGCGGAAAATACTAGAGGGAGGGTTCTTCCAACAGTTCGTGGAAAATGCATTTTATGAAAAATGCACAGATTTCAGGGAGTTTTTTTCGCACCAACATATGCTCATTTAATTCCCTTCTTATGTGGATTTTTAAAGAATTTTTAATTTTTGTTTTATGTTTATTATTGAATTTTACCAGAGAGAGAGAGAAAGAGAAAGTGAGAGTGCAAGCTGCCAGGTCTGGAACTCCAACAGTGGTGGGCCATGTGGGAGCCCAGGGCCATGTGGGAGCCCAGCACCTTAACCACTGCGCCACCAGCTGGCCCTTTCATGCATTTTTAAAAAAGAATGATTTCCTTTGTTTTCTTTATCATTATTGTTACATTTAATTTGACCAGAGAGAGAGAGAGCAAGAAAGCAAGCCACCCAGTCTGTGGACTTCAACCATGGCCAGTCACGTGAGAGTCCAGCGCCTTTAACCATCATGTCATTTGCCGACCCCTTCATGTGGGTACTCCTTTCAAAGTACCTGCACTGGGTATAATAGTTACACAGTTTAATAGGCGAAGATCGGAGACTAACTGTTCAACTTGGTGGGCCGTCTAAGAAATGGAAGCTAAACAAGGCAGGTGTGGGCTGGAGAAGTAGAGATCAAGTGTAGGTTATGAAGCATTGTTCTGCAATGTGTGTACTTAAGGTTGGGCAGCTTGCTGCAGTGTGGGAGCCAGATAAAGAAAGGCCTTGAATGTCATGCTGAGAAATTTGGGTTGATGTCGACTGGAGTGCAAGGACTCTCCATGTTTAATCAATAAAATGCAATGCCGGGGACTCCAAGATGGCATCAGTCGCAGCAGTGAAGGAAAAGAAACTTACGGATGTCAAACTTGGGGTGCTGCCAAGCTGGGTACTGATGCCGGATTTTACCCCTAAAGGCATTGCTGGAGCGTTTCAGAGAGGTTACTACCAGTATCACAACTAGTACATCAACGTGAAGAAAGGGCGTGTTGCTGGGGTTTCTATGGTGCTGGCCGCTTATGTGCTCTTCAGCTACTGCCTTTCTTATAAGGAACTCAAATACGAGCAACGACGCAAATACCACTGCAGAGGGCCAGCATGGAGGTCAGACACTGAACCAGACCTTCATCTCCTTGGCTTAGCACCCTTCCAAAGGATCTTGTTGAGCACTTTCATATCCTAGCCAAGAATTCACATCCAATAAAAGATGGCTGGAGGGAACCAGCAGTTAGCATAATGGCTATGTCGCTGGATTCCCACATAGTCAACCACGGTTCACTTCCCGGACCTGATGGCTTAGACCTCATGCCGGGCACATGTGCATGCGTGCCCAAGATCCCGAGAGGAGAATGGAGGAGAAGGGATTGCGGAGTGACCATCTCCCCTGGGGGGTGATTTCTCGCTTTCTGTCTCTATGTCTCTCTCTGTCTGTCTGGTGCACGCGCCCTATTGAAAAAAACTCTCAAAAAAAGTAAAATAAAGATGACTGGTATGTATAAAAAAAAAAATGTAATGCCATTTTTCAAGTACGTTCACATTCCAGTATGACTAATAGAATACAACTTCATTTAAAAGCCACATTTATACATTTTTCCCCCTTAAACATTTCATTAAAAAAAAAAAAAACCCTCTTCTAGAGGTCGGCAGGTGGCATGGTGGTTAAGGATGCCAGACTCCCATATGACCAACTGCAGTTCAAGTCCCAGGACCTTGCAGCTCTCT
>NW_006159943.1:201338-222270 GCF_000334495.1 Tupaia belangeri chinensis
CTCTCTCTCTCTCTCTCTGTCCCTCTCTGGTCAAATTAAAATGAATAAATAACTAAAGTCAAATAAAATAATTCTTTTAAAAAATTTCCCTTCTGTACAGTTGCCATCATCTCTGTATATGAAATGGCATACACACACACAATGGTATTTTCTATCACATTGATCTATTCATTTGCTCTATTTGCTATAGTGTTATTAGAGTAACCCTGTGCTGGGGCCTGCAGGTGGCATGGTGGTTAAAGTTGCTGGATTCCCACATGGCAGACTGTGGTTCAAATCCTGAACCTGGCGGTTTGCTTTCTCTCTCTCTCTCTCTTTCTGTCCCTCTCTGGTCAAATTGAAATGAACAAATGAATAAATAATAAATAAAATTAAATAATTCTTTAAAAAATCACATTCTAAAAAATATCTACATATATCTATATATCTATATCTATATAGATAGATAGATAGATAGATAGATCACAGTTTCTTTTTTTAAAGAAAGGGTAACCCTATGCATTTTTTTCTTTTTTAGAGATTTTTGCTATAGAGCCTATGTACTCGCCAGAGAGAAAGAGATAGACAAAAAGACAGAAACTGGGAAATCACCCCCCCAGGGAGAATGGTCATGTTGTAATTCCTTCTCCATTCTCCTCTCGAAATTTTGAGCATGCACACACACGTGCCCAGAGTGAATTTTAAGTCACTGGGTCCAGGACCCAACCACAGTCAACTACATGGGAGTCCAGCAACATAACCACTATGCCCCCTGCTGGTTCCAACTCTATGCAGATTTTAATGTTAGGGTAAGCAGATTTTCTTCTGCATTTCCTTGCGTATTCTGATAGGTGTATTTTTCCAGATTAACTTTTTTCTTATATAGAAGTTTTCAACTTAGGGCGTATGTACTCGCTGGAGAAAGAGAGAGTGAGAGACAGTGAGAGGGAAAGTGAGAAATCACCCCCTGGGGATATGGGCCATGCAGCAATCCTTTTTTCTCCATTCTTCTCCTTGGGATCTTGGGTATACACATGCGTTCTGCGTGAGTTTCAAGCCACTGGGGTCCAGGACTCGAACTGTGGTCAGCCATGTGGGAATCCAGTGACATAACATTGTTTTCCCCTTGCCTCTTCTCCCTAGAACATAATGCTTCTGGGATTCTGATTGAAACAACCATTGTATTGGACCCTGACGGTGGCATATAGGTAAAATGCATCTGTGGGGACCAGCAGCTGGCATAATGGCTATGTCGCTGGACTCCCATGTAGTCGACCGCGGTTCGAGCTCCGGACCCAGTGGCTTAAACTCATACTGACTGGGTGCATGTACATGCGTGCCCAAGATCCCAAGAGGAGAATAAAGGAGAAGGGGTTGCGGAGTGGCCATCCCCCCTGGGGGGTGATTTTTTTGCTGTCTGTCTCTCTGTCTCTGTCTGTCTTCTGGCAAGTGCACTCGCCATATACACACAAAAAAAAAAAAAGAAAAAAAGAAAGAAAAAAAGAAAAAAAAAAAAGAAAAAGAAAAGAAAGCATCTGTGAGGCTGATCCACATGGTTCTGGTTCCTAGACGGAGACCCTGAAGTGCCTTTGAGCCAGGGCTGACAGAGACTGGGGTTGGATTTCAGTGGGATGATTTTTGTCTAGACTGTCAGTCTGTCTCTCTCTGTCTCGCTGAAGGAGAAAGAAGGAAACTTAAAACAAATATTACACTGTGTTTACTTTTGCCTTTTTAAGAAATTGAGAAATGCCTGCTGGTTCAGGCAGCCAGATTGCACGTGGCCGACCGCAGTTCAGATCCTGGCCCAGTGGCTTGAGAAACACAACAGATGTGTGTGTGTGCATGCCCCAAATCTGAACAGCATGGAGAAATGGAAAAGGGATTGTGACCATGCCCTATTTAGAAGGTGTTTTCTCCTGCTTCCTTTTTCTCTTTCTCTGTCTGGTGAGTACATGTGCCCTCTGACCAAATAATAATAATAATAATAATAATAAAATTGTTTTCTTGAGAAATAAATAATTCATATACCATAAAATGTACTCTTCTCGGTGCCCGGCAGGTGGTATGGTGGTTAAGAGTACTGGACTCCCACATGGCCAACTATGGTTCAAGTCCCAGACCTGGCGGCTTGCTTGCTTTCCCACTTTCTCTCTCTTTCTCTCACTCTGTTCCTCTCTGGTCAAATTTAAATATAAACAAGTAAATAAAGTTGAATGAAATAATTATTTTTAAAAAAATACTCTTCTCTCTTTTTTTTTGGAGAGATTTTTGCTATGGGGTGCACTCACCAGAGAGACGGAGAGTGAGAAATTACTCCCCATGGAGGGCAACCTCTGCAATCCCTTCTCCATTCTCCTCCCAGAATTCTGGACATGCACACATGGGCCCAACATGAGTTTCAAGTCGCCGGGTCCGGGACCCAAGCAGCAGTCTACTAAGTGGGAGTCCAGCAATGTAACCATTACACCATTTGCTGGTCCCAAAGTGTACTTTTAAAAAAAAAAAAAATTGTTTATTTAATTTTTTAATTTATTCATTTATTTATTTTAATTTGACCAGAGAGAGACAAAAAGAGAGAGGGAAAGTGGGAAAACAGGCCACCAGGTCTGGGACTCAAACCATGGTTGGCCATGTGGGAGCGTCCAGCACCTTAACCATCTTGCCACCTGCTGGTCCCCCAAAGTGTACTTTCTAAAAAAATTTTTGAGAGGTTTTTGCTATAGGACGCATATGCTCGATGGAGAGTCAGAGACAGAAAGAGAGAAATCACACCCCAAGGGTAATGGCCATGCTGCAATCCCTTTTCCTCCATTGTCCTCTTGGGATTCTGGGCACACATGCACACAGACCTGGTTTGAGTTTTAAGTTTCTGGGTCTGGAACTCAAACTGTGGTCAACTATATGGAAGTCCAGTGATATAACCATTACACCATCCACTGGTCCCCCACAAAATGTACTCTTTTTAAAAGTGTACTTCAGGCCAGCAGATGACATGGAGGTTAAAGCACTGGATGCCACAGGGTCAAAGCACAGTTTGAGTCTCAGACCCGGCAGCTTGAAAATCATATTAAACGCGTGTGTGTGCTTGCCCAAAATCCAAGGGGAGACTGGAGGAGAAGGGATCGTGGTGTGGCCATTACCCTAGAGGATAATTTCTCACTTCTCTTCCCTGTCTTTCTTTGGTAAGCCAATGTACTGGATAGCAAAACTAAAAAACAATAAAAAAATTTAAAGATTATACTATAAGTACAGTCGGCATTTTTTAGTGTATTTACAAAGTTGTACAATCGCATGATTACCTAATGCTTTTGAATGTTTTTTTTTTTTTTTTTTTTTTTTTTTTTTGCTATAGGGCGCGTGCGCTCGCCAGACAGACAGAGAGAGCCATAGAGACAGAAAGCTAGAAATCACCCCCTAGAGGGGATGGTCATGCCACAGTCCCTTCTCCTCCATTCTCCTCTTGGGATCTTGGGCACGCACGCACACGCGCCCGGCGTGAGTTTTAAGCCCACGAGGTCCAGGATGCGAACCGCGGTTGACTACGTAGGAGTCCAGCGACATAGCCATTACGCTAACTGCTGGTTCCCATTGCCTAATTCTATGTACTGTTTTTTTTTTTTTTTCAAGATTTAAATAGATTTTATTGTTATGAGGGGACCCTACCGAGCAGGGCCAATATATGTGGTCCCAGGATGTCACCACGGAGACATCAAGAGGTCATGGTTGCAGAAGAGGTGACTGGAACTGAACATGATCCAGGGGAGGCCAGCCAGGAGTGCAGCAGACATGATCAAGATGGGCTGGTGGGGTGTTCCGGACACAGGGTGAGGGAGAGGATGGCCCCTTCACTCCCACTTCTTACAGCTCTCCAGGTGTGACAGGACCCAGCCCGGTGGCAGGAGGAAACACAGGAAGCAGGAAGTGAGCCCAACATCCATGGTCCCGAGCTGCTCCTTTGGAGCCTTGGAATGGATCTAAACATGAGACACCGGGAGCCGCCAGGCCGGGCCTGTCAGGCCCCTCAGGAGCAGGGGTGTGAGGATGGACATGACCGCACCGAGCAAACCCCAACCTGCAGCCCGCATAGTGCAAGGTCAGGAAGTGATTCTATGTACTTCTCATCACACCAAAAAGAAACCCTGCACCCTTAGCAGTCACTTCCCATTTCCGCTTCCCACCAGACATTAGCAATCGTTAATCTACTGTCACTATGGATTTGCCTATTCTACACATATTTTAATTGCCAGAAGGCACATGTGCCAATCAGAAGAGGAGAAAGCACTTCTCCAATGGAGCCTGGTCATGTCACAATCCCCTCTCCCGTGCTCTATCCTGTTTGAATTTGGAGCACACTTGTACACATGCCAAGAGTATTTTTCATGCTGCCAGGGTTGGAATTCAAACTGCACAGTTGGCCATGTGGGACCTGGCTCCCTTAACCACTAGGCCACAGGGCCAGCTTTCTTTCTTTCTTTTTTTGAAGAAGTTTTTGCTAGAGGGCACGTGCACGTACCAGAAAGACAGAGAGAGACAGAGAGACAGAAAACAAGAAATCACCCCTTGGGGAGATGGCCACACCACAATCCCTTCTCCTCCGTTCTCCTCTCGGGATCTTGGGTGCGCACACACCTGGTGTGAGTTTAAGCCACTGGGTCCGGGACTCAAACCGTGGTCAACTGCATAGGAGTCCAGCAACATAGCCATTATGCCATCTTCTGGTCCCAAGGGTCAGCTTTCTATATATTTTATGTAAATAGAATCACACAGTGTGTGTGTCTGGCTTCTTTCATTTAGCACATTTTCAAGGTTCATGCATGATATTGTGTGTATCAGTACTCCATTCCCTTTTCATTGCTAAATAATATTCCATTTGACGTGTAAACCACAATATATCCATTCATCTATCAGTGAACATTGGAGTTATTTCCACCTCTTGACTATTGTGAATAGTGCTGCTATGGACATTCATAACATTTCCATAAACAAGATTTTTTAAGGTTCTTTGGTCATAAGATATGTACATTTGCTGGAGAGACAGAGACAGAGAGAGGGAAAGTGAGAAATTGCCCCCCCCCAGGAGGAAGGCCATGCCATAATCTCTTCTTCTCCATTCTCCTCTCAAAATTTTAGCACACATGTACATGCACTCAGTGTGGTTCCCAAGCCACCAGACCCAGTACGTGAACTGTCGCCAGCCATGTGGGAATCCAGTGACCGTGACGCCATCTACTGGCCCTTAAGTACCTGCTTTTAATTTCTTCTCTTTTTTTTTGAGGGAGAGATTTTGGCCATCAGGTGTGTACGTTCACCAGAGACACAAACAGAAAGCAGGAAATCACCCCGCAGAGGGAATGGCCATGCGGCAATCCCTGGGGTAATTTCTCACTTTCTGTCTTTTTGTCTGTGTCTGTCTCTCTGGCGAGTGCACACACCCTATAACAAAAACCTCTAGAAAAAAAAACAAACCAGCATCGAGAGCGCCATGTGGTAAGTAATACCAGCTGAGTGTGATCGTAACAGTCCATTCAGGCTAGACTCCAGTGGATGCTTAAACTAGCAGGGGAGCAGGTCAGAGTTAGAGGAGCAGGGCCAGCGGTAGCCCGATGGTACTGGGGTGTCTGCAAGGCAGAGCCACATGGGAAGGCTCAGGGTCTGGAGACTCCCCGAGTACTCCGGGTGTGCGCATGCCCATAATCTGGGGCTAGCTGAGGTAGGGGCGTGTTGGGGGTGGATTGGGGTGTGAACATTCGGTCAGGAGCACTGTCTCTTTGTCTCTCTGTCATGAAAGAAATAAACATTCTTTTTTTTTAATAACTTTTTAAAGAATTATTCAATTTTATTTATTCATTCATTTTTATTTTAATTTGACCAGAGAGAGAGACACACACAGAGAGATGAAAGCGAGAAAGCAAGCCACCAGGTCCGGGCCTCGACCCATGGTTAGCTATGTGGGAGTGCCCAGCGCCTTAACCACCATGCCACCTGCTGGTCCCAGTAAACATTCTTTTCTTTTTTTTTCTTTTTTGGAGAGGTTTTTGCTACAGGGCGCGTGCACTCTCCAGAAAGACAGAGAGAGACAGAGAGACAGAAAACGAGAAATCACCCCCCGGGGGGATGGCCACGCCACAATCCCTTCTCCTCCATTCTCCTCTCGGGATCTTGGGCACGCACGCACACGCGCCCGGCGTGAGTTTAAGCTGCCAGGTCCGGGACTTGAACTGTGGTCGACTACATGGGAGTTCAGCAACATAGCCATTATGCTAACTGCTGGTCCCTAAACATTCTTTTTTTAAAGTGAGAAGAGGGCAGGGCCAACAGGCGGTGTGGTGGTTGAAGGCGCTGGACTCTCATGTGGCTGACTGTGGTTCAAGTCCTGAACCTGGTGGCTTGCTTTCTCACTTTCCCTCTCTGTTTCTCTCTGGTCAAATTAAAAAATAATAATAATAATGAATAAAGTTAGATAAAATAATTTTTTTTTTAAAGTGAGAACGGGGGGCCAGTAGTTAGTGTAGTGGCTAAGGCACTGGACCCTCACACAGCCGACTGTGGTTTGAGCCCTGGACCTCATGGCTTAAAAAGCATCCCAGGTGCGTGTGCATGGGTGCCCAAGATCCCAAGAGAAGGGAGAAGAAGGAACGGTGGCATGGCCATTCCTCCTTGTGGGGGGTGATTTCTTACTTCCCCTCTCTCTGTCTCACGTGAGCACATGTGCCCTATGGCAAAGACCTCTAAATAAATAAACAAAAAGAAGAAGAATTGAGCCAGTAGGTGGCGTGGAGTTGACGGCTGTATCCCACCTAGCCAACCCTGCAGTTCACGTTCCAGACACAGTGGCTCAGAAACCCTAACATGCACATGCAAGCTCAGAACTCTGAGGAGAATGGAGGAGAAGGGATCGCAGAGTGGCCATCCCTCCTGGGGCGGTCATTTGTCACTTTTCCTCTTTCTCTCTGGAGAGTGTGCATGCCCTATAGCAAAAAAAAAAAAAAAGTAGGGCTAGCGAGTGGTGAAAGATAAAGGCTCCACATGGCCGACTACACTGCTCAGGTCATGGACCTGGTGCCTTGAGGGGTGCGTGTGCATGTGTGCCCGAAGTCCAGAGGAGAAAGTGGAAGGGAGGGGATTACAGTGTGGCTGTCCTCCCTGAGGAAATGATTTCTCCCTTTTCTCTCTCCGTCTCTCTACAGCAGCACACTCACACTCACCCTGTAGCAAAACTTAAAAAAAAAAAGCTAGATGAGTAACAGACTATTCCACAGTCTCAAAGTATTCCCTCAAAGTCTTTAAGATAGTTCATTGTTGTTTTTTATAAGAATTATTTACTTAGGGGCCGGCAGATGGCATGGTGGTTGGGGGTGCTGGACTCCCACATGACCAACTGTGGGAGTCCTGACCTGGCGGCTTGCTTTCTCACTTTCCTTCTCTATTTCACTCTGTCCCTCTCTGGTCAAATTTAAATTCATAGATAAATAAATAAAGTTAAATAGAGGCCAGTAGGTGGCTTGGTGATTAAGGTGCTGGACTCCTACATGGCTGATCATGGTTCAAGTCCCGAACCTGGCGGCTTGCTTTCTCACTATCTTTCTCTCTCTCTCTTACTCTCTCTCTCTCTTACTCTCTCTCTCTTACTCTCTCTTTCTCTCTGTCTTTCTCTGGCAAAACTCATGTGAAAAAAAACAAACAAATTAATTAATTAATTAATTCTTTAAAAATAAAGTTGAATTATTTTATTCAACTGTATTTATTATTGCTATAATTGTTTGTAAAGAATTATTTTATTTGTTTATTTTATTTTAAATTGGACCAGAGAGAGAGAGGGAAAGTGAGAAAGGAAGCTGCCGGGTCCTGGACTCAAACCACAGTCAGCCATGTGTGAGTCCAATGCCTTGGGTACCACGCCATCTGCTGACCCATACTGTTCTTTCATTGCAAATGGTCTCATTATGTCGTGATTCTTCGGCCTCAGCCTCCCGAGTCTCTGGGACTGTTGGGGGCCCATCTGGGACTGTTGGGGTGGGCCCACCGTGTGGCCTCAGCCTGCTGAGTAGCAGCTTCAGCCCCTGCAAGTCCCACTGCTGGGCCCCAGACACTAATCACAAAGGCAGAGGCGGCTCTTACAGCGGGGGAAACCTCAGCCGCTGCTTCCTGATCTGATGCACCAAAGTGAACACATGACTGCAGTTTTACACCCCGAGTCTCAATGTGAGGAGGTATCAGACAAACCTAAATTGAGGGATGTTCTACAAAATAATTAGCGTTTACTCTAAAAATACACGACAGCAAGATCTGACATGCAACACAAAGCCTGAGTACTGTTCCAGAGGAAAGAAGACGACAGAGAACTGACAATCGAACGTAATACAGGATCTAGGATTTCTTTTGGTAGAAAAGACATTCAGGGGCAGCTAGCAGCATCTGAATAAGGTTTCTAGATCAGACGATAGTATCACGGTGTTGTTAATTTGATGTTTGTTTTTTTGGAGCGGTTTCTGCTATAGGGCGCGTGCACTCGCCAGACAGACAGAGAGAGACAGAGAGATAGAAAGCGAGAAATCACCCCCCAGGGGGGATGGCCCTGCCGCAATCCCTTCTCCTCCATTCTCCTCTCGGGATCTTGGGCAGGCACGCACACGAACCCGGTGTGAGTTTAAGCCACGGGGTCCGGGACGCGAACTGCGGTCAACTACGTGGGAGTCCAGCGAAATAGCCATTACGCTAACTGCTAGTCTCTTAATTTGATGATTTTGATAATTGTGCTGTGGTTATGTAAGAGAATATCTTTGTTTTTAGGAAACTCACAGACTAGAGATAAAGAAATTTGCAACTTTCTTTTCTTTTTTTCTTTTTTTCTTTTTTAGCGGTTTTTACCTTAGGGCCGGACAGAGGAACAGAAACAGTAAGAAGGAAGTGAGAAATCCCCCCCAGAGGGATGGCCACACCACAATCCCTTCTCCTCCCAGGACCTTGGGCACACATGGCCAGTGTGATTTTGAAGTCACAGGGTCTCGGACTTGAACCATGGTCAACCATGTGGGGGTCAGTGATGTAACTGCTACTCCATCTGCTGGTCATTCTCTTTTCTTTCTTTCTATTTATTTTTTAATGAATTATTTATTGGAGACAGCAGATGGCATAGTGGTTAAGGCACTGGACTCTAATGTGGCTGATCACAGTACAAGTCCCAGACTGAGCAGCTTGAAACTCAGGCCAGGTGCGAGTGTGTGCATTCCCAAAACCCTCAGAGGAGGATGAAGAAGAAAGGACTGAAGCGTGGCCATCCCTCCCAGGGGGTAACTTCTCACTTTCCGTCTCTCTGTCTCCTTGGCGAATGCACATGCCATATAGCAAATATCTAAAAAAAAAAAAAAAAATTATTGTTGTTGTTGTTATTATTATTGTTTTAGAATTCTTTTATTTAACTTATTTATTCATTTATTTTAAATTGACCAAAGAGGGACAGAGAGAGACAGAGAGAGAGAGAGAGAAAGAAAGTGAGAAAGCAAGTCACCAGGTCCAGGACTCGAACTGTAGTTGGCCATGTGGGAGTCCAGTGTCTTTACCACCATGCCACCGGCTGGCCCCTATTATTGTTATTATTTTTTTTTAGAGGTTTTTTTTTTTTGCCATAGGGCATGTGCGCTCACCAGACAGACAGACAGACAGAGAGATAGAAAGCGAGAAATCACCCCCCACGGGGGATGGCCACGCCGCAATCCCTTCTCCTCCATTCTCTTCTCTGAATTTTGGGCGCACACAGACAGACCCTGCATGTTTTTCAAGCCAGGACTTGGAACACAGAGTTGGAGCTGTGGTGTGGGAGCCAGCTGCCTTAAGCACTATGCCATTGGCTGGCCCCGATAGAATTTTTTAAAAATAGTTTTGCTATATATGTACTCACTAAGAGAGACAGAGACAGAAATAGAGGAAAGGAAAGTGAGAAAGAACCCCATGGGGGGATGGCCATGTGTTAATCCCTTCCCTCCATTCTCCTCTAGGAATTTTGGTCATGCAGGCACATGTTCCTGGCATGATTTTTTAGGTGCAAGGTTCAGGATCTGAACTACAAAGTCGGCCATGGGGGGGAGGGGGTCCAGCTGTCTTAACCTCCACGTCACCTGCTTGCCCCACCCAATGGTATTTTTTTTTTTAAGAAATTTTTTTTTGGAGAGGTTTTTGCTATAGGGCACATGCGCTCGCCAGACAGACAGAGACAGAGAGACAGAAAGTGAGAAATCACCCCCCGGGGGGATGGCCCTGCCGCAGTCCCTTCTCCTCCATTCTCTTCTCGGGATCTTGGGCACACACGCACACGTGCCCGGCGTGAGTTTTAAGCCACTGGGTCCGGGACATGAACCACGGTTGACTACGTGGGAGTCCAGCAACATAGCCATTACGCTAACTGCTGGTCCCCAAGAAATTTTTTAGAGTTATTTATTATTATTATTATTTAATTTGATGAGAGAGACAGAGAGGGGAGCGAGAAAGCATGCTGCCAGGTCCATTACTCAAACTGCACTCAGTCATGTGGGAGTCCTGCACCTCAACCAACATACCACCTGCTGGCCCCAACCCAATAGTATTTTTAAAGAGTAGAAGTTCTTTTTTTATTTTTTAATTTATTTTACTTAACTTTATTTATTTATTTTAATTTTACAGGAGAGAGACAAAGTGAGAGAGGGAAAGTAAGAAAGCAAGCCGCCAGATCTGGGGACTCGAACCGTTGTCGACCCTGTGCAAGTGTCCAGTGCCTTAATCACCATGCCACCTGCTGATCTCATGATGAAATCTAATATATCAATTTTTTATTTCATGGATTGTGCTATTGACATGGTACCTAAGAAATATTTGCCTAGCCCAAACTTGGGACTCAAGCTGAGGTCAACTACGTGGAGTCCAGTGATATAACCATTGCACCATCCACTAGTCCCCACAAAATATCTTTTTTAAAAATATTTATTTAATTTTATTTATTCTTCTTCTTCTTCTTCAATTTGACCAGAGAGAGACAGATTGAAAGAGAAAGGGAGAGTTAGGGAGAAAAAAAGCCACTGGGTCTGGGAGTTGAACCATGGTCGGCAATGTGGGAATCCAGCGTCTTAACCACCATGCCACTTGCTGGCCCCCTACAAAAAATCTTTATCTAAATACTTTTGATAGCAAAGAATAATATATACGTAGCTTTGAACACATGTCTGACTTTAGGCATGAACCTCAGTGAGTAGAGTGAACGGACTATATAGTAGCATCTTGCTGGGGCTATCTTGCTTACTGCAGTCATTAAATAGGGGACCAGCGGTTAGCATAATGGCTATGTTGCTGAACTCCCATGTAGTCGACTGTGGTTTGAGTCCCGAACCCGGTGGCTTAAACTCACACTGGGTACACGTGCGTTCGTGCCCAAGATCCCAAGAGTAGAATGGAGGAGAAGGGATTAAGTCACCCCTGGGGGGTGATTTCTCGCTTTCTGTCTGTCTTTCTGGCAAGCACACGCATCCTATAGCAGGAAAAAAAAAAAAAAAGGTTTTTTAAATGCATTTTTTTAATTTCAAGAAAAATAGTTTCAGTTTTAATAGATCAATATCAAAAAATGGGGAACCAGCAGTTAGTGTAATGGCTATGTCGCTGGACTCCCACGTAGTCGACCGCGGTTCGCGTCTCGGACCCGGTGGCTTAAACCTCACGCCGGGCGCGTGTGCGTGCGTGCCCAAGATCCCGAGAGGAGAATGGAGGAGAAGGGATTGCGGCGTGACCATCCCCCCTGGGGGGTGATTTCTCGCTTTCTGTCTCTGTCTGTCTGGCGAGCGCACGCGCCCTATAGCAAAAACCTCTCCCCCCCAAAAAAAAAAAAAAAAATCAAAAAATGTTAAGAAAAGTTTGCTTAAGACTTAAAGCCAGGAGAAAGATTAGGATTCAGCTCAAGTAGTAGGAAGATGAACCTATCAACAATTCAAGAAGACCAAAAGGCTTGGGACCAATAGTTAGCGTAATGGCTATGTCGCTCAACTCCCACGTAGTTGACCGCGGTTCGAGTCCCGGACCCGGTGGCTTAAACTCACGCTGGGCGCGTGTGTGTGCGTGTCCAGGATCCTGAGAGGAGAATGGAGGAGAAGGGATTGTGGCGTGGCCATCCCCTCTGGGGGGGGGGGGATTTCTCGCTTTCTATCTCTCTGTCTCTCTCTGTCTGTCTGGCGAGTGCACACGCCCTATAGCAAAAACCTCTCCAAAAAAAGAAGAAAAAAAAAGACAAAAAGGCTTAAATGTGGAAAACAAAGCATAGAAGAAATCAGTAATGTTTTAGTCAAAAGTCATAAAATTCTATTTCACTAGTTCAGTCTCATGAAATTAATCTCTCTTCAGTTGAATTTGCAGTGTTACTGTGGTCTGATCTTTCCAATTAAATTCTGGAACTTGACATTCAATGTTGTTATTGATCTTTCTAGACTGGTCCCTACCACTAAGTTGGCCATTTTCTTGGTTGTTTTTGTTCTCTTATTTCTGTGCGTCTGACTTTAGTTTTCCTGGTATAGCACCCCCTTCAGAACTTCTAGAAGAACTGATCTAGTGTTGGTAAATTCTTTGAGGTTTTGTTTATCTGAGAATGTTTTTGTCTTTTTTTCCCCCATATGATGGATAATCTTGTTGGGTATAGTCTTCTTGGTTGAAATTGTTTCTTACTCGGGACCGGCAAGTGGTGTGGTGGTTAAGGCGCTGGACACTCCCACATGATCGACCATGGTTCGAGTCCCAGACCTGGTGGCTTGCTTTCTCACTTTCCTCTCTCTATGTCTCTCTGGTCAAATTAAAATGAACAAATGAATAAATGAAATTGAATAAAATAATTTTTTAAAAATTGTTTCTTAACACTTTGAATATATTTCCTCATTCTTTTCTTGTTTGCATTGTTTCCGATGAGAGGTCCGATGTCAGCCTGATGGGATATCCTTTGAAAGTAACTTGATGTTTTCTCTTGACAGTTTTAGTATCTTGTCTTTGTCTGTAGTTTTGGTCAATCTGGCTATGATGTGCCTTGGAGAAGATCTTCTTGGGTTGATTCTATGTGGGGTCCTTTGTATGTCTTGGGTCTGGATATTTGAATGCCTCTCTGTTTGGAAGGTTTTCTTCCAGGATTTCATGGGATATCAGTGCCCTTATTAGTTTCTTCACCTTCTGGGATACAGATTATCAAGATGTTTAGGAGTTTAATGGTATCTAGTATTACTTCTATATTATTCTCATTATTTTGTCAGTCTTTTTGGTGAATTTTTCTAGGTCAGAGTTGCTGTATTCTACATCTGACATTTCATTTTCTGCATGATCTAATCTGCTTTTAATATTTTCAAGGGAGGTTTTGATTTCCTGTATTACAGCCTTCATCTCTAACAATTCCATTTGATTCTTTTTTTATGATGTGTATCTCCTCTTTCAGCTCATGCAAAAATTTCCTCACCTCCTAGAACTAGTTGTTTCTTTCTTCCTGCATCTTCTGGAGCTTGTCCTCTCTCTTCTCTTGCAACTCTGTTAGCTTTGTCACTATGAATATTCTAAATTCCTTATCTGACATTTTCGTGAATTCCATTACATTGTCTGTGGAGGGTGAGGAGTTATTATTTTCCCTTAGGGGAGAGATATCTCCTTTTTTCTCATATTTCTTGTATTTCTGTGGTGGTTTCTGGTCATCTGATGGATTATATGTTTTCCCCTAATTTTCATAGCTAAATCTGAGCGTTCAGAGGTGTGCAGGAGAAGGTGTTCCATAATCTCTCTGCAGTTCTGTTTTTCTCCCTCTGTGCAGTAGATTCCATGGGGACTGACGATTACTCTGACCTAGATCTCAAGGTCAGGAGGCTGAAGTCTGGGCAGAAAATCTTCCGTTGTCCTAGTCCCTGAAGCAGCCACCATTATTATATTTTTTTTAGGTTTGCTATAGGGCATGTGTGCTCAACAGAGACACAGAGAGGAAGTAAGCCACCAGGTCCAGGACTTGAACCATGGTTGGCCATGGGGTGGTCCAGCACCTTAACCGCCATGCTGCAGTCAGTGTGGCCTCCACACTGCAATCTTTTTTCCTCCCCCTCTTCATCTGGTCAGAACTTTGGGCATGCACCGCACACAGCTGGTGTTCCGAGCTGCTACTTTGAATAGCAAGTTCAGCTGGTATGTACATATCCGTGAATACTTGTCTGACTTTAGGAGGGAAACTGAGCAGAATGAATATACTAGAAGGGAGCACCTAGCTGATGTTGTATGGCTTACTACAGTCATTCCATAGGTATTTTTTAATATATTTTTAATTTCAAGAAAAGCAATTTTAGCTTTAATAAATCAAAGAAATGCTAAAGAAATTTGCTTGAAACTTAAAGCCAGGAAACAGGTTAGGATTCTGTTCATATAGTAGGAAGATGAACCTATTGGCAGCTCAAGGCAGAACAAAAATCCTTAAAACCAGAAAACAAAGCCTAGAAGAAAATTAGCAATGTTTTAGTCAAAAGTCATAAAATTCTATTTCACCAGTTCAGTCTCATGTACTTAGTCTATCTTCTGTTGTGGTTCGATCTTCCTGATTGAATTCTGGGATATAATAGTCAACTCCAGACTTGTCCCTACAGTTAAGTAGGCCATTTTCTTAGTTTTTGAACTCTTTTTTTTTTTTGAGAGGTTTTTGCTATAGGGCGTGTGCGCTCGCCAGAAAGACAGAGAGAGAGACAAAGAGACAGAAAGCGAGAAATCACCCCCTAGGGAGATGGCTACGCTGCAATCCTTTCTCCTCGTTCTCCTCTAGGGATCTCGGGATCTTGGGCACGCACGCACATGTGCTCGACGTGGGTTTAAGCCACCGTGTCCGAGACTCAAACTGCGGTCGACTACGTGGGAGTCCAGTGATATAGCCATTACGCCCACTGCTTGTCCCAGTTTTTGAACTCTTATTTCCGTGTGCCTGACTTTAGTTTTCCTGGTATAGCACTCCCTTGAGAACTTCTTGGAGATCTGGTCTGGTGTTGGTAATTTCTTTCAGGTTTTATCTGAGAATGTCCTTGTCTTTTCTTCCCGTATGAAGGATAATCTTGCCGTGTACACTATTCTTGGTTGAAATTGCTTTACCCTTAACACTTTGAATATATTTCCCACTCTCGGTGCTCGCATTGTTTCCTATGAGAGGCTGCCGTTAACCTGATGGGATATCCTTTGAAAGTAACTTGACATTTCTCTCTTGCCAATTTTAGTATCTTGTCTTTGTCTGTGGTTTTGGTCAGTCTGGCTATGATTTTTTTTTTTCTTTTTTGGAGAGGTCATGCTGCAATCCCTTCTCCTGCTGGTTCCCTGGCTATGATGTTTTTTTGGAGACGATCTTGGGTTGATTCTATTGCGGGTCCTTTGTATTTCTTGTAACTGGATCTTTGAATGCTTCTCTAGGTTTGGTAAGTTTTTTTCCAGGATTCCATGTAATAGATTATCAATGCCCTTGGGACCAGCAGTTAGCGTAATGGCTATGTCGCTGGACTCCCATGTAGTCGACCGCGGTTTAAGTCCCAGACCTGGTGGCTTAAACTCATGCCAGGCACCTGTGCGTGCATGCCCAAGATCCCTGGAGGAGAAGGGATTGTGGCGTGGACATCCCCCCTGGGGGGTGATTTCTCACTTTCTATCTCTCTGTCTCTCTCTGTCTGGCGAGCGCACGCACCTTATAGCAAAAACCTCTCAAAAAAAAAAAAAAAGATTATCAATGCCCTTAAGAGTCTCTTTGCCTTCCAGGATTCCAATGATGCAGATGTTTGAATGTTTGATGGCATCTAGTATTTCTCGTATATTATTCTTTTTTTAAAAAAAATAATGATTTACTTATAATTGTATTTATTCATTTATTTATTTTAATTTGACCAGAGAGACATAGAGAAACAGAGAGAGAGAGAAAGTGAGAAAGCAAGCCACCAGGTCCAGGACTTGAACCGTGGTCAGCCATGTGGGAATGTCCAGCACCTAATCACCACACCACCTGCTGGTCCCTTCATATATTATTCTCATTTTGGGGGGCAATTTCCTCAGTCTTCATGGTTTTTCATGGCCAGCTATTCTATCTTCTACATCTGAGATTCTATTTTCTGTATGATCTAGTCTGCTTTTAGTATTTTCAAGGGAGGTTTTGACTTCCTGTATCATAGCCTTCATCTCTAACAGGTCCATTCGATTCTCTTTTAGAGTGTGTATTTCCTCTTTTAGATCTTGCAAGAATTTCCTCACCTCTTGGAACTTGTCAGCTCCTTTCTCCTGCCTCTTCTGCAGTTCATTGTCTCTCCTCTCTCCCATCTCTGTTAGCTTTGTCACCATGAATATTCTAAATTCTTTATCAGATATTTCCATGAGTTTCATTGTACTTTATCTGAGGATGAAGAGGTGTTATTCTTTTCCCTTGGAGGAGAGGTATTGTCTTGCTTTCCCATATTTCTTATGACCCTGCGGTGATTTCTAATCATCGGATGGATGGCGTGTTTCTTTCTAATTCTTGAAGTTCAATCCGAGCATTCAGAGGCGTACAGAAGAAGGCGATCTGCAATCTCCCTTCTGCTCCATTTTCACTCTTTGTGCATCAGATTCAGTGAGAATAGAGGAATATTCTGACCCTAATCATATTCAGATGTTTAGATCCTGGTCACTTAGACCTGTCTAGACAGTGCATAGAGGCTGATCAGAGAATGAATAAAGGTAAAGAAAAAAGGAAAACAATTAGAGAAGAAAAGAAGAAAAAATAAAATGAAAATGGGGAAAGAAAAAATATAATAAAAACATTTTATTTTAATTTTATAAAGCAAAAAATATAAACTGTGCAGCATGCACATGTGCCACGTGAAGGCGATATTTCACAGCTCAAGTTCGATATCCATCTCAGGATGGGCCTGGGTTTGTGCCCTACCTAAATGAAATGGGGAAAGGCAGCAATTAGCACAATAAGAGGAGTTGAGAGCCCAGAGAATACTTTACCTTAAAATCTGAAAAAAAAAAAAATTAAAAATCACAGGGAGATACAGCAAGGCAGAGAGAGACAGAAATGGAGAGAAGGACCCAGAGGTAGCCCTATCCACTAGAAATGAATCTGAAGGGGGAAGTCTCAGCAGAAAATCTACATTTTGGGTTAAGGAAAGCAATATATATATATATTTTTTCTTTTGGAGAGGTTTTTGCTATAGGGTGCATGCACTCGCCAGAAAGACAGAGAGACTGAGAGACAGATAGACAGAAAGCAAGAAATCACCCCCCAGGGGGGATGGTCACACCGCAATCCCTTCTCCTCCATTCTCCTCTCGGGATCTTGGGCATGCACACACACGAACCCGGCCTGAGTTTAAGCCACCGGGTCCGGGACTTGAACTGCTATTGACTACATGGGAGTCCAGCGATATAGCCATTACACCAACTGCTGGTCCCAAGGAAAACGATATTTCACAGCTCAAGTTCGGTATCCATCTCAGCGGAGTCGGGAGACTTTTACCTTAAATCGTGTGTCTGTCATCACTTCCCTGGTAGCCTTGGGCAAGTCACTTTTTTTTTTAAAGCCACTTCTTTTTTATTTAATTTAATTTATTCATTCATTTATTTCAATTTGACCAGAGAGATACAGAGAGAGAGGGAAAGTGAGAAAGCAAGACACCAGGTCCAGGTCTCGAATTGTGGTCGACCACTTGGGAGTGTCCAGTGCCTTAACCACCATGCCACCTGGTGGCCCCTGGGCAAATCAATTTCACTCTCTATATAAGAAGAAGTTGAGGGACCAGCAGTTGGCGTAATGGCTATGTCACTGGATTCCTACATAGTCGACCGTGGTTTGAGTCCCTGACCCAGTGGCTTAAACTCACACCGGGTGCCTGTGCGTGCGTGCCCAAGATCCCAAGAAGAGAATGGAGGAGAAGGGATTACGGCGTGGTCATCCCACCTGGGGGGTGATTTCTTGCTTTCTGTCTGTCTCTCTCTTCTGGCGAGCAGCCTGTAGCAAAAACCTCTCAAAAAATAAATCAGGAAAAAAAAGAAAAAAGAAGATGTTGAACTTGCTGGAGGACACGTGTGCTTGCCGGAGCAAGAGGAGGGAAAATGAGAAAGCACCCCCATGGGGAACGACCACACCACAGTCCCTTCATCTTCATCTCTCCCTGCTTTCAGGATTTGGGGCATACACGCACGCACACGCGCCCAGTGTGTTCTTCAAGCCTCTGGGTCCAGGACTCAAGCAGGCAGTTGGCCAGGTGGGAGGCAGCCACCTTAACCACTATGCCATTAGCTGGCCCAGAACATCATGTTTTACCACAGTGCCACCATCTGGCTCCAACAACCACGTCCCGTCTGCGCAGCAATTAGCACAGTGGTTGGCACATGGCAAGGGCTCAGGAGAAGTTGCAGCAAGTGAGTGAATGAACGAACGAAATTCTAGAAAGATGAAGTTCTTAGCCGTGGCCAGCTGGTGGCACCACCAGGCTATACAACCACTGGTGAAATGCCAGGGGCTTGGTAGAGGTTGGCACGACTAAGTAATCCGGAGCCAGGGCAGAAATGAGGGCACGCCTAGTCCACACTGGCCTTCTCAGGCCCAGGGTGCCGGGGGGTGGGGAACAGGAAGCTGGGGTGTTGGTCAGCTCAGACCAAGGGAAAGGCTTTAGACTGCAGTGAATAAAGGTGAAAGAAAACAAGAATTGATCAGTGGACCAGACGCTTCCATTGGAGAACAGAACCCTGGAATCCTGGCCCAGCTTCATTCCTCCAAACCGAAACGAGCAAAGTCCAAAGCGTGAAAGGGTGACCCTTCACTCCCTGGTTGGCAGATGGTTCTGGATGGGCAGAAGAGTGGACATGGCCCGAGAGCCGAAGTGACTGAGTGGGAGTTGTCCAGAGGCCCTGGCAGCCCCTGGGCCTCACCTGACTGCAGGCAGACATGTTCCTTCTGCAGTCTCCTGCACCCCACCCTGGCTCGAACACCCAAACACCCTGGCACCGGTCTGCATCTCCCACCTCTGGGTGTCCGATGGCTTCAGCAAGCCGACTGCCGATGTCCTGAGGGCCTGTCCGCTGTCCCAGCATGCTGAGGACCTGAACTTCAAGCATTACCCTAAGGGGCCTGAGTGGCATGATGAGGCTGACCTCCACCAGGAGGTTCTGGGGTTTTGTCTGGAGACCTCCCCGAATGCTCTGGCCAAGTGCCTGTGACCCGGGCTGGCTGGGGGTCAGGGTGGATCATGGCACAGGACCCTGTTAGGGGAGGAAATGAAATGAATAAACTTTGAAAAACACCAACATTATCTTAATTAGCTGGCCGAGGGCAAGACGATGACAATGCTGGAATCCTTGGAAGAGCTCTTACCCAGCCCCTGGCTGCTTCGTCACCATCACAGCTCCCTCTGCCGTGGGCAGGGGTGCGGGGAGGGGAGGACCCAACGAGGCGTTTATTCTGATTAGGACCGAGATCTTGGAGAGACAGGATGAGGTGCGGTGAGGGCGTGGCTCAGGACCTGAACCTCTGAAATGGGGTTTGGGGGCTGCAGGAGAGGAGGGGGTACCGTTGAGCTCTAGGTCCACAGACCACAGCAGAAAAGGATGAAATTTCAGGGGCTTGGTGGAGGTTGGCAGGACTAAGTAATCGGGAGCCGGGCAGAACCGAGGGCACGCCTGGTCCACACTGGCCTTCTCAGGCCCAGGGTGCCCGGGAGCGGGGAACAGGAAGCTGGGGCTTCCTCTCTCCTTTTCCTCCCTGCTCTCAGGCTCAAGGTCACTTGCTACAGAGATGAATTCCAGCCTGTGTTTTAGTTGGCACCGTTCCCTGGGCACGATGGTAAGAGCTGTGCGGTATCCTGCCCCCTTCTGCCACAAACACCCTAACCTCCCTCGAAATAACCCCTCCGAGACGTAGGGTGCCCCTTCACATACCAGCTCGTGTCATCACACCAATCCTGTGAAGAAGACACCTGTTACCTGAAAAAATGTTTACTTATTTATTGAGAGAGAAAGACGCCCCGACAGGGTCTTGCCATACCCCACCCTCTCCTCAGCCTTGCAGCCAGCCAGGATCACAGGTGCACCCGTGTGCTCAGGGCAACCCCGGGCAACCCAGGGCTCTGAACCCGGGCTCTCCCCTATGGCTCCAGCATTGTGCGCCAGCACCCTACTGCATGCACAGCCATGGCTGGGACTTAGCTGAAAAAAATTATTTAAAATTTTGATACAGGGCATGTGCACTCACCAGACAGAGAGAGAGAGAGAAAGAAATCACCCACTGCAGGGCAGGATGGGCACACCAAAATCCCTCCTCCATTCCTCTCTCAGGATTTTGGGCATGCACACATAGAGGTCCAGTTTTTCAAGCTGCCGGGTCTGGGACTCAAACTCCGTTGTCATCAGTTTGTGGGACAAACTGTTGTTGGATCCAACCAGCTTAGCCATCAAGCCACTGACTGGTAAAATTTTTAGCAAGGCAACAAGCTCAGGGGAGTGAAGTACCTCACCCAGTTACACAGCCAGTGAGAGTGGCAGGTCTGGGACTCTCTGCCTCCCTACTCCCCTTTTCCTGGGCCCCAAGGGAGCACTTTCTGCAGAGAGAGGGGCTGCTGCACTGTTAGGAATAGAGGGGCCTGGTCTGGCCCTGTCTTCCTGAGACAGAGCATCTTCGACTCTCTCCCTTGAGTGAAGGTTTGGGACTGCCCTCCACTGGGCTAACTCTCCCTTCTTCCTTTCCTCTCCTCCATACACAGCCTTCCTACACACACACACACACACACACACACACACACACACACACACGCCCACATCTCCATGTGGGAGATGCTCTTTGCTTGCCACACCCACCACCTATCTTGACCAACAGGGAAACAGGGAAGGAGTGGGTCGTCTCATCCACACCCCTCCCTCTCAGGTGAGGGCGTGGGCTGGCTCCAGCTCGGCTCTGAGCAGAGGCCCAGAGGCCGCAGAGGCACACTGAGCT
>NW_006159943.1:222285-222841 GCF_000334495.1 Tupaia belangeri chinensis
TCCAGACTGGCAGGTCCTCCTTGGCCCCTCTGCTGAGCACACCGACCTCTGATGCCCTGCGATGCCCACGCCAATTCCTCTGGCCCTCTGCCCACGTTCTCCTGGACCAACACCTCCAGGGGCAGCTGGCTGAGTGCTGCGGACGCTGCCATGCCTGCCCAGTTCCTGGCCCTCAGGGTTCTGGTGGCCCTGGCCTATGTGCTGGTGGGGGCCATCGGCTTACTGGGAAACTTGGCCGTGCTGTGGGTGCTGGGTAACTGTGCTCGGCGAGCCCCTGGCCCTCCTTCCGACACCTTTGTCTTCAACCTGGCTCTGGCGGATCTGGGGCTGGCGCTCACCCTCCCCTTCTGGGCAGCCGAGTCAGCCCTGGACTTCCACTGGCCTTTCGGAGGTGCCCTCTGCAAGATGGTCCTGACGGCCACCGTCCTCAACATCTACGCCAGCATCTTCCTCATCACGGCGCTGAGCGTCGCCCGCTACTGGGTGGTGGCCATGGCTGCAGGCCCGGGCACCCACCTCTCGCCCTTCTGGGCCCGCGTGACCGCCCTGGCAGTGT
>NW_006159943.1:223101-231640 GCF_000334495.1 Tupaia belangeri chinensis
CACCGCCTACCTGCGGCTGCTGGCCTTCCTGCGGCGGTGGCGGCGGCGGCGGCACGACAGCAGGGTCGTGGCCCGCTCTGTCCGCATCCTGGTGGCCTCCTTCTTCCTCTGCTGGTTCCCCAACCACGTGGTCACCTTCTGGGGTGTCCTGGTGAAGTTCGACCTGGTGCCCTGGGACAGCACTTTCTACGCCTTCCACACCTACGTCTTCCCCGTCACCACCTGCTTGGCACACAGCAACATCTGCCTCAACCCTGTGCTGTACTGCCTCCTGAGGAGGGGGCCGCGCCGGGCGCTGGCCGACACCTTCCGGGGTCTGCGAGCCAGGCTGTGGCCCCAGGGCCCAGGCTGGGTGGAACAGGCAGCCCTCAAGGAGGTAGGCAGGCGGTGGGTGGCAGGCATCCCCCAGGAGAGAGGCCCGTCGGCCATGCTCGCCAACCTGGACAGAGACACCCCTGGGTGAAGGTGCAAGCTGAACTCTCCCCCGTCTGGGGTCTGCCGGGTGCAGGATCTGCGCATCCTCAGCCAGGCTGCAACGCTCTCAGGAAAGACTGGATCCCCAAGTCCGGGTGCAGTTGAAGGGGGGAGGCCCTCAGGCGCAGGCTGGGTGTGACCAAGCTTGTCTGTTTGGAGGTGGGAAAGGAGAAGCTGAGAATAAATCTCTAGGTTATCCACAACTTGTCTGGATCGTTTATCCCAGTTCCGCTTCCAGCTCACTAGGACTAGAGCAACAATTAACAAACCAAAAATGGAGAGGCCAGCCCCTCCTGGTGTGTTTTGTAGGGCAGGGGCTCCCCTTGGCTCCCATATTCACGAGACCCATCAATAGCAGCCAGCAGGACTTCCTGGTGGTGGGGGGGTGGGGGCAGCTCCTGGACTGAGGGAGGAGACGGGAAGGAGATGGAGCTCCCAAACCCACCCAGCGTTCTGGTGTGTCTTAACCCCGGAGGACACTGGCCAATCCCAGTCCGGAGTGCCTCCTCAGTGGGAGCCCTGCTGGAAGGGAAGCCACGTTGCCCACGGGGTCCCTCGCCCCATGCCATTCAGCAGCTGAGCGGGAGGCGCTAAAGCAGCACCCTTCAGAACACATTAGGCAATGCAGAATGGCTTAATTGGCCTCTTGACGTTTAATTTCCTCTTTCTGATAATGTTTAAACTGGTTCCTAGACTCCAGGTCTGTTCCCATCCTGACTCAGGACGGAAAATCCTCCCCCACCAAAGCACCCTCTTCTCGCCCCCAGCAGCTTGACTGCCAGGCTCCGGATATTGGCTCCTCTGGGGGCACATCTACTTTATGGGACCCGGAGGTAAATATTGCCTGTTTGTACAGGTCCAGAGACCATGAGTGTGCACAGAACTACCCTTGGAAGGGTGGGCAAGGGAGGGGAGGGGTGCAGGGAGGGAGCAGGCCCTGGCACCCAGCCCGCATGCCTCTCAACTAGGAATGGAAAGAGGGCAACTATGGGGAGAAGCTGGGCCCTGGCTCCTGGACCGTAATACCAGAGAGCTTTGAAAAGGTGGGGCTTGAAGATAGGTGGTAGGTGGCATGGTGATTAAGGCACTGGATTTCCACACAGCCATAGTTCGAGTCCTGAACCCGGCAGTTTGAAAATCATACCAGGCTGTATCCAAAATCCTGAGAGAATGGAGAAAGAATTGTGGTGTGGCTATCCCCCCTGGGAGGATGATTTATCACTCCCCCTTCCAGTGAGCACACAGTCCCTATGGCAAAAATTTTAAAAAATTGGGGATCAGCAGGTGGTGTGGTGGTTAAGGCACTGGACACGCCCACATGGCTGACCACGGTCTGGACCTGGTGACTTGCTTTCTCACTTTCCCTCTCTCTCTCTTTGTGTCTCTCTCTGGTCAAGTTAAAATAAATAAATGAATAAATAATTCTTAAAAAATTTTTAAAATTGAATAAAAAAAAGACAAGGTAGGGCCGTCAGGTGGTGTGGTGGTTAAGGTGTTGGACTTCCCGTATGGCTGACTGCAGTTTGAGTCCCAGACCTGGTGGCTTGTTTTCTCACTGTCTTTCTTTCTCTCTCTGGTCAAACCAAAATAAATAAATAAAGGTAAATAAAATGATTATTTAAAAAAAATGGGACCAGCAGTTAGCGTAAGGGCTATGTCTCTGGACTCCCATGTAGTCGACCGTGGTTCGAGTCCCGGACCTGGTGGCTTAAACTCATGCCGGGTGCGTGTGTGTGCATGCCCAAGATCCCGAGAGAATGGAGGAGAAGGGATTGCGGCGTGGCCATCTCCCTGGGGGTTGATTTCTCACTTTCTGTCTCTCTGTCTCTCTCTGTCTGTCTGGCGAGCGCACGCGCCCTATAGCAAAAACCTCTCCAAAAAATAAAAAAAGACTGAGCTTCCGGGGACCAGCAGATGGTGTAATGGTTATGTCACTGGACTCTCACAAAGCCAACTGAGGTTCCAGTCCCAGACCTAGAGACTTAAAACTCACAACAGATGCATGTGTGCGTGTACCCAAAATCCCAAGAGAAGAATGGAAGAGGGGATTGTGGTGTGGCCATCCTTCCCTGGGGGGCGGGGGTCATGTCTCCCTTTCTGTCTGTTAAGTGTACAGGCCCTGTAGCAAAAAATCTCTCTTAAAAAACAAAAAACAGGGACCAGCAGTTGGCGTAATGGCTGTGTCTCTGGACTCCCATGTAGTCGACCGCGGTTCAAGTCCTGGACCTTGTGGCTTAAACTCATGCCGGGTGCGTGTGTGCATGCCCAAGATCCCAGTAGGAGAATGAAGAAGGGATTGCAGAGTGGCCATCCCCCCCTGGGGAGCAATTTCTTGCTTTCTGTCTCTCTCTGTCTCTCTGGCGAATGCATGTGCCCTATAGCAAAAACCTCTCTCTCAAAAAAAAAATTGAGTTCTCAAAGTGGGATTAGAGAGAGGCCCAGGGATAAAATGGTAGAGGGTGTTAAGAGGCCTGGCTTTTGGAATAGCCACCTCTGAGAGGCTCTTAGACACCTCATGAGGAGAGGGGTGGTTCTGGGAGACGGGCTAGTAAAGGGGCGGGGCTGCGAGCACCCAGCAGTGCTCTGCTCCTGTGAGCTGGGGGTCTTTGCACCCTGGGGTGCTCAGTCTACAGGTTTCCATTTCCCGCACTGGATCCCTGGGGGAGCGGGGACCTGCACTCCCCATCTTGCAGTCCGGTCCAGGAGGCTAACACCCGCCCACCACTCTCCCTCCCCCTGCAGTCGCCCTCACAGCTCTGGGTCCCAGCTGCCCCCAGCTGCCAGGGCTGACAACTGCTGAGCCAAGTGTCAGTGCTTGAAACTTGAAGCCTGGTACTTTCAGGCAGAGGCGCCAAGAGGGGAAGTGGAGGATGGAGCTAGGAGGGCTGGCCCCTGGCTGGCTCCCTACCCTGGCCTGGCAACCTCTCTGCACCCAGCTTTCCTGCCTGTAGAGAACCACTCCTACCTCTTGACATTGCCCGGGATGACAGAAAAGCACCTTGCCAAGGCCTGATGCTGAGGGTGAGCTACAGAGGGGGAGAAAGCGGGCTGCCCCCCCAGGTGCCCTCCCTTTGGATTTCATTTCCGGTTTCTTGCTGTGGGACTGAGCCCTGGTCTCATCTTACCCCAGGGCGTGAGAGGGGATGTGCAGGACACGGTATTCATCCTAGGAAAATCTAAAAGTTCACGGGAAATGTATATTTTGAAAAAACTATGCGTGCTCATTCATTTTTGCACAAAAATAAACTCCTACTTTAATTCCAGTTTCCCAAGAATGGAAGCTCCCCCTCGTACACTCTGAGAGCTCACCCCTGCCCTCCTGCCACAGCCTGACAGCAGGACATCAACCAGAAACAGGAAGTAAAACCAGCCAAAAATAAGAACTGAAACCAGCTCTGCACGAGGCAGGGAGGAAAAGAGCAGCTCCTAAGAGGGGCACCCCGGCCCCAGGCTCTGACACTACAGAGACAACTGGGGCAGAGAGCAGGCTCCATCTGACACTGAACCACACAGGACGGGGTACCAGGAAGTGTACCCCACGGGGCCAACAGGCGGTGTGGCTTCGAGCGCAGCCTACGAGTGACATGACCACACGGTTTTCTAATCCCGGCTGCAACAGCTTGAGGGTCCCTCATTTTTACCCGTAAGCGCGAATTAAACAAAGGTCTGCCGCAGCTTTGGCTTTGTGTGTCCGTGCCCTTCCTCCTCTTGAGGCAGAGCCTGCCCTTCCGGTGAGAGGAAAGGGCCCCTTCCAGAGGAACTGAGGTCACGGCCGAGCTCCCCACTCACCACCCTCGGGACTGGCAGAGATTACGAGACAGCACCTTATGGGGTTCCAGGTCTTTAATTTTCCCTGCTTGATTTTTTTTTTCTTTTTTTTTTTCTTTTTGTCTTAAACAATCAAATTGGCAGAAAAAAATGGCTGTATCTGGTGGGCATAGGGGATCCACTGGAAAATCCCCCCAATTCACTCTGAGGTTTTAGGTCATAGTTGCTGAGATGGGAGATGAGGTCAGGTTGGTAGAGATTTCCCGACCCAGCCTAGAACTTTCTTCCACACGGCTGGGGAAGAGGTCAGAAGCGGTCCCCCATTACTGTAGATGAAAACGTAGGCGGGAGAAGTCACCGTCCCTCCCGCCCCTGAGTTCTTCAGAGATGTGGACGTAGAAGCCTAGATCTCTAATTGCCTACAATCTCATCTTAAAAATATAAAACACGTGCAGTTGGCTTTGGTACAAAAAAGAAAACAAAACAAAACATTCTGGTCCCTGTGGGTTTTTTCCCCCCAACAAACCATGATGGCCACCCCAGTCTCTAGTCCATCACGTCTAGGAGGCCAGGTTATCTCCCTGGGGCTTCCATGGAGGACAGAGAGTAGGGAGGACAGCAGGAAAGGGTCGAGGGGAGAGGGACATGGCCCTGCCCACAGCCCTCCTTAAAGGGGCAGTAAGGTCCTACGCGGCAGCCTCTTCGCACAGATGGGTGTGGCTGGAGAGAGGCGTCAGGGCTAGACCCCAGCAGCTGCAGGGCTGAGCCTGAATATTCCCCAGTAGTGTTTAAGGACAAGGCCCCCTGATCCCTATGGCTTGGTTCCCATGTCCCTGGTCCTTTAAATCTCCCCTCTCCCCCCATAACTAATAAACAATAAATAAATAAATTTTCCTAAGTAGAGGGAAGAAGGCATGAAAAGTCATCATCTGTAATGTATCTTTTGAATGAAACCGGGGGTCTCATGGCCTAGTTCCCCCCGCTTCCTACAGGGCTCCAGGTATCCAGGGATCCCAAGAGCTGGCAAGGACAATCAGCAGTTCTCGCGATGTTCCCTCACGGTCGTAGATGAGTCCCCAGGGTGTGCCCCTTCAGTAATGTTCTTCTGCTGGGGCACGGGGCAGGGGAGGGCCCCTTAGCTCTCCGAAGTTACGGACTCCCCGTCACGGCTCTCGGTCTCCTCTGGGATGTCCTGCATTCGGGTGAAGTCTGAAGGGGAACGGGCAAAGGCAATGAGTGAGCAGAGGCTCCCACGAGGAACGGCACCCCGACACTGAGGCCTCCCCTGTGGGCTGGGGGTTCTGAAGGCCATGGAGGACTGGCAGGGGGCCATGCCTACTCCGGTGAGGGGAAAACAGGGTTTACTTTGTGAGAATGCAAAGGCACCATGGGACTGATGAGCCACAGGGTGCTATACGGCCTAATGTGAAACCATAGTTGCTTTCGGTTATTTTGCATTTCTTGAACCAATTATAAGAACCTGAAAATCTTTGAAAATATTTTACTTTAAAAGTCTACTTGGGGAGACCAGCAGTTGGCGTAATGGTTATGTCGCTGGACTCCCATGTAGTCGACCACGATTCCAGTCCTGGACCCAGTGGCTTGAACTCACGCTGGGTATGTGTGCGTGTGTGCCCAAGATCCTGAGAGGAGAATGGAGGAGAAGGGATTGTGGTGTGGCCATCCCCCTGGGGGGTGATTTCTTGCTTTCTGTCTCTTTGCCTTCTCTGTCTTTCTAGAGAGCACACACGCCCTATAGCAAAAACCTCTTAAAAAAAAAACAAAAAACAAAAAACTACTTGGGGGACCAGCAGATGGTGTAGTTGACCATAGTTCTAGTCCCAGACCCATAAGCGTACAAAACTCACACCAGGCGTGTGTGTGCGTGCGTGTGTGTGTGTGTGTGTGTGTGTGTCCCAAATCCCAAGGGGAGACTGGAGGAGAATGGACTGCAGAGTGGCCATCCCCCCTGGGGTGATTTCTCACTTTGTCTCTCTGGTGAGCCCTATAGTAGAAATCTCTCTTAAAAAAAAAAAATCACGCCAAGCACAAGTGCATGCCCAAAATCCCAGAAGGAAAATGGAGAAAGGATTGCTGCGTGGCCACAACCCCCGGGGTGTGCCATCTCACTCGCCCTCACCCTCTCCACAAGTGCACATGCCCTAGGGCAAAAACAGAAAGAACAAACAGCAGAACCTCCTGGGGCCTGGACGAGGCCAGGTGGTGGCACAGCACTGGTCCGCACGAACCATGCAAGAAGGCTTGTCCCCGAGCATTCCACGTACACGTGTGCCCACGATCCAGGCTGGCTGGTACTAGGGGTGGACTGTCATGTGGGGACCCTGGACCCTGGTAGGGTTACCTATATCTCTCTCTCATGGAAAAAATAAATAAACCTAAAAAAAAAAAAAAGGAAAACCTGTTTCCACCTGGAAAGATCGGGAATCACCAACCAATCAGAAAAAGAGAGGCTCCTACAGTCTGTTCTTATTGCTCCACCACCCATCCATCATCGGGCAAAACAGGAAGTCCTCTCTGTCCCTCCCAAGGGTTACTGCAGACCTCGGCGGTCAGTCAGGGCCGATCTGGAAGCCGCACCCTGAGGGCCCACAGCCAGGCTGCACTCTGCCTCTATTCCACGTCTCTGCCAGGGTCTCACCTCGCGGACTGTGGGGTGGAGACAGACGGCTGCTAACTTCCTCCTCGCTGCCAGTGTCGGGGTCACTGCTATCTTGCAGACGTTCCTCTGGACTCCCCAGCTCCTGCCTCTCTCGGTCCTCAAAGGGTCGATGGACAGAGCGAACGGTCACAGACAGATCCAAGCGGTCATGGCCTCGGCTTGAGTGAAGAGGGCGAGCAGGAGAGGCTGCGGACTAGGGATTGAACAGAGGGAAGGCTGCAGGTTCTGCTGAGAGGGCACCAGCGACTGACGTCCCACTGTGGCTCCCCAGCGACCCTCCTTCAGTGGCTGTACCACCAACTGGGCTACATCCCTTCAACCCTCACCCCCCCACCCACCTCTACTTCTCAACTCTCCAGCCAGAATCTAAAAATCCAAGTCTGCTGCCTGATTTCTTTGGGCCTAAATCCCCACAACCTAATTTCTCTCTCTTTTTTATTATTTTTTTTATTTTTGCTCACATGCACTCACCAGAGAGAAAAGGAAAGTGAGAAATCACCCCCTACGGGGGATCGTCACCCCACAATCTCTTCTCTGCTTGGGATTTTTGGCGTGCACACACACTGGCACTCAGTGTTTTTCAAGCAGCCTGATCTGGAACTTGAACCGGAGTTGGCCCCGTGGGACCCGGCACCTTAACCCCCGTGCTGTCTGCTGGTCCTCTCTCTCTCTCTCTTTTTTTAAATAATTATTTTATTGGGAACTAGCAGTTGGCACAATGGCTATGTCTATGGACTCCCATGTAGTCAACTGTGGTTTGAGTCCCAGACCTGGTGGCTTAACCTCACACCGGGCATGTGTGCGTGTGTGCCCAAGATCCCGAGAGGAGAATGGAGGAGAAGGGATTGCGACGTGGCCATCCCCCCTGGGGGGTGATTTCTCACTTTTTGTCTCTCTGTCTCTGTCTTTCTGGCAAGTGCACGTGCCCTATAGCAAAAATCTCCCCCCCCCCAAATAATTATTTTATCGAACTTTGACCAGAGAGGGATAGAGCGAGAGGGAGAGAGAGAGAGAGAGGGAAAGCGAGAAAGCAAGCCACCAGGTCTGGGACTTGAATCCCAGTTGGCCATGTGGGAGTCCAGCGCTCTTAACCACCGCCAAGTGCCAGCCCCATGGCCCTCTTTTTTTAAGACAGTGTCTTGCTGTATTGTCCAACCTGGCCCTGAACTTGTGAACCTTCTTCTCCCAGAGTAGCTGGGATTACAGGCGCATGACATGGCTGTCCTTTCTTTCAGATTCCACCGCCCCTTAAGGCTACCCCATCCAGTCCCTCTGGAAGCCGCCTTACCTGCGGGGGCGTGAAACTCAGGTATAGGGCATCCCCAGCAGGGAGGCTGCGCCGCCGAGGATCCAGAGGCCTGCGGGCCCAGGGGAACCTTCTTCTCCCAGAGTAGCTGGGATTACAGGCGCATGACATGGCTGTCCTTTCTTTCAGATTCCACCGCCCCTTAAGGCTACCCCATCCAGTCCCTCTGGAAGCCGCCTTACCTGCGGGGGCGTGAAACTCAGGTATAGGGCATCCCCAGCAGGGAGGCTGCGCCGCCGAGGATCCAGAGGCCTGCGGGCCCAGGGGGCCTCTGCTGGGAGTGGCTCGGTCTGGCCCAAGGCCGCCAGCTG
>NW_006159943.1:231731-241335 GCF_000334495.1 Tupaia belangeri chinensis
GCCTCCCCTGGCCGCCGGGAGCGCCGCAGCTCCTCCTGCAGCAGCGCGTGTTGCCGCTGCAGTAACGCCAGTTCCGTGGCCTGCTTCTCCGGAGCCACAGGGGCGGCCGCGGCCCGGCCGGCCTCCCCATCCCGAGAGTTGGCTCGGGGCACAGCTTCTCCCGCCGCTCGGGACCCTCAGGGAACCGGGCTTCCATCAAAGTGTCCTGCTGGGCCACAGCCGCCTGGAGAAAAGGCGGCGTCAGAGACCTCCCTCCTCTTCTAACCTCACCCTGACCCCGGGGCCCCCAACAGCGGAGTGGAGGGTATGGATTGGGAAAATGCTTAGAAAGGCCCCTGAGGATGTCCCTGGCCTACCTACTGGGCATCTCTGGCCTGACTCCTCCCTTCCCCATTCTAGCCTGGCTGCACTGACCTGCAGGCCGTGGAGAAGTCCGTAGAGACTGACCAGTCGCTGTAACGCCTCCTGAGGACAGAGGAGAGCGTATGAACACGGCCCAGGACAGGAGGAATGCCCAGGAGCAGAGTGGGTGTGGGGTGGGACAACAGCACCGGAAGAGGTTCTCTCCTGCCTCCTCTGAACCCGGCTGCCATTCCTCAGACAGAGCAGACCCTCCCGCAGCCTCCCTGCCATCACATCCCCAGCTCACCTCCTGGGGAGATCTCAGCTGATTCCCATTGCGATCCTGCAGAGATGGGCAAGGACAGGAGTGAGCAGGCACAGTCCTGCTCCATCCCTCCCTCCGACAAAGTCCTGGGACCACCCGAGGACCTACCTTCTGGCCGGCATCCGAATCAGCCCTGCAGAGCTCGATGGAACCGTTGAAGGTTCTGACCTCACCGTCTGTGGAGGAGGGCAGGGCAGGCTGAATTCCCAGGCCCTGACCCCACCACTGCACCCAATCCCTA
This sequence comes from Tupaia belangeri chinensis, assembly GCF_000334495.1. Lineage (NCBI taxonomy): Eukaryota > Metazoa > Chordata > Mammalia > Scandentia > Tupaiidae > Tupaia > Tupaia belangeri. The sequence continues at coordinate 232,640 of NW_006159943.1, forward strand.
GTTCCACCCCACCCCTTCACCCTACCCGACTCGGCCCACGCCCTGGCACTCACTAGCAGTGACCCCAGGACTCGTGTTACCGCTGCTGTCCGGGTCCAAGGGCAGAGCTGGTTCTCGGGCCGTCGAGAGCAGCTCCACTCCAGGCCCCACCAGTAGGTCTTTCAGGCCCTCCACTGAGGAGACAGGGAGAGGGAGGGGTGCCATTCGCACACGGGACACTTAGGCATCCAGGCACAGGGGTTAGACTTGCACAACCACAGACAAGGCAAAGGTCTCTGACGTGTCCACAGAGCAACAACACAAGCACATGCAGCATGAGAGGGGTCGGACGGCAGCCAGGAACGTGCCTCTGCCCTTGTCCTACCCAGGACGGCAGGACCGTGGGTTATGCACCTTATGGACTATGGGTTGCCATGCCCCTTGTCTGGGTGTGTCCAGATTCTCTGCTGGTCAGTGCAAGAGCCCGGACTCCTTCTTGGGAACTCCCTCACCTTCACGGATGGCATCTTGCAGCAGCCGCTCGCCACGGGGGGACTCGAGGGACTCCGAGCGGAAAAGACCCCTGGGCAGGGTAGGCAGAGGCATCCCACTGCCGCCATCTTCCTCTGCCTGGAAATGAGTCATCTCCGCAAACAGCCCGACCTTCTCCTGCAGCAGCTCCACCAGCGCCCGGTCCTTCTGTTGCAGCTCCACTGCAAACAAACAGCAGGTGAGCACAAGGGGACTGTCCGGGGGCACCCAGAGCAGTCAGCAAGGGACAGCTCTAGGGGGTATGGGCCAGTGGCAGGACGGAATGAAGCCTTTTTATTTTATTATTTTTTTAATGACTTGGGACCAGCAGTTAGTGTAATGGCTATGTCGCTGGACTCCCACGTAGTCGACCGTGGTTTCTTTCTGTCTCTCTCTGTCTGTCTGGCAAGCGCACGCACCCTATAGCAAAAACCTCTAAAAATAATAATAATAAATAGAGATAAGTCATTCTTTTAAAAAATTCTTTTAGAAGTTTTTGCTATAGGGTGCATGCGCTCGCCAGACAGACAGAGAGACAGAAAGCGAGAAATCACCTCCCCCCAGGGGGATGGCCACTCTGCAATCCCTTCTCCTCCATTCTCCTCTCAGAATCTTGGGCACACATGCACACGTGACCGGCGTGAGTTTTAAGCCACTGGGTCCGGGACGTGAACCGCGGGCGACTACATGGGAGTCCAGCGACATAGCCATTACGCTAACTGCTGGTCCCTCTATTTATTATTATTTTTTAATTTGACCAGAGAGAGATAGAGAAAAGGAGAAAGCAAGCCACCAGGTCCAGGACTCGAAGCGTGGTCAGTCATGTGGGAATCCAGCGCCTTTAACTACCACGCCACCTGCTGGCCCCACCTTTTTATGTTTTTTAAGAGAGGTTTTGCTATAGGGCCTGTATGTTCTCTGGAGAGAAAGAGCTACAGAAAGCAAGAAATCACCCCCGAGAGGGATGGTCATGCTGCAATCCTTTCTCCTCCCATCTCCTCTCAGGAGTTTAGGCACACATGCACAGACGCCCTGTCTGAAGTTTAAGCCACCAGGTATGGGACTCGAAACATGGTTGATTACATGGGAGTCTAGCGATGTAACCATTACACCACCTGCTGGTCTCTATTCTGTTTTGGAGAATTTATGATAAAAGAAAAAAATCTTTTCTTAGAGAAAAGTAATACATATACTTTTGTCTTAAAAAAAGGATTATTTAGGGACCAGCAGTTAGCGTAATGGCTATGTCACTGGACTCTCACGTAGCCGACCGCAGTTCGAGTCCCAGACCCAGTGGCTTAAACTCGCGCCAGTTGCGTGTGCATGCGTGTCAAAGATCCTGAGAGGAGAATGGAGGAGAAGGGATTGCAGCGTGGCCATTCCCCCCCCTGGGGGGAGTGATTTCTCCCTTTCTGTCTCTCTGGTGAGCACGCGTGCCCTATAGCAAAAAAAAAAAAAGGATTATTTTACTCATTCATTCATCCATTAAGAGAGGGACACAGAGAGAGAGAGAGAGAGTGAAAGTGAGAAAGCAAGCCACCAGGTCTGGGACTCGAACCATGGTCAGCTATGTGGGTTAACCACCACACTCCCTGCTGGCCCCAATGTACTTTTGCCTTAAAAACAAAGATTAAAAACATTTACAGCAGGTTTTCCGCCGGTGCCCATTTTCCCCATCTTTCTGTAAACAGAATGAGCACGAGCTCTATAAGGGTGTGTGGTGACCCAGTGAAGGCCTGTGTCTCCCCGCCTGACTTGCAGTTCTAGCCGGTGAATGTAAGCGTCTTCCAGATCTGGCCTTGAAGGAAATGGGCACAAACTCTCCTTGTTCCTTTATTCTTCCCTGCTAGCTGGGATGCAGATGCGACAATGGGAGCTGGCATGGCCATGCTGGACAGAGGCATGAGGTCATCGAAAGTTAAGGGAAATAAGGCCAACAAGTGGCATGGTGGTTAAGGTGCCGGACTCCCACATGGGCAACTATGGTTTGAGTCCCACACCTGGCATCTTGAAAATAACACTGGGGTGCATGTGCATGGGCACCCAAAATCCCAGGAGGAAAAGAAGAGAAAGGATTACAGTGTGGCCATCCCCCTTGAGGGGAGATTTCTCGCTTTCCCTCTTATTGTGTCCCTCTGTCTCTCTCCTCTCTGGAGAATGCACGTCTGCTATGGCAAAAACTTTAAAAAAAAGAAAGTTAAGGAAAAATACATATTATAGGAAAAATACATATTATAGAAACACTATGAATGGATTTCAAATATTTTTGCACCAAAACAAACTCATATTTTAGCTCTCTTTTTTTTTTTTTTTTGTCACTGGGAGTGTACACTCGCTAGAGAGACAGAGAGAGGGAAAGTGAGCAATCATCCCCCAGGGGAGGTGGCCATGTTGCAGTCCCTTCTCCTCCATTCTCCTCTTAGGATTCTGGACATGCATGCACATGCATGAGGTGTGATTTTCAAATCTCTGGGTCTGGGAGGCAAACCATGGTCAGCCATGTGGGAGTCCAGCACCTTCACCACTCCATCTGCGGGCCCCTTCCGCAAACTTTTTGAAGTTCCCCTCGTAGCAGTACAATCTTACCTTTCTAGAGAGGTTTCACACATACATACACAACATACACATGCATGTATTATCTCTCCACTTTATTTATCTATTCATTTTTAGTTTGCTTTAGAGTGCGTGTGCTCACTGGAGGGACAGAGAGAGACCGAAAAAGTGGGAAGGTACCCCCAGGGGGGAACACCACTCTGAAATCCCTTTCTCTCCATGCACCTTTTGGAATTTGAGGCATACACATACATGCGCCTGGCACGTTTCTCAAGTCACTCAGTCCGGGACTTGAACCACACAGTCAGGCATGTGGGATCCAGTCACCGTAACCACCACGCCACTGGCTGGACCCTGTGCATGCTGTTTTTACCAATACTGACATCATTTTAATACGGGTCTACAGCAATCATATTCTACCATGCGATGTATCACAAGTTATTTAATGAGCTCCCTGTGGGTGGACTTACTCTTAATTCGTCGCAGGTAAGCCTCATCCTCTGTCTCGATCAGGGGGAAGTCCTCCCTGGATGGGCATCTGGAGGGGTCACAGGTGAGGAGACAGAATCTAGGTTATAGCCTGGGAATCCGCCTTCCCGCTTTCACAAACATGCCCCATGCTTCCCTCCTCAGCCTCACACCTGGCTCCATTCACTCCTTTTTTCCCCTCTATTCACGATAGAGCATGGGCACATGGATATGAGGAGAGGGAGGGATGAGCTTCCTCCACGGGGTCTGCTCACACCATGGTCTGGCCCCTTCTTCCAGTCTTCCAGCCATTCATAGGACCTTGGGCACTTATGCACGTGCCCAGCAGGTTTCAGACTGACAGGGCTGGGGATTCAAACCACGGTCACCATGTGGAATCCAGCGTCCCCCTTTTATTTTTGTTTTGTTTTAAAGAATCATTGTATTTAATTGTATTTTTGATTATTGTTAACATTTTCTATAGAGCACATGTGATCACCATAGAGAGAGGAAGAGAGAGAGAGAGGGGAAGCAAGCGGCCAGATCCAGGACTCAAAATGCAGTCGGCCATGTGGGAGCCTCACCATGCTACCTGTTGGCCCCAGATTCAGCTTCTCTCGAGTGGCACATTATCACTGCACCACAGAACTGGCCCTTCCTTTGTTCTTGCCGCTCCCCCTTCCTCAGCACTAATCCTCTGCATTTACTGGTAGCTCCCTCTCTGAAGGTCACCTGAAAAGGCAGCTCAGTGCAGAAAGTCAAGAACAGGCTTTGGTGTCAAGCACTGACTCCAGCGTTCACCAGGTAGTTGCTGTTTCCTCATACATGTTTTTGCTAGTATTCAATGAGATGTAACCATGTTGGAACATGACAGAAACTCAATAAATCCTTAGAATGCATAATAATTACTATCATTTTTACAATACAAATGCTAATACCATAATGAAGAGCCTCTGGGTCAGCTATTAACAGAACAGGTATTTTGAACTGTTTCCCTAGAATAAGCAATTTCATATTTTTATATGGATTTCTGAAAAACATGTTCAGAAGTCTAACTTGCAGGCTCAGCTCTGTAGGCTGGGACCCCAGGGAGGCCTGGGTTTGATTCCTAATCCAATTTAAAGGCCAGGCATGGTGGCGAGCACTTGTAATCCCAGAGACTCAGGGAGGCTGAGGCAGAAGGACCATAAGCTCAAGGCTGGTCTGGGCAACATAGTGACAACTTATCTTAAAAATGTCTAAATTACAGGGGGCTGGCAGGTGGCGTAGTGGTTAATGGTGTCGGACTCCCACATGGCTCACTGCAGTTTAAGTCCTAGGCCTGGCAGCTGGCTTTCTCACTTTCCGTTTCTTTTTCACTCTGTCCTTCTCTGGTCAAATTAAAATAAATAAATAAAGTTAAATAAAATAATTCTTTTTTTAAAAAAGGTCTAAATTACACAAGTTAAAGGACAAAAAAAGATGACTTAACATAAAGTAGAGGAAGTGGCTGAGGCCACCCGGGAGACCCGAGTTTGATTCCCAGTCTCACTTAAACAGGCTGGGTGCAATGGCAGGCTGTGGTCTTAGCTGACTGGGGAGGAGCGTGATGTGGTGAGACCTTGTTAGAAATGTCTTTCCCTCCTTCCCACGTTTTCTCTCTTGGTCATAAGGATAATAAAAGTGATGACCAGGGCCGGTAGGTGGTATGGTGGTTAAGGTGCTGGACTCCTACATCGCTAACTGCAGTTTGAGTTCCAAACCTGGCGGCTTGCTTTTTCACTCTCAATCTCCCTCTGGTCAAAGTAAAGAAGAAGAAATAAAATTAAATAATTTAAAAAAAAAAAGATTTTATTTAACTTTTTATTTATTCATTAATTTGACCACAAAGGGACAGAGTGAAAGAGAGAGGGAAAGTAAGAAAGCAAGCGACCATGTCCGAGACTCAAACGGTGGTCGGCCGTGTGGGAGTCCAACACCCTTAGCTACTATGCCACCTGCTGACCTCAAAAATTAAATAATTATTAAAATAAAACAAAAAATAACAATGATGGGGCTGGCTCTGTGTCCTAGTGGTTAAAAGAGCCAGGTCCCCTATGGCTGATTGAAGTTCAAATCCCAGGCCCAACTTAAAACACATTCTGGGCACATGTGCATGCATGCCCCAAACCCCAACAGGCTGGAGAAATGAAGGGATCGTGGCATGGCCACACCTGGGTGACTGAGGGGAGGTGCTTTCTTTCTCTCTGTCTTCAGTGAGCTCATGTGCCCTCTGGCAATTAAAAAACATTAAAAAAAATTATTTATTGGGAACAGCAGGTGGCACGATGGTTAAGGCGCTGGACACTCCCATGTGGTTGACCACTGTTCAAGTCCCAGACCTGGTGGTTTGCTTTCTCACTTCCCTTCTCTCTCTCTCTATCTCTCTGTGCCTCTCTCTGGCCAAATTAAAATAAATGAATGAATAAAAAAAATACTCCAAACTTTTAAAATATTTATTTAGTTAATTATTTAATTCCACTTTTTACTATTACTTGTTAATCTGACAGAGAGAAAAAGAGAAAGTGAGAAAACAAACCGCCAGGTCCAGGACTTGAACCATTATCGGCCATGTGTGAATCCAGCACCCTTAACCATCACGCCATCTGCCGGCCCAAAAAACATTTTGATAATGGTAAATTATATAAAAATCCTAATTAAGAGTTCTTTTTTTTTTCTTGCCAGAAGGGGCATGTTCGCACTAGAGAGACAGACAGAGAGAAAGAGGGAGAAATCACCCTCCAATGGGGCAGAGTCATGCTAAAATCTCTCCTCCTCCATTTCTATATCCTACCAGAATTTTCTTTAAAAGTTAGTTATTTATTTAATTCCACTTGTTATTATTATTTTTTAATTTGACCAGAGAGAGAGAGAGAAAGGAAAAGCGAGAAAGCAAGCGACCCGGTCTGGGACTCGAACCGTGACTGGCCATGTGGGAATCCAGAGCCTTTAACCACCACACCACCTGCTGGCCTCCCTGCCAGGATTTTGGACACGCACACCCAGTGTGTTTTTCAACAACTGTGGCTAGGATTCAAACTATGGTTGGCCATGGGGGAGCCGTCTCCCTTAACCACTAGGCCAACAGGGCTAGACCTAGAGTTGATTCTTTAGGCGTAATCTTCAGGAATCCATTTTCAACAGTAGCTGGGCGTTATTTGGCGTTCCCCCCAGTGTAGTGAGACACAGCTGACCATCTTCAACTGTCAGTTTCTGTGTGCCCAACAGAAACTGAAGAGCCGCAGCCTTGGCACGCGAACGAGCACGACTCTCTCCAGCGTTTGTCTGTGAGACTGCTCCTCTTGGCTCTATGCCGATGCTTGCATTACCCTTTTGCATTCATTTTTAGAAAACAAGGGTAACAGACAATGCGATCCAGATAATAGCCTTTTGCCTACAGACCAGGATGTTTAATGCAGCTGAAATAATACTGCTGGCTGGCAGGTACGTCCATGTGACAGTCAGATTCCTTTGCCTGTCAGCTCACGCTGCATTTAAAAAGTAGTCAGGGATGGGGTCGGCAGGTGGCATGGTGGTTAAGGAGGCTGGACTCTCACATGGCCGACTGTGGTTTGAGTCCCAGACCTGGCAGCTTGCTTTCTCATTTTCCCTTTCTCTCTCTCCCCCTCTCTAGTCAAATTAAAAATATAAATAAAAAATAAATAAAACTAAATAAAGCAATTCTTTTTAAAAAGAGAAACCAGTCAGGGTTGTGAGCATGAAGTAAGACTTTGTAGAATACTAAGGACCAAGGTGATCTTTCCTGTCCAGGCCATCCTGTTTCTCCCCCAGCCTCTGCCCCTACCTCCAAACACCCGTTCTGGTCCCCGGGCCTGAGACCTGACGCAGCTCCCCGAGGCCACAGGCACACGCGGGCAGCAGGCACACACTCACACGCGCACGCTCTGCTGAATGACGCGGATCCAGGTGCTCCGGTCATCCCGGGAGGCTGTGTGCACCTCGTACATCTCGGGCGGGGCCGCGCTGATCAGGAACATCCCTTTCTCCTGGTTGGCGATGTCCCGGACAATGAGATTCTGCAGGGATATCACGGAGGGCTTGTCCTGCCAGTCAGGAGAAAGGAAGGGTTAGGCCTGGGAATCCTCACCCTTGGGTACTCGGGTCTTCGATCCTTCTGGAATGCCTAAAGGATTGAAGTCACCCGGTAATAGGAGTTAAGAGTCCAAGCTTTGGTGCCAGTAACAAAAGACGTCAGGGATCAGCGGATGGTGGAATGGTGACATCGCTGGACTCCCACATAGTCGACCACAGCTCAAGTCCTGGACCTGGCCGCTTAAAACTCATGCTGGGCTCGTGTGCGTGTGTGCCCCAAATCTCAAGAGAATGGAGTAGAAGGGACTGCGGTATGGCAATCCCTCCTGGGGGAGGGGGGAGTGATTTCTTGCTGTCTCTCCAGTGAGTGCACATGCCCTATAGCAAAAATCTCTCTCTTAAAAAAAGACTTCAAAATATGTGAGACCCTTGAAAAATGACTCAACTAACATTTTTTATTTGTTATTATTATTTTTTAAATTTTGCTATAGGGTCTGTGCACTCACCAAAGAGAGACAGATAAGAGATAGAGGGAAAATGAGACGGAAGGCAAGCTGCCAGGTCTGGGACTTGAACCATGGTCTAACCATATGGGAGTCCTGTACCTTGACTGCCATACCACCTGCTAGTCCCATACTCAACTAGCTTTTCATTCATCGCCTGTGAAGTGAGGATGACAAGAGCAGACCTTCCTCACAGGTATAAAGGTGCCTGTGCTCACTAACTACCAGTTTGCTGGGGTTATTTTTTTGTAGTTCTTGCTATAGGGCGTGTGTGCTTACCAGAGAGACGGAGATACGGAAAGTAAGAAATCACACACTGGAGGGGACTGGCCACCCACAATCCCTTCTCCATTCTCCCTTTAAGATTTTGGGCACACACACACGTGCCTGGCATGATTTTCAAGCTGCCAGGTCACAGACTCGAACCATAGAACTGACTATGTGGGATCCAGCCATCTTAACCTTCACATCACCTGCTGACCCCACCAATTAGCGATTCTTGCTTTTTTTTTTATTATACACGAGGTCTTCAAGAAAGTTAATAGGGAACCAGCAGTTAGCATAATGGCTATGTCGCTGGACTCCCACGTA
>NW_006159943.1:241392-248844 GCF_000334495.1 Tupaia belangeri chinensis
CACCCGTTCTGGTCCCCGGGCCTGAGACCTGACGCAGCTCCCCGAGGCCACAGGCACACGCGGGCAGCAGGCACACACTCACACGCGCACGCTCTGCTGAATGACGCGGATCCAGGTGCTCCGGTCATCCCGGGAGGCTGTGTGCACCTCGTACATCTCGGGCGGGGCCGCGCTGATCAGGAACATCCCTTTCTCCTGGTTGGCGATGTCCCGGACAATGAGATTCTGCAGGGATATCACGGAGGGCTTGTCCTGCCAGTCAGGAGAAAGGAAGGGTTAGGCCTGGGAATCCTCACCCTTGGGTACTCGGGTCTTCGATCCTTCTGGAATGCCTAAAGGATTGAAGTCACCCGGTAATAGGAGTTAAGAGTCCAAGCTTTGGTGCCAGTAACAAAAGACGTCAGGGATCAGCGGATGGTGGAATGGTGACATCGCTGGACTCCCACATAGTCGACCACAGCTCAAGTCCTGGACCTGGCCGCTTAAAACTCATGCTGGGCTCGTGTGCGTGTGTGCCCCAAATCTCAAGAGAATGGAGTAGAAGGGACTGCGGTATGGCAATCCCTCCTGGGGGAGGGGGGAGTGATTTCTTGCTGTCTCTCCAGTGAGTGCACATGCCCTATAGCAAAAATCTCTCTCTTAAAAAAAGACTTCAAAATATGTGAGACCCTTGAAAAATGACTCAACTAACATTTTTTATTTGTTATTATTATTTTTTAAATTTTGCTATAGGGTCTGTGCACTCACCAAAGAGAGACAGATAAGAGATAGAGGGAAAATGAGACGGAAGGCAAGCTGCCAGGTCTGGGACTTGAACCATGGTCTAACCATATGGGAGTCCTGTACCTTGACTGCCATACCACCTGCTAGTCCCATACTCAACTAGCTTTTCATTCATCGCCTGTGAAGTGAGGATGACAAGAGCAGACCTTCCTCACAGGTATAAAGGTGCCTGTGCTCACTAACTACCAGTTTGCTGGGGTTATTTTTTTGTAGTTCTTGCTATAGGGCGTGTGTGCTTACCAGAGAGACGGAGATACGGAAAGTAAGAAATCACACACTGGAGGGGACTGGCCACCCACAATCCCTTCTCCATTCTCCCTTTAAGATTTTGGGCACACACACACGTGCCTGGCATGATTTTCAAGCTGCCAGGTCACAGACTCGAACCATAGAACTGACTATGTGGGATCCAGCCATCTTAACCTTCACATCACCTGCTGACCCCACCAATTAGCGATTCTTGCTTTTTTTTTTATTATACACGAGGTCTTCAAGAAAGTTAATAGGGAACCAGCAGTTAGCATAATGGCTATGTCGCTGGACTCCCACGTAGTCAACCGCGGTTTGCATCCCGGACCCAGTGGCTTAAATCTCACGCCGGGCACGTGTGCGTGCGTGCCCAAGATCCCAAGAGGAGAATGGAGGAGAAGGGATTGCGGCGTGACCATCCCCTCTGGGGGGTGATTTCTCGCTTTCTGTCTCTATGTCTCTGTCTGTTTGGCAAGTGCACGTGCCCTATAGCACCTCTCCAAAAAAAAAAAAAAAAAAAGAAAGTTAATAAAAGATGTGTATTATAGAAAACCTACACATGAAATTTTTTCATAAAAATAAACTCATACTTTTATTTCATTTTCTCCACAAAAAAATTTTTTTAAGGTTTTTGCCATAGGGCATATGCACTTGCCAGAAAGAAGCAGAGAGAGGGAAAGTGGAAAATCACCCACCAGGGGGATGGCCATGCCACAATCCCCTTTCCTCCATTATTCTCCTGGGATTTGGGGCATGCACACACATATGCCCAGCATGACTTTCAAGCCACCAGCTCTGGGACTCGAACTGTGGTTGGTCATGTGGGAATCCAGCACCATGCTACCTACTGACCCCTCTTCACAAAGTTTTATTTTTTTTAAGTTATTTTATCTAACTTTATTTATTTATTTTAATTAGACCAGAGAGGGAGAGAGAAAGAGAGGGAGAGAGAGAAAGCGAGAAAGTAAGCCGCCAGGTCCGAGACTCGAAAAGCAGTACATCATGTGGGAGTCCAGTGCCCTTAACCTCCGCTCCACCTGCCCCACAAACTTTTTGTTTTTGTTCAGAGGACACATGTATGGGCCAGAGAGAGCAAGAGAAAGCACCCCACAGAGGGCAAGTGGTCAAACTAGGATTCTTTTTACTCCATTTCTCCGTGTCATCAGGATGTGGGGCGTAACACCAGCGTGCTTTTCGAGCCGCTGGGGGCAGGATTCAAACTCTGATTAGCTACGTGGGAGCTGGCTCCTGGTGTACTGCAGGGCCAGCCCTCTACACACTTTTGAAGTCCCCTCATATTATAGTGGTAGTGACAACACTAGCTGGTTTTTTTCCTTTAAATTATGTATTTTACTTTATTTGTTATTATTATTTTATTTGACCAGAGAGAGACAGAGAGAGAAGGAAAGGGGAAGCGAGAAAGCAAGCCGCCAGGTCCGAGACTCGAACCATGGTAGGCCACGTGGGAGACCAGCACCTCAACCACCAGGCCAACTGTCGTCCCCAACAATAGCTGTTGACCCTGGAGGACTCAGAGCTCTTCTGGTCTTGGGAGGAAAGCAAGGAACACCTGAAATAATTCTGAGAAAGAGCAAAGGCCTTACCAGGGCAGGAAAGATGTACTTCTGGTCCTTCTCCTGGAGAAACACCAGCACGTCTGTCATCAGTAGCATCAGCACATCTGGCAGGGCAAAGGGGGCGCAGACTCAGCTCTGAGGGTCTGAACAGCCGTCTCCCTCCTTCCCCAGGACAAGGCCTACCCCGTCAGGCCAGCGCTCCCCACCCCCCTCTTCCTGCCCACTCTTCCCTGTGTGCTTCCTCCATCTTCCAGCTCAGAATCAGAGGGGTGGGGAGGGTGCGTGTGGTGCTGTCAGAGACAGCCAGCCTCTTGAGCTCACAGGGACCACAAGGGGTCACAAAATGCCTTTGGAGGAACCCCTCCTGACCCAACTGACTCAAATGGATTTGTGGCTGTTCATTTTGTTTTTAGTTTTTTGCTAAAGAGTGTAGGCACTCACCAGAGAAAGAGACAGAGAGAGAGAGATAAAGAGAGAAAGAGAAAATGAGAACTCACCCCCGCCGGGGGAATGGCCACGCTGTAACCCCTTTTTGGGCACGTGCACACAGGTGTCCAGCATATTTTCAAGCTGCCGGGTCTGGGACTTGAACTACACAGCCAGCCATGTGGGAGCCAGCCCCTTTAACCACATGGCTCCTGGCTGGCTCTGTTTCTTTGTTGTTGTTGTTGTTTATTTATTTTTTAAATTCATGTAGAGCCTTCCCCCCCACCCCAATTCACAAGGTGGCAGGAGGAGAAACAGAATCATCCTCCACAGAGAAGTACCCTCCACAGGGCTTGGTCACGCTCTGGTCCCCTTCCTCTGTGCCTCTTGCCTACCAGGGTCCTGGGCATACATGCACCTGGCAATGTTTTAGGGCAGGCCAGGATTCAAACCATGTTGGGCATGTGGCTTTCAGTGGTGTAGTCTGGTACGCTACCAACTTCCCTGTAGAGGTGGAGCCCGATTTGGGTTCTTAAGCTAGGGTCTACGAAGCCCTCAGAATATCCGCAGCTGGGCTTTGCAGGCTCTGTAAGTGCTCTGACGTTTCGTGAATAGTTTTACATAGCAATGTAACACACACATGAATTTTTCAGGGTAAAAAGGTCCAAGATTGGGACCAGATGGTGGAGCAGAGATAAAATGCGATGCTCTGCAAGGCTACCCCACATGGGGAGGTTCTGGGCTCCCTCCGGCAAACATCCTTGAGCACCCAGCACACGCGCACCTGGGTTCTGGGGCTGGCTGAGGCTGAGACAGATCGTGGCATCCAAGGCCCTGTCCTCTCATTGTCTCTCACTGTCTTTGTCATTCATCGAAAAAGGAAGAAAATAACTTTAATAATTTTTTTAAAAAGGGTAACGAGGCCAGTGGGTGGTGTAGTGGTTAAGGTACTGGACTCCTACATGGGGCCAATCGTGGTTCAAACACTGGACCCAGAGGCTTTAAACTCACACCGGGTGTGTGTGTATGCGTGCCCAAAATACCAGAAGGGAAGAAAAGGGATTGCGGCATGGCCATATCCCCGGGGGGTGATTTCTCATTTTCTCTCTTTGTCTCTCCAGAGAGCACACACATGCTATAGAAAAAACCTCTAAAAGTAGCAAAAACCTCTAAACCTCTAAATAAATTTTAAGAATTATTTTTATTTAATTTCTATCTGTCTATTTATGTTTTAATCTGAACAGAGAGGGACAGAGTGAGAGAGAGAGAGAGAGGGAAAGTGAGAAAGCAAGCTGCCAGGTCCGGGACTCAAACCACGATCGGCCATGTGGGAGTCCAGCACCTTAACCACTGTGCCACCTGCCAACCCCAATAAATAAATAAATTTTAAAAGGGTACAAAGGCTGGCCTATGGGACATGGGCTTAACACCCAAGTCACTCAAGACCTCTTTGGATATCTGACTTAAATTCCGCCGTCCTGCATATTTCCACTTATTTTGTGCTCAGCCATGAGGGAGAAGGTTGGTTTCTTGCCACAGGCAAGCACTGAAAGTCCATCCCTCATCGAATCCCACCTCCTCTGACCCCCAGCAGGTCCTGGCTTTGCGTTCCTCCCCCCCTTCCCTCTAGGCTCGCAGACCCTAAGGGGTCTGCTCTCTAAGACTGAGGGAGAAAACCAAGGCCGGTCCATAAAACCTGGAGGTCACAGTCAAGGGAACACACTCACCCTCTGCCCTTGGGAATCTTACTGAACTGTGGGCACACAGAAGGGGCGGGCTTTTGCTAAACGCTTCAGAAATAAAGCTCTCCAGTCTTCTATTTTTAACCCCCCCATGGTTTATATTCTTAGCTGCTGCGTGGGAGGGATGGGAAGGAGAGAACGAGCTGCAGGAAAAAGGCTGGTGGAGACAGAATACCCAGGCCCAGGCAAGGGGATTTCATGACACGGGTACAGAGGCCCAGGGAGGCGAGTCTCAGGTGTCACAGTTTATTTCTGTCCCCTCTTCCTCACCCCCAAGGCCGAGGCCTGATATTCTCCTGCCTTGATTTAGGTAAAGAAGACTTTGCCAATGCAGACAAATTCTGGAAAAAGAGCCTGGGAAAATGTCTCCTGCCTCAACTCGGTCCCTGTGTTCCATCCATTCTCCGCTCCGAGTCCTTGGCTGGACTCAGTCCCCTCCTTCATTCCTAAAACTGCGGCTCATTTCCCGGCCCTCATAGCTGGGATTCCAGCTGGGGGAGAGAGTTGTTTTCCTCACTTAAACCTGCAGCTCTCTGGGCGTGCAAGGACCAGGGAATGAATGCATACTGATCGGGAAGTCCCTGTGTGGCCCGCGGAGCTAAATGCAGAATTCAGGATTCGGCCGCAGCGGTGACGCGCCTTTCCCCCCCCCCCGCCATGAGTCTCACATTTGATGCGGGGCCGCGCAGGGGGGTCCTGAGGGTGGGCGCGTCTCCCTGTTAGCTGACGCGACACTTCCGCCTGGCCTGCCGCACCCACTGACCTTTGAAGCGCCCCGCGGCGGTCTTCCAGAGGAGGCAGCCGTCATGGATGAGCTTGCGCCGGAGAAGCTCTTCTCGGCCAAAGGGGCCCTTGCTGGGCACCGGGGTCTGGGCGCGAGGGTCCATGCGGTTGTAGATCTCCTGTAGGCGGGCACCCTTCTCCAGCTCGTGCACATCCTGGTCCACGTTGGACAGCAACTCTTTCACCAGGTCCACTGCCGTGTTCAGGTCCTGGCGCTCCTCCTCCATCCCTGGCACCAGAAGACGGCCCGGGGAGGGCTCAGCCAGGCGCAGTCCAGCCAGGTGCCGCCGCGTCTTGCTTCCGCCTGAGACCCTGTTCCTTCCCTGGCTTGTCCCAGCCTTCGCTCGCCCCAGGGCGCCTCTCCTGCCCACTCCTCCTGCCCCCCGGCCCCCCACTCACCGTGGGAATGCTGCAGGATGCGCTTAATGAGCACCGGGTACTTGGTGATGCGCTGCGTCACCAGCAAGATGCACTCCTGGACCCCGTGCCGCTTCAGCACCGCAGAGCGGGTCACCTTCTGCCAGGGAAGAGAGAGACTTGCGCCTAAGTGTGGGTGCTGGCCCTGCCGGCCCATTCACCTCACGCTGGCTGTGGTGACGAAGGACATCAGGAGACTGGGGATGACATCGCAGGGCTTTTTTGTTTGTTCATTTTTTAGTTTTTGCTACAGGGCACACGTGGTCACCTGAGAGAAACAGAGATGAGAGTGGGGCAGGGAGGGGAGTGAGAAATCACCCTCCAACAGGGGGATGGCCGGGCCACAGTCCCTTCTCCAATCTCCTCTCAGGGTCTTCTGGGCGTGCATGCCTGAAACATGCACCCAGTGTGTTTTTCAAGCTGCCACGGCCAGGACTCAAACTGCTGTCAGCCATGTACGATCCAGTGCCTTTACCGCCACGCCGCTGCCTGGCCCGCTGTGAGATTTTTGTGAGGGCAACCAAAGTACGAAGCTACTTGGAAAACTGCAGGTCGAACGTCCCTTATCTGAAATGGTTGGGACCAGAAGTGCTTAGGATTTTAGATATTTTTGGATTTGGGAATATTTACATGTTCATGCGGTATCTTGGGGATGGGACACAGGTCTAACCACACAACTCATTGAAGTTTCACAGACACCCGAGACGCACAGCCTGAAGGTTGGTTGTTTTACAGTATTTCCGCAGCACCTTGACCGTGAGCCATCACATGAGGTCGGACGTGGAGATTTCCATTTACCGTGCCACGTCAATGCTCAGAGAGTTTCAGATTTTGGAGCACTCCAGCTTGGACCTGTACTAAGACATGCTCTACCACTCTGAGGGGTTACCCTGACAAGACCCCCGACGGGTGGATGTGTGATAGTGAGTGAATGCCTGGTCTCCGTGTGGCTGCGGCTCCCACACTCGTGGGGTGGGGGCCGGGTTTGGGCCATGAGAGAAGGCAGCGAGTGTGGGTCTGTCTGGGGAGGTCTGCTCACCCGGATGAACTGCTGGAAGCGTTTGTCTCGGGCGTACAGCTCCTTGTAGAGCTTTAAGGCCTTGGTGTGGCGGCTACAGAACTCCGAGTAGGTCTTACGCATCTGCTCCGCGCTGGGACCCGAGAACTAGAAGTTGGGGAGCAAGGCTAGGTCAGTGTCTCTCCCAAAGCCACATCTTATCCCCGGTCACCCCGGTCACCCCGGCTCCCCTCGGCTCTTCGCCACCCACTAGGGTCTGGAGACAAGAAATGCCCACTTTGGCCACACCGCCTCCCAGGAACCGTACTCGGGGGCCTGCCTTTTCCCACCTGGCTGATGAGCAGGTCACCCAAGCGATGGATGACGAAGTTGCGGCTGCTGCCCGGACACAAGGCCTGGCGCCTGCGCTCCAACAGCTGGCTGAGGAAGCGCGTGTGGATGTCGCTGAGCTCGTCCA
>NW_006159943.1:248933-251934 GCF_000334495.1 Tupaia belangeri chinensis
TCCCGGCTCCAGCTGAAGCTCCTCCAGCATCCCCGTGCGGAACAGGCGGGTCATGATCTTCAGCGTCCTCACGTGGTGCAGCTCCGTCTGGATTAGCTCTGGGTGGACAATGAGACGTCTGGTCTCCACCCTGGCTTGGCTGCGATTGGTGGGGAACTCGGGACTCAGAGGGTACTTCTGAAGTCTCTTCCATATTAACGTTCTGCATGACCATGATCTGAGATCATTTTCTTTCGTTTTTGGTTTTCAATTGCCAAAGGGCGCGAATGCTCACCAGAGAGACAGAAAACGAGGGAGGGGGAGAAAGCACTCCCTAATGGGGTGTGGTCATGCTGCAATCCTTTTCCCGACATTTCCCTGTTCTACTGGGGCTTGGGGCATACGTGCACCTAGCATGTTTTTCAACCCAACAGGGCCAGGACTCATGAAGTTGGTCATCTGGGATTCAGCTCCCTTAACCACTAGGCCATGAGGCCACCTCCTTAGGTAATTTTCTTTCTTTTTTTTTTTTTGGAGAGGTTTTTGCTATAGGACGCATGCGCTCACCAGAGGGGCAGAAAGTGAGAAATCATTCCCCAGGGGGAATGGCCATGACACAATCCATTCTCCTCTCGGGATCTTGGGCACACACACACACATGTACCCGGCATGAGTTTAAGTCACTGGGTCCGGGGACTCGAACCATGGTCAACTACATGGGACCCCAGTGACATAGCTATTATGCCAACTGCTGGTTCCAATCCCCTTAGGTAATTTTCTAATAATTTTTAAAGAGATATTTTTGCTACAGGGCATGTGCACTTGCCAAGAGACAGAGACAGAAAGTGAGAAATCATCCCCTGGGGGTGATGGCCATGCTACAATCCCTTCTCCTCTAGTCTCTTCTTGGAATTTTGGGCATGCACACATACACACACCCAGTGTGAGTTATTTTTGTTTTGTTTTGTTTTTTAATAGAGATTTTTTTTTTTGCTATAGGGCATGTGCACTCACTGGAAAGACAGAGAGAAACAGAGAGACAAAAAATGAGAAACCACCCCCCAAGGAGGATGGCCACGTGCAATCCCTTCTCCGTTCTCCTCTTGGGATCCTGGGCAAGCACGCACACATGCCCAGCCTGAGTTTAAAGCCACCAGGTCTGGGACTCGAACCATGGTCAACTCTGTGGGAGTCCAAGGATGTAACCATTACGCCACCTGCTAGTCTCAACCCAGAGTGAGTTTTAAGCCACCAGGTCCGGTACTTAAACCGTGGTTGACTATGTGCGAGTCCAGCGACATAACCATTATATAATCTGCTGGTCCCCACTAATAATTTTTTTATCTTATGTCTTGTCTTCTCGAGCTGTGAGCTGTTTGGAGGCCAGAACCACGCGTCCTCCCCATGCCCAGGTTTCCCACAGTCTCCGGCACGGTGTTGGGCATGGAACAGGCAGCGTCAAGACTGCAGGCTGGGGGCCAGCAGTTAGCATAATGGCTATGTCGCTGGACTCCCACGTAGTCAATCGCGGTGCGAGTCCCGGACCCGGTGGCTTAAAACTCACGCCGGGCGCATGTGTGTGCGTGCCCAAGATCCCGAGAGGACAATGGAGGAGAAGGGATTGCGGTGTGACCATCCCCCTTGGGGGGTGATTTCCTGCTCTCTGTCTCTCTGTCTCTCTGTCTGTCTGGTGAGCGCACGCACCCTATAGCAAAAACCTCTCAAAAAAAAAAAAAAAAAGACTGCAGTCTGAGCTGAAGGGATAAGGATAAGGCCTTGGGGACCAACAGCACTGAGAGGCAGGGGCCTAGAGCGCCTGGAGGGGGTGCCCAGCAGGGTCTTGGAGGCCGGCAGAAGGAAGGACACGGTGAGCAGGACCGTGAAGGAAGGGGAGACGGGGCGGGGAGGGCCTTGGCTCACCGTAGATGACATCCTGCTGCTTCATCACCTCCTTCTTGTGCTGCTGCAGGAAGCTGCTATCCACAGCGAGGCTCCAGGAGTCGGCTGCAAAGTCCTTCTCATCCATCTCGAAGTCACTCATCAGCTCGTTGTAGATCACCTCTGCACCTGGGCATGCACCGGGGAGCAGCTTGGAGCCAAGCCCCTTCCTGGGTCCAGGCCCCTCTCTACACCCTCCCAGGCTGCCCCACCAGCTGCTCACTCCCTGCACTCTTCAGCTTCCCAGGGCTGCCCCAGCCTCCCCAGACCCGGCCGTGCTGACCTTCATCAATGAGCGATTCCACCGACAGGGTCCGGTTCCGCATGTTGAGAGAGTCTGTGGACTGAGACAGGATCCGGCGCAGCCCCAGGGGAGACTCATCGTTGAAATGTCTGCAGGAAGGCGAAGCTGTCTACACCACCCTGCCTGGGCAAGAGACCCCTTCTCCAAGGCTAGGGTCCCAGAGCCATTACCCTATGTTCTTATCTGTCACAGCTCTGCACTCGGGGATGGAAAGGGACCTCTCAGCCCTTCTCGGTCTGCACTGCCACACCCTCTGGCCTGCCTGGCTCCCCATGCCCCTTCCCCAAGCAGAGGCTCACCCAGCAATGTTGGTGGTGGAAACACTCTTGGCTAAAGACAGGGAGGTGCGGCCACGGCGGGAGCCCAGGAGGGACTGCCGGAAGCTGTCGGAGGGGTAGATGGCAGAGCTGGGCCGCTCCCGGATGGTGGCTGTGGGGGAGAGCGGCAGAGCAGGCCCATGTCGAACTCTGTGCCTTCTCAGGGATCAGGCCGTCCAGGCTCCTTACTAAATGAGGCATCCTCTCCCGCCCCACCCTCGGCACCTCTCTAGGCACAGAGACGATAACAACGATCATGCCCCCTGACATTTATGCAATACTTTTTCTCTTTTTGGTTGTGCTATAGGGGCCACATGTGCTTGCTGGAGACAGGGAGAGAAAGAAGTAAAGTAAGAGATCACCGGGACCAGCAGGTGGCGTAATGGCTATGCTGCAGGACTCCCATGTAGTCAACCATGGTTCGAGTCCCGGAACCAGGGGCTTAAACTTACGCCCGGCACCT
>NW_006159943.1:252025-252439 GCF_000334495.1 Tupaia belangeri chinensis
CTTTTTGTCCCTCTGGCTCTCTCTGTCTTTTTGGCAAGCCCCCCCACCCTATAGTAAGAACCTCTCAAAAAAAAAAAAAAAGTAAGAGATCACCCTCGGGAGATGGCCATGCCACCATCCCTTCTCCTCCACTCTTCTCGAGATTTTGGGCATGTACACATGCCTGGTGTGTTTCTGAGCCACTGGGTCCGGGACTCGAACCATGGAGTCAGCCATGTGGGATCCAGCCATCTTAACCTCTACACCATCTGCTGGCCCAATTTGTGCAATACTTTTGATGGCCATGAAGAGTTTTTCTTGTCGTATATCATTTCTTTCCCTGTAACAAGCCCATGAGCAAAACCGAAGCTCAGCGATGTTAAGAGCCTTGTCCAGGGTGACTCAGCTAATGGCCGAGCAGGGTCTCGGGCTCTG
>NW_006159943.1:253716-264876 GCF_000334495.1 Tupaia belangeri chinensis
CTCTGTGCCTAAGCACCACACTCTCTTTCTGTTACACCAAAACCATCTGAACTAACACCCAACAGCTGTCACCTACACTCCCAAACTGCAGTGCAGATAACTCAGAATAATAATACAGGTCAAAGCCAGGCTCAGGTGCCAGCCAGCCCAAGCCCTCGGCCAGCCCAGCTTGCATCTGGGCTTTCCCGTCCTGCCTCTAAGCCCAGGTATCTGTCTGGACCACCCCTATGCCCAGAACCGCCCACCTCCACTTGAGGGAAGGAAGATGCTGTGCCTGGGAATGCCCTCACGGGGGCAGCAGACCCCACGGGCTGAGAGTCCCAGGATCAGGGTGGACAGGGGTCCTTCCGCCCCACCACGACTCACTCTTACTGCGAAGAGAAACAGACTGCAAAGCCGTGTTGTTCTTCAGCAGGGCAGCTTTCTGTTGCTGTGAGACAGAGGGCAAGAGAGACACCAAGAATAGCTGTCACCCTACGGTCACCCCCACAGGTGTGGGGCAGGAGGTGGGCGGATGATCACTGAGTTAAGGGCATCAGGGCCACGGGGACTGTCCAGCAGTGGGCCTGAGGCCTGGCGGGGAGGTCTGGGCTGTCCCAGGAGGAGGGGTTGAGGAACACAGGGAGGGGAAGAAGGGGAGAGGCCGGAGGGTGCCACACACTCGCTTCCCTCTCCCCCACCCGCTGCCCACCCGCCGTCTCACCTTCTGCTTGACCTTGGTACAGTTGGCCAGGGTGTCTTTACAGCGGTTGTGGATAGTCACATTGCAGGCTGGGAGGGCGGGTAGAGAGGGTGACGGGAGGGCCGGTGGTGCAGGAGGGGACACACGCCCACATGCAGACACCCTTCTCCCCCTGGCCGCAGGGTCCTCAGAGACTCCCCCTTTTTGACTCCTCCCCATTTCCATGCCCCACCCTCCTTCTCCACCTCCCTCTTCCTTCAAGCAGGAAATGAAGTACAGTGCCATGGTGTTGAGCCAAACTAAGCGACAGGCGGGGTAGGCAATGCTGACCCTGGCCCCACAACGGCCTGAGGATAGCTAGGGGGAGAAAGGGGTTACTGGCTGCCAGAGATGGGCTCAAGAAGCACCAAGGTGGAGGAGAGGACTCCCACAGAACAGAAGACAGCACAGGCAGCTGGGGGGGCACTCCCCGGGCACTAGTGAGTACTCCGCATTTACTGCACCCCAGCACCCCTGAGGACGGCTCAGTCTTCCTCACTGCACAGATGAGGCACCATCCTGCAGAGGGGAAGCCATCTGCCAGAAGTCACACCGCTGGGGGCGGGGGAAGGGGGGTTAAACTCACGTGTGCCTGAGGGCAGAGGCCGCACGTGCTCCACACAGGCCCTGGCCAGGCAGCTCCCAGGCTGCTGGGTCCATGGGCCCTCCCTGCCAAGCCTGCCTGCTCCTGCACTGACTGCAATCAGTCTCCCTCCCAGGCCTGGGGAGTCCTGCTCCCCAACTCCAGCAAACCACAGACCCCAACTTCATCTGCTTCTCCCCCGTCCTCTGCCCCACCTTGCCAAGGAGTAGAGAAGAGTGAGGAAAGGAGTAGCCAAGCCTGGGCACTGGGACCCCTGGTTGCTGCCTCCTCCCCTGAGAGGCCCTCAGCCCTTGCCCCTTCCAGCCTCCCCTCCTCAGTGTCTAACAACACCGGAAACTCTGCTCCGTCCCTTAGACAATACCCAGCACCACGCTCACTTCCACAAATACAAGGCGAACAGGGTGGGGCAGAGCGGACAGACCCAAGAGGGGGCTGCAGCTGCCCCCACCCCCCCTGGAGCTCCCTTCTCCACCCCCCAACACTCAGTGTCTCTGGATCGAACCTCCGCTTTCCACCTGCTCTCAAAATAGCGCTGCCCGCCTCCCCGGTTCCCCTGGCAACAAGCTTCCGGATTGGGAATTTTGTCAGGTCTTGGGAGGGATCTAGATTGGGGTTCCCTCCTCATCCTCATAACTCTAAATTGAGCAGTGAGGGAGCAGGGAGGCCTCCCTGGTTCTTTCTGGGGGTTTCTTCTCCAAGTTCCGTAGGGATTTAGGGGTGCAGCTTTAGGCCCGCCAGCGTGGCAGCAGGCCCCAACTCTCCACTTCTGCTCAATTCACCTCTGCCTATGTTCGTGAGGGGTCGGCTGTGCCGGGCAAGGCCAGAGCGCTGTCTAGGTGTGGTAGAAAAGAACGGACACTCCCTAAGCACAGGCTACTCTCAGACGCGGGTGAAGGCCGGAGCTCTAACCCCACTCCCTGGTCACAGGCATCCCTGCTGTGGCCCCCGTTTCTCCCGGTGTAAGACTAGAAAGCTGCGGGGAAGGGTTCTAACTCCATCTTCTGCTCCACCCATGGGCTGTGGGAGGGAAGGACCGAGGGGACCCTAAAGTCCTGACGTCAAGTTCTGCCTGAAGATGGGCAGAACGAGCTGCAAGGCTGGCAGCTCTCCACCCAGCCCCTCTCACCCCACCCTGGCCCTCCACACACACCCATCCTGCTCTTTCTCCAGCCAGTCCTAACCCTCAGCAGCTGCTCAGAGCACAAGGGGGAGACCCAGGGAGGACAGCTGCAAGGGGGGCACCCCAGCCTCCCCACCCCCACGTCCCCGCTCCTGCCATATTGCAGCCACCACCCTCAGCGGGAGCACAGGGAGCAGCGGGTCAAGCAGCTGGCCCTGGCACTGGGGCCAGCTGGGCTCAGGAGAGACCCTTCTGAGCCAGGTCGGAGAGGACAGATGGAAAGATTAGGTCAGTGGGCACCGAGTCAGAGGGACGTTCGGGTCTGAACAACTTACTCGGGCAGATGAGGGCTTCCTTGGCGGTGATGCTCTTGTTACAGGCGTAGCACATGGTCATGCCCGACACGGAGATGGTGGTGAAGAGGTGCCCGTTGGTATAGCGGGCATCCTTGGCTTCCTTCATCTTCTCCTTTTCCCGGGTCTGTGGAAAGAGCGAGAGAGACAGGAAGTGAGGCTGGAAGGTGCCAGGATGCCTGGGGTCCAGAGGGACAGTCTGAGGGCAGAGGCAAGGGAGAGATGCCTGCCTCGGTGTGCTGGATAGACACCAGTCCCTACAGCAGAGGCTGCCACAGCCTCAGAGGTGGCTGTCCGGGAGTCCCCAGGCCAGGCTCCAGGGCGGCCAGCCCCGCAGGGCTCCCGGGCCCCTGCCCTACCTGGCCCCTGCGGCTGGGCTGCCTCCTGTTGCCGCTCATCTCCCTGGCTCTAGGTCTCTGCGTCCTCACTCCACCTCCCAGCCCCAGCTCTGCTCGCCCCCGAGCGGCTGTACTCTTCTCTGTGCTGGGGGGAAGATGCGCAGAGAGGAGGGGAGAGCAGACGAAGCGGAGGGTGCCAGCTCACCAGCGCTTTCCAATCTATGGGAGTTAGCTCCTCTTATAACCATGACAACGGTGTTGGAGCCGCTGTCTCCGTGGCAGTCACAGTGGGGGGGCCGGAGAGCCCCTTAAGAGGCTGGCTGTGGCCAGCAGAACGCCTCCACTGTCACCCCGACCCAGAGCTCAGGACCCCAAGGCTCTAACTGTTCTACCCACACTGAGCCAGGGCATGGGGCCTCTGTGTGGGAGGCAGGGTTCCCACTAACCTCGAGGCAGGGAGAACCAGGTTGTGGTCTTAGGTCCCCTCTTCTCTGGGACCTCTTATGTATGTACTTCTTTTAAGTTTACTTATTTGTATTTTTTGAGAGAGACACAGAGAGGGAGGCGCATTCTCAGCAGGGTCTCTGTGCTGTGACCCACCCTCAGTCTCAGTCAGCCTGGATCAAGGTCACATGCTTGCCTGGCATGCTCAGGAGGCCCCAGGATTCGCACTGGGGACAGTCCCTGCGGATCCAGCCCCAACAACACAGCGCCACCTCCTGGCCCCCCTCTCTGGGGTCTCCGAGGACGGACACGCTGGCAGCCACCTCGGCTGCTCTCAGTAGGAAAATCTCTCCTGCAGTCTAACTTTGACCCCTCTCACACTGTTCTCCAGAAAACCCAGAATAGCTCCCTCTGCTGTTCCTCAACCAATTGGTTTCTCCCAGGACAGGAAGGCCTTTTTTATTTTTTTAAAACAGTTTTGCCAGAGGATGCATGCACTTGCCAGAGACAGACAGAGAGAGGAAAACTGAAAAATCACTCCAGGGAGATGGCCACACCGCAATCCTTTCTCCCTCATTCTCCTCCTGGGATTCTGGATATGCACTCTCACACACCCAGCGTGATATTCTTTTTCTTTCCTCTTTATTTTTTTAAAGAATTATTTATTTATTTAATTTGTTATTATTATTTTTCAATTTGACCAAATAGAGACAGAGAGAGAGAAAGGGAAAGCGAGAAAGCAAGTCGCCAGGTCCAGGACTCAAACTGTGGGAATCCAGTGCCTTTAAACACCACGCCATCTGCTGGCCCCAACCTGCCATGATTTCCAAGCTTCTAGGTCCAGGACTCAAGCCGTGGTCGGCCATATGGGAGTCCAGCACCCTAACCACCAGGCCATGCCACCTGCTGGCCCCAGGAAGTCCTTTCTGACATCTACCCTTCATACTCCAGCTGTGGTCTCTCTAGAAATGGGGGAGACTTTTTCTCACCTTGACTTAAACCTCCTTCCTGTCTCTCCTCAGCCCTTACACTTCTCAAAAAGTCTATGAGTTGAGAAGAAAGAGATACCATTCTTCTTACCTATCCTAGGACCTTCCTCAGCTGTGGCCTCAGATTTCTGGGGTTTTCCTCCCCTTGTGGAGGAGGAAGAACAGAAATACAAGCTGACAAAACCTCTTCTTCCAAGATATCCCTGCCTGGAAACCAGCAGATGGAGTAGCAGTTGCACTGCTGGACTCCCACAGAGTCGACTGCAGTTCGAGCCATGGACCTGGAGGCTTGAAACTCATGCCGGGCGCGTGTGTGTGCATGCTCAAAATCCAGAGAGGAGAATAGAGGAGAAGGGATTGCGGCGCGGCCATTCCCCTGGGGGTGTGTGTGTGTGATTTCTTGCTTTCTGTTTCTCTCGAAGATGTACCTGTCCATCAGAAAGTAGGGCAGCATGAGGGCCGAGCAGTGTGGCAGAGGTGAAGCACAGCCCTCTGATGCTGACACATGGAGGGCGCCTCCCTGAGTATGCCGGGCAGGCTGAGCCCCTGATCCAGACTGGACAAGGCAGGGGTGGATTATAGCATGAGGGCCCTGCTGGAGGTCCCTGTCTCCTTTTCTTAGAATAAAGTATATGAATAAATAAACCTTAAAAATGTGTACAGGGCTGGCTCTGTGACCTGGTGGCTAGAGCGGCTGAATCCCACATGGCCAACCGTGTGGCTCGCATCCTAGCCAAAATGAGGAAGAGATGGAGGAGAAGGGATTGGGGTGTGAACACCCCCCCACACCCCCCGCCCCAAGCACATGCACCCTCTACCAAAAGGAAAAGGAAAATTATATTACAAAGAGCAGCCAGGTGAGAGGCCCTTAGCGTGGTCCTCAGCAGACTAGTCCTGGCTCCCAGCACGTCACACAGCTAGAAGTGGGGGAAGGGGAGACAGAGAAGGGGAAGTGTGGAGGGGTGGAGTCAGCTGTGCAGGGCGGGGCACTGAGCTGCATAGTCCTAACTTGCGGGATTCCTGGGAGCCCAGAGCCCTCTCCTGCCTCCCACAGGAGCTCCAGGTCTGCCTGGTGTACACTCTGTCCTCCTCCTCCCGCACCCTCCCCACTCCCTGCTAGTTCTCTTTCCTCCACTCTCCTCTCCTCCTCCCTCCTCTGCTCCTCACCCCTGCTTTCCCAGTCTCAGCTTTGTCTCCTTCCCCTCACACTTCCCTCCTCCTCTATCTAGGGCTGCTCAGGACGCTCCCAACCTCTAACTGCAGCCTCTAAATTGTCCAGCCTCCTTTTTTCTTCAATGGTACCTACTACCTAGACCACCAGAAAATTCCCCCTTTGGCCTAACTCCATCACTTTTGCTCCAAATTAGAACTTTTAGAAGACCTTTCTAGACCCCCAAAGACAGAGCCAAGATCTCTTCCCACTGCCATCCGCTCTACCAGCTCTCCCTCCCTGCCCTCCCAGCCTTCTCAGGGACACAAATTCAAAGTTTGAGCACTTACTACATCTGAATTAAAAGCAAGCGAGCAAACACGAGAACAGCATTTTTTTTTTTTTGAAAAGTTTTTCCTATAGGGCGTTTGAACTCGCCAGAGAGACAGAAAGAAAGAAATCACCCCCCAGGAAAGATTCCCTTTTCCATTCTCCTCTCAGGATTTGGGGCATGCACATACACATGCCCGGCATGAGTTTCAAACTACTGAGTCTGGGACTCGAACCCTGGTTGACCACATGGGAGTCCAGTGCCTTAGCCACTATGTCACCCGCTGCCCCCCCCCAGCACAGTATTAAAAAGGCAGGCCAGATGGTGGCACAGCAGTAGAACACAGTGCTCTGTGAGGCTGGCCCACAGGTGGAGGCTCCAAGTTTGAGTTCAGGGACCTTCCTGAGTATGCCAGGCACACGCCCACGATCTAGGACTGGTTCTGGTTGGGGGTGGACTGAGGGGTCAAGACCCTGTCGGGGTGCTGCCTCTCTGTCTGTCTCACTCATGGAAGAAATAAAGAAATAACCTTATAGGAGGGGCATGGGTTAGCCCTGTAGCCTGGTGGTCAAAGGACCTGGATCCCACATGGCCAACTGTGGTTTGAGTCCCAGGCCCAGGGACTTGAAAAACCTCGGGCATGAGTGCATGCACGTCCCAAATCCGACAGGAGACAGGAGAGACAGAGGGGAAGGGCTTGCAGCATGGCCACACGTGATCGAAGGGGTGCTGTCTCCCTTTCCTTCTTTCTCTGGCGGCGATCCCCCCCAACCCAAAAAAAAAAAAAAAAAAAAAAAGACAGGCCCCACACCCTAGTGGTTAAGGGAGCCAGATCCACATGGCTGACCACGGTTCAAATCGTGGCCCCGGTGGCTTGAAAAACACGCTGGGGCACATGTGCATGCATGCCCGTAATTCCAACAGGATGAAGACACGGAGGAGAAGAGCTTACAGCATGACCACACCTCGTTGGAGGGTGCTTTTCCCCTCTCCTTCTCTGTCATAGGTGAGCACACACGCCCTCTGGCAATTAAGAAAAAAAATCAAACCAGCAGGCCTGCAGGAGGGGTCATTCCCAAGAGGGCAGATCTGCCCTGTTACTGCTCCAAGCCCCCAAATGCCCCCCTTTCCACACTGACTTCTGTCCTCTACCCCCACCGTCCAGTGTCAGGCCAGCTCTGATACAGGTGGGGACGGGAAGGCACCAATGCCCCTTTGACAGCCCAGGTCCTCCTGCCTCGTCCACCTCCAACACTCACCCTCTCTCGAAGCGACCCCCTCTCTAGGTGGGCCAGCAGCGGGCAGCAGCCACAGCAGCAGCACATCCCAGCAGGGCACTGCCCGGCAGCAAGCGGCCCTGGCACTGCCTAGTGCTATTGTCCCAGAGGAGGCCTGTGCCCGCCCCAGGGCTTGAGCTGTGAGGATGGAGGGACACAGGACTGCTGCTCGGGGGTGCCTGCTCTGGAGGAGTAAGCAGGCTCGCCCGTATCTACTCTGCACTCTGCCCTGCTCCTCCCCAGGTACTTAGTCACACTGGTCTCCCAGCAGGGCGGCCCTCACTCCCATGCCCCTGTCCACCAGGAAAGGGCCCGTTACTCCACAGTCCACGGCACCCACCGCGAGCTCAAAAGCCACTCCCGCTCAGTCCAACACCATCTCTTCCCACATGCCTTACGGGAAGGCTTCCACGCAACACAGGTGTCATCTCTGCCGCTGCTCCATCCAGGGTCACGTGATGGTGGTTAGTGGCAACACGACTGGACTCGAATGGAAAGGTCCTGGGTCTGCATCCCAGGTCCTTCCTGAGCACACAGGGTATGCCCGCCCACGAGCCAGGCTGGCCGAGACTAGGGTGGACGGCAGCGAACACCCTGTTGGGGGTGCTGCTCGCTCCCCCTCTCTGTCCCTCTCAGGAAAGAAAAAAAATAAATTTAGGGGGGCTGGCAGGTGGTGTGGGGGGATTAAGGGTGCTAAACTCCCACATGGTCAACTGTAGTTCGAGTCTTGGACCTGGCGGCTTGCTTTCTCACTTTCTCTCTCCCTCTCTTGTCTCTGTCTCTCTCTGGTCAAGTTAAAATACGTAAATAAATAAATAAGGTTACATAAAATAATTCTAAAAACAATTTTTTATTTTTAGGGCCAGCCCCACAGTCTAATGGTTAGGGCAGTCAACCAGCCCCACATGGTCCACTGTGCAGATAGAGGCCCAGATGGAGCGGCCTGAGAAACAGGCTGGACGCGTGTGTGCATGCCCAAAATTCCAACAGGAAGGAGAGATGGAAGTGGAGGGATTGCATTTTGTGCCCTCTAGCACCCACATAGAAAAAAAAAAAAAATGAAGGTTTTTGCCAGAGAGACAGTAAGAGGAGTGAGAAATCACCCCCTGCCCCGAGCGGGATGGCCACTAGCAACCCTTTGCCTCCATTCTCCTCTTGGGATTTTAGGCACACGTGCCCAGAGTGATTTTCAAGCTACCAGGTCCAGGACTCAAACTATGGTTGGCACCATCATCACTATGTCACATGCTGGCACCCCAAAAAAAGTATTTTTTAAATAAACAGTTTAAGGGCCAGCAGGTGGAATGGTGGTTATGGTGCTGGATTCCCACATACCGATTGCAGTTCGAATCCCAGATCCTGTGGCTTGACAGTCACAAATAAATCAATAAAGTGGAAAAAAGAATGTGAAAGTACCTAGTACAATGCCTAGTACACAACAGGTACTCAACACATTTCTAGAAATAAAATAAGAAAAGAGGGGGCACCAGCAATTGGCGTAATGGCCGTCACTGGACTCCCATGTAATTGCAGTTTGAGTCCCAGACCCGGTGGCTTAAACTCATGGCGGGCGTGCGCATGCGTGTGTGTGTGTGTGTGTGTGTGTGTGTGTGTGTGTGTGCACGTGCCCAAGATCCCGAGGGGAGAGTGGAGGAGAAGGGACTGCGACGGGGCCATCCCCCCAGGAGGTGATTTCTCACTTTCTGTATCTGTCCCTCTGTCTTTCTGGCTAGCTCATGTGCCCTATAGCACAAACCTCTCCAAAAATAAAAAGGAAAGAGGGAAAGCTGGAGGGATACCAAGACCAGGAGCCTCATAACACCCTCCTTCCTGCTCTAGGGACCCCTTCATCCCTTAGGCTCTGCTCCCCTTTTTTCTCCTATCTCCCTCCTCCTGAAGCCTCCCAGCCTTGTTTCCGTCTGCTCCCTTTGGCTAAGACCATGAGGGTTTCCTCTCCAGGTCAGAAGGCAGCCAACCCAAACCTTCCTTCCATTGTCAGCCCAGATCTCGGTCGCTCTGGGAAAGAAAGACGGGCAAGTGGCAGAGGGCAATGGCGGCTGACTGCTGACTGCTCAGAGGCAGCCTCCCCTTTCTCTCCACTCAATCTCCCAGGCTGAGATGAGAAAACAGTGACATGCACAAAAGGCAGGGCAATGCCAAGGCCTGGACTCTGGCTTCCTGTGCCCCCCAGGGGCAGCAGGCCTGGCAGAGCCACCCAGGTGAGTGGGACCGTCTCCAAGCGAGGCCGGAGCTCCCCGCTGCCCTTGCTTTCCCGCCCGGTATGTCCAAACTAAGACCTCTGGAGGAGTCCCTGGGCCTCACAAGCACCTCTGCTCCAGGTGCAATTGGTACTGCCCTTCCCTGGAGGCGTGAGGCCTCTGTCTAGACCCTCGGTATGGCCCCTGGAGGGACCCACTGGGATCCGAGTTCCCTGCAGCTTAGCTCCTGGCCAGCAGAGGTGCAGAGCCACCGGCTGGGAAGGCCAATGAGTCATGAGGAATGAGCTGCAGGCTGGGAAGTGAAGGTCAGGCTTCCTGGCCATGGGACTAAGAGGGCTTGGGATGGCTCAGCAGGGCCCTGTCCCTTTATGCGCTTCCAGGGACAAGACGAAGACAGGAGGCCTATGGGAAGGCGGCCAAGTGGAAATACTAATGCCAAAGCCAGAAACAACACAGAAAGACATCAGCGAACACACAAAGGCACTTAATAAATGCTTGTTTAATGAAGGAAGATGAGACACCGAGCCACGGGGTGGGCAGGCTGGTGAGGCAGAACAGGGGTGCCAAGGGTCACGGGGACTAAAATCAGGTTAGGGACCCTGAGACCAGGGCATCCTGGACCCCAGCCTACCCCCCACCCAGCCACACCTGTCGGCCCAGGAGAGGGAGAGGAGCAGAGAGAGCAGCAGGGGGGGCGACGCAAACAGACAGGCGTTTGTGCCAGTGAACAATAGCCGTGCCAGGACTCCCTGCCCTCCTGGCACTGGGCAGGCCGGCGGGGTTGGGAGGGGGCAGCTGCTGCCGGCAGCCCCACCCGCACCCTCCCCTATGGAGACATAAACAAACCCAGAAGGGTCCAGCCAGCTCCTGTCAGCCCTTCCTTTTTCCAGCCCAAAGCCCCCGAAAGCCCCCACTAATCCGCTGCCTTAGCTCCTGGGCGGCCCCCCAAACCACACTGAGGCAGCCCAGAGAGCGAGTCCCCACTTCTTTGGAGATCGCTGTTCCCGGGCGCAGACTGGGAAGGCGGGCGGGCAGGCACACCTTCGGTTGCACAGGTAACAAGCCCTCACACCCACATCTGCCTCCTCCCGGATTCCAAGGTCACCGCTCCAGAGCCAAGGGGACTGACATCACACCCCCTTTGACCCCCTCTGCTGGCCCCAGCAGCTCCCTCTCTAGGCACGGTCCAACCCCCTTCAGCCGCTCAGTGACTTCCCTAAGCCTTCATCTCCCTTCCCCCTCCCTCTCCCCTCCCCCCCGCAGCTCCTTCCCTAACCTCTATGACCCCTAGAATCTTACTCTATGCCCCCAAAGCCTCAGCCTCCCAGAGGACCCCAATTCCTTGACTCTCCTCCCAAACAGCCAGCCTTGCCTGCTCCCTCCTGAGCCCCATTCCCAGCCCTGCGCACAAAGCCAGCCACCTCTCCACCACTCAGAACAAAGAAATAGTCTCTCCGGGCTCCCACCCCACCTGCCCGCCACACTCCACTGCTGGGTCCTAGAGATTCCTAGGGGACCCCCAGCCTCCAGAGCCACCTTGCGTCTCTGGCCCCAGCTCGGCAAAACAGAAGCCTTTGTTCTGAGGGGAGTGAAGGCTAGGGCTTGGGAACGGAG
>NW_006159943.1:264907-266913 GCF_000334495.1 Tupaia belangeri chinensis
GAGCGGGGTAAGGAGAGAAAGGGGCCTGTGGGGCGCAGGGTGCGTGGAGGTAGGAAGTGGAGCAGAGAGAACTGAGGGGGTGGCGAGCTGGAGTCGGCCTGGAAGAATAGAAGTGCGGTGGAAGGAAAAAGGGAGCATGGGGGGCTCCCCGGAAAGCTCCGTGAGGGTGGGAGGGAGAAGGGGTAGGTTGTACTTCAACTTCCCTTTCTCTGAGCAGGTCCCAGGGAACGGCAGGAATGGGGAGGGATCCTGGACCGGGGAGGGATCCGGATGTAGCTCTGCCCCATCCCCCCCATAGGTAGCAGGGAGACCATCTTCCTCAAACAAATAACCGTGTTTCCAGCAGCCCCACACCCACCACAGTATAAAAAGAAAGGAGACAGCTGGCCTGCTTGGGGGAGGGGGGAAGAGGGGATCCAGGGTTTGTTGGCTAAGAACCAACTCCCCCCTTCTGTAACCACAGCTTTCCGGGGCTGGCCCTCCCCTTCCGACCAGCCCAAACTGACAACTACCCTCCTCCAACCACCCTCCTCCGGTGGCCTCCGTGCCCTCAGATCCCTCAGATCCACCTACTCAGCTCCCCACCCCACCCCAACCAGATTCCCAAATACCTCCCTCCCCCCATGGCCAGCCCCAGGGTGAGAAGAGACAGGCCTGCATTCCCAGCCCCCCACCAAAACAACACAGAGGACCCAGGTATCTGGCCTGTCACTTCCCCCCCAGTAACGGGCTCCCAGCCCTCCTCTCCCTGGAGCCCTCCTCTCCCTGTATCTACCGTCCCAGACCCTCTCTCATATTCTCACCAGGTTTGCCCCCCCACACCCATGGCTTTCCTTTCTAGGGTGGAACCAAATTTCTGTGGTTTCAAAAAAACCCCTCCCCCCACCCGCCCCCCTTGGCTCAGCTCCAGGGTCTCAGCTCAAACGGTTGAAAAAATAAACAGACTTTGGGAGCTGGGCCTGGCCTGGCGCAGGGCTGTGAAGAGCTGTCTGCCACCCCACTGTTCCACACGCTCCGGCCCTCTCACCCTGGCCCTCTGTTTGTCTTAGGCCCTACTCAAATCCCCAGTTGCCTTCCGGTGAGCAGACTCTAATTCAGACCCCAGGGAAGTCTCACAACCTCTCTCCCTGGCCCCAGCCCTCGGCCACCCCCACCGCAACGGAATCCCAACTCAGCCAGACAGGTAGGCTGGCTAGGGAGTAGCAAAAAGCCACAAGAAGGGGGTCTGTCACCCTTCAGACTCTCTTCCCTGACGATGATGATCTGCCAGCCAGGGCTGGGCGCTGGGCCAGGGCACTGGGGTGGGAGAGAAGCCAGAGATTCAAGCAGCTCTGGGCAGGGCCCCGGCCTTTCCAATAATGGGCACAGTGTGGGTCTCCTGAGGGGCTGGGAGGTACACACCTGCCTCCCAGCTCTCATTCACCTACAAGTCAGCGTCATTTCCTGGAGCTGGGCCTTTGCAGAGGTCATGGCATTTGGGAGTGGGCCTGGGTACAAAGACAGGATGAAACAGTGGCCAGGAGGTCATGATCTGTATGGGGGGAAGCTATGCACCCAGGCACAGGTGATGACAGGTAAAGCCCCCCCAGGAGGGGAGACAAGAGAATACAGAGCTGGGGGAGGGGGCGCACGGCGCGGAGCAGAGCAGGCAGCCAAAGGTTTCAGGTTGTCTGAGGTCGGGAGAACAAGGAGCTTGAAGCTGGAGGGAAGACAGGATGGGGGGACCCTGTGTTGCCGGCCCGGGGTGCTCCGGGTGGATCCCAGCTACACAAAGACCTCTGCTGCCTTCACTTGCGGGTGATGGCTTGGGGGAAGTAAGCTGTCCCCCGGCGGTCCCGACCCGGCCACCCGCCCACCCGGAGGGGAGAACTGAATCACAGCTGGAAAGTCCGTTTGCGAGGAGAGGAGGAGCTGACTTTTGTCTGGAGGGGTGGTGGGAGGAAGCCGAGAAACCACCCCCTCCCACCCCCCTCCGCCGGCTGGCAGGGACAAAGGGGGAACGACCG
>NW_006159943.1:266992-267273 GCF_000334495.1 Tupaia belangeri chinensis
GCTCCCACAGCCCCCACCAGGAAACACACACCTCCCTCTTCCCGCCCCGTCCCTTACCGCAGCAACTTTCTTTCGAGCGGCCCAAAACACCCGGTCCCGCCGGATCGGAGGCGATCGAACCCCAGGTCCGCCTCTCCTGGGATCCCAGCACAGAATCCGCGCGGCGGATCTGGAGGCGCGGGTCGCGCCGGCGGCTCCAACCCCCTCCCCACTCACTCAGTCCCCACCCACCCTGTCCCGCCGCTTTCCCACCCGCCGCTCCGCCCCATTTTGGCGCCCCG
>NW_006159943.1:267379-272485 GCF_000334495.1 Tupaia belangeri chinensis
GCGCGGACCGAGGCGCCCAGCTATTGTGGGGGGAGGGCGGGGGAGGGGTCCGGCCCGCACGCGTCGGTCTCGGGGACAGGAAGTCTGACTCCCCTCGCCCGGCACCCAGCGCCAGTTCCTCAAACCGGAGTCTCCTCCCCCGCCCGAGCTCAGGAAGGGGGGAGGCGGAGCGGAGGGAGGGCGGGGTACCGGCGCGCGGGACGGGACGCCCGGCTTGGTGTTGGGGCAGCTCGGAGAAGTGCAGGGGTCCCTGGACAGCTTTGAGGGCCCCCTGCCCGTTCATCCTCCCGCGCCTGGGGGCGCCCTCTAGCCCTAGGACCCCCTTCTGTGCGGTGCTTTTCCTAAAACCCAGCCACGTCCAGCCCCGGCCCTCGCTGGACCCTAGGTCTGCCCTTTCCCCCTCCCCCACCGCGTCACTTCAGTGTTTAAGGACCCGCGGGCCCGAGGATTCCGTCCTCCCGCAGCTCTCCAGGGAGCCGGGGACCAGTTCCTTCCTGGCCTGCGGAGGCCATCAAAGCAGACAGACCCTTTGACGTTGGGGGCAGGGATGGCGAGGGCAGGGGAAAATCAAAGGGGAACTAACGGCCCGCTCTTTAGTAGGCGTAAAGAGGATTCACTCCCAGAGATGGAAGGATCGAGAGGAGAGGATTCTCCCACAAGCCCGCACCCCTCTGGGGCCTCCCAGACCACACGCTGACCCTCCTCCGAGCCCCGCCTCTGCCAGCTACTTTGGGAGGTGGGGAAGATGGGTCAGCACCTTTACGGAAGGCTGAGAAGCTGAGGAACTCCTCCCGTGGGTCTAAACAAAGTTCTCTGGAAGGGAAGACTAGAAACCAAGCTGCCCTCCTCTGGCCCTTCTCTCCACCAGAGAGGGGTGAGGTGGGACATTCCGCTTTCTCCACCCTTTGCTTCCATCAAACCACCCAGGGCCAACCTCCACCTCTGAGTTTCCTGCCGTGGGGAAAATGCCTTCTGTCTAACTGTAATCACTCACCGCTCAGTTTATTTCTGCCTCTCAGGATTTCCCGTTTCGCTAGAGAGACTAGGCGCTTTGAGAGCCCTGGGACAGAGCACTCTGTGTTTGCAGGGTCCTGCCTGATTCTGGTCCCTAAAGGTATGGGGAAGGAGGAAGGGAGAGGCGGCCCCAGCCGGATGCAGCAGCTCCCTGCC
Source organism: Tupaia belangeri chinensis (assembly GCF_000334495.1). Taxonomy (NCBI): domain Eukaryota; kingdom Metazoa; phylum Chordata; class Mammalia; order Scandentia; family Tupaiidae; genus Tupaia; species Tupaia belangeri. The sequence continues at coordinate 268,550 of NW_006159943.1, forward strand.
GGGCTCAGCAGCTGGGCCAGGCTGCAGGTCTCAAGCCGGGTTCAGCACTCTTGTAGGTGCCAATTTTAGCCTCTGCCACTATTTTGGGCTGTGCTGCCTCACCACTGGCAGAGCTGGTTGGGCTCCTCACCCCAGCACCACCCCCACACTGCTCTCCTGCCTCCCCTCCTGCCTAGCAACTCCTTCACCTCCTTCACCCATTCCCCTGTTTAGGAGCCTTATATAGCAAAGACCAGCAGCAAATGAAAGGAAATAAACCAGGCCCAGTCCAGGCTGGGTGGAAATTAGAAGCAGAAAGGGCTTTTCCAGAGCACAGGCTGGTTCCTCCACACTTGCACCTGCAGGGGAGACCTATGGGATGGCCTTAGGAACTCCCCCAAATCAGCAGATCTGAGGCTCCTGGCCCCAGAATGCCAGACTTACCTCCCCCCAGTGTAGCAGCCTGGGCTGAGGAATGTACTAAATTTAAAAACAAACAGCCAAAGGCCAGAGCCTGGCCTGATTGCTCCGCCCACCAGGGGCCCAGAGACTAGGAGTGGGCCGGGACTGCAGCTTGTCTCCCAGGCCTGGGGCTGGATGGTGCTACAGCCAGCTAAGGATACTCTTAAAGGGCCCAACTCTAGCCTCTGTACTCAAGAAACCCAGGACCTGAATGCCAGGCTATTTTGCAGGAACTCTGTCTTCCGAAGGTCTCTAGGAAAGAAGGGGGCCAGACCTGACAACCCTTCTCTGTCCCCTCTCTCCCATCCTACCTGCTGTTTGTCATCCTGCCCCTTGCTGGCCTGGTGTCCTCCTTTCCATCCTCTTAGAAGATGAATAACAAGGAAGAGGGGTGGGCAACATTCCTGCCTTTAAAAATCTGTGTTGAGTGAGTTAGGCCTGCAGCTTGACTCAGTTTCCCTTTTCTGCATCTCCTGAAACAGTAAACACTTCTCTCTCCCTGGCATCTTCTCCTTTTTCCAAAGCTCTTCTTCATTCCAACTCCCCCTCTACTGCTATCCAGTGATATCTTCCAGATTTTCAGAAATTATTTTTTTAGATACACAAAAACAAACATTCTGTCAGAATCTAAAAGCAGCCACCACCTTCTTTAGCCTATTTAACTTGACAAAATGTGGCCCTCCTATTTTAGGGGTAAGGAGGAGGTCCCAAGGAAGAAAGAACCTGGTTGCCAGAGTCTTGACCGGGAGGTAGACAACTACCTCTAACCCCCCCGCCCCCCATCCTGAATACCCAAGGCCAAGCTCTGCACTGTCCAGGAGAGGCAGTTTGCTTTTCTTCTGGCTGGACCTTGTATGCAGGTATCTTCAAAAAGTTTATGGAAACTGCCTATTACAGAGCTGGATGGTGTGTTAGCTGAAAAACTCACTTTACTAGGCTGCCCCCGGGGGAATGTTCTGGGTCCCCATCTGGAGATCACCCTGAAAGCAGCAGGCATGGCCATGCCCATGATCCTGAGACTGACTAAGGCTGGGAGTGGATCATGGTGTCAGGACCCTGTTGGGGGTGCTGTCTTTCTCTCCCTGTCTGCCTCTATTTCCCTCATTCGCAGAGGAAATGAACATTTAATAAATGTGTATCAAGGCCAGTCAGGTGGCGTGGTAGTTAAGGTGGCTGGATCCTGCCTGGCCCACTGCACGGTTCAGGTCCTGGACCTGGTAGCTTGAAAGACACGCCAGGTGTGTATGTGTGCACACCCAAAATCCATAGAGGAGAATGGAAGAGAAGGGACTGCAGCATGGCCATCCCCTGGAGATGCTTTCTCACTCCTCCATTCTCTTTTTGTATCTCCAGTGAGTACAGGCACCCTATAGCAAAAAACTGTGTGTAAATTTCAAGCATTTTTGCACCAAAATAAACTCGTACTTTAATTCCACCTTTCTACGACCTTTTTGATGCCCTGGTAAAGTCGTAACTGACTGATAGCTGATGAGCATCTCACAGAGGGGAAGGCAGAGAGGAGACAGACTGTCACATGCAGGTCACTGAGAGGCAGAGGCAAAATATTCAGTCAGCGCTCCGAGGTGTGCAGTCCAGCTCCACCTCTTCCCAGCAATGAGGTCTTGGCCAAGTTACTTAACTCCTAGGTGATGTCTAGAAGATGGAGATTAAAATGCTTATCTTCACCAGAGTTGTTACGAGAATTAAACAAGGGGCGTGGCAGTTAAGGCTCTGAATTCCCATACAGCTGACCCCGGTTCAAGTCCCAGACCGGCAGCTTGCTTTCTCACTTTCCTTCTCTCACTCTCTGACTCTCTGGTCAAATTAAAAATTAAAAAAAGATGATGAATAAGATGAAATAAATAATTCTTTTAAAATAAAGAATTAAGGCAGACCTCTGGAAAGGGTTCCGTCATCTGCACAATGCTGGTCAAGTAGGGAGGAATAAGCCACTTCCTTCTCTCACCGCTTGACTGAGCCCCGGTCCAGCCCCACCCCCTGGCCCAGCCCCACCTCCTGACGTTTGCAGGCCTCAGACCCCCCTGCTGAGCGGGAAGGAGCGGGAGGAAGAGATTAAAAGAAGCCAGGGGCACACACATTCATGAGGTGGAAGGAAGATAGACCAGGACTCCACAGAGGGAAACAGGAAGACAGGGCCAGAGACCCTGGTGAGGAAAGACTGGCCAGGACAATGTCCTGACTTGCTCCTGCTCTTTCCTGTTCCCTGTCTGGGCTCCAGAGTCTCCACCCCCCTCTTCAGGGTGCCCCCTACCAGCCCGTTAGGCCACAGGTGGGCAGACACAGACACGGAGTCTGGATGGCCCCTGGCCAGCACTGGCTTCCCCTACCATTCCCACGGCAGAAAAGGAGGTAGTTCTGTGGTGAGCTGTCCTGCGTGAGCTGAGAGTGCCTGTGGGAGGACAGGGCCAGACCCTCAGGTCTCTGTTGCATGCAGAGCGTGGGCATGCCCACTGTCAAGGCAGCTGGGGCAGGGGATGCACTACAGGGCGAAGACCCTGTTAGGGGTGTCTGTCTCTCTGTCTCTGTGCCTCTTTTGCTTATGAAAGAAAGAAATAATTTAGAAACAAAAAATCCTTAGAGTGTGGAGGGGGGTAATCAGGGGAAGAAAGAATATTTAACAGATAAAAAATAAATTATTATCTGTTAATGATAATGCGTATGGTAATGTCTTAGACTGGACTAAGCGCACTGTGTTCATGCTGGGAAAAATTTGGGGGGGCCAGCAGGTGACACGGTGGGGCACTGGACTCCCATGTGATTGACTGTGGTTCGAGACCCGGACCTGGTGGCTTGAAACTCACACCTGGCACATGTGCATGTGAGCCCAAAGTCCTAAGAGGAGACCGGAAGAGAGGGAATTGCAGCGTGGCCATCCCCCTTTGGGGTGATTTCTCACTTTCTGTCTCTCTGGTGAACATATGAGTCCTAATAGCAAAAATCTCTCTCAAAAAAAAAAAAAAATTGTACACTGTAAGGATGTACAGTGATTAAATGTAAATTTTAAAATATTTAAAAATTTAAAAAGCAGAATCCTTCCTGCCCCACCTGTACTCCTATACCAGCTTTAAGATACTCCAACGCTCCTGTTCTGAGCCGGGTCTCCAGCCTCGGTAAGCCTCAAGTCCCACCCGCAGCCTGTGCTGAGAAGGTACCAAAAATGTAGCCTGCTTTCATCCTTCTCTTCCCAGCCACCCCACCAAAGGGAATCCTGGCTAAGGGCCGGCGGAGGGGAGTGCCCTGGCACCACCGCCTGAGCAGCCTTCCTGGGCAAGCACCTCATGGCTCTGCAAGGTGGGTATGGCCATGGCCTCCCTAGCATTTCTCTCGGTGCTCAGAGGCCGCCCCGGGTGGGAAAGTACGTTCGGGGAGGCCATGAGAGGAAATGGGGGTGGCTCATTCTGCCAGTAACTGAAGGCAGTGGAAGTGAACTGAAGCAGCGGGCAGAGCTGGTGTCACCAGGGCTGGTGACAAGGA
>NW_006159943.1:272830-277873 GCF_000334495.1 Tupaia belangeri chinensis
GGCCTTCCATTCCTGGGATCGGAACAGCACACACCACACTCGTCGGGTGTGCAGCTGTGCTTCAATAATCACACGCTTTCCTGGCTTCCGCTCTGCCTATGGTCTAATTTCAACCCCTTCAGTTGCCATGTCCACCTGTAAAATTATGAGTATAAAAGTATCTTGCAAACCCTAACGCTCTATGAAGAAGTCAAAAGTATTGCTGTAATTATTATCATGTCCAATGGTTACAATTTCTGCTGCCCACCTCTTAGCCACGTGAGGCCTAGAAAAGAGGGAGGGGCAGGCCATGCCTCAGCTTCTGAGGCTCCTGGCCCTTTTCCTCTTCCAGCTGCCCACAGCTGGTTGCTAAGCCAGGGGCCCCTGGGGAGAGCAGAGAAAAGGTGATTTGCCGGGTTGCAGGGATGGAGCTGGGAGACAAAGCACGTGTTCCCTTCAAGTCTGGACCACTGCCCTGAGTCTAACAGGGAGAGCTGGGGAGGGGGCAGAGGCAGGACTGGAGGAAGGGGACTGGGGAGGCGGCGGGTCCCAGGCGTCCTGTTTCCCCAGAGGACTCTTACCTTGGCCTTCCCGGTCATGCCCAAGAGGAAGCTGAAGGTCCGTCGCAGGGAGGAGCCTGCCCAGGTGCCTGAGCCCCCTTCCAGCTGGCTACAGCTGCAGAGAGAAAAGGCAGAGGTGAAGAGAGACCAGTGGAGCCGGAAAAGACAGATGCTGCCAGAGCTGTGGCCCCAGGTGCCCTACCCAGCAGAGAGAGTGGAGATTAGAGAGGACACTTCGAGAAAAGTGAGAGAGAAAGACGCCCTGACCTCCTCGGGCTTCCTGGATGTGGGCACTTCAGCTCCCAGGCCCCTCTATTTATGAGAACTCCAGGCTCCTCCCAGACAAAAGCAGTCTCCTCCTTCCTTACCTAATCCAGGCGCAGTCTGGGAGGCCCCATCTCCTCCTTTAGGCTGCTCCCCAGCAGCGGAAGTGGGATGGGGTGGGGGTTCTCCCGGGGGGCATGTTCCCCTCTCAGAACAAGAGCGCTGTGTACGACCCTCTCTGCTGTTTGGAAAGGGCCTCTGGGCCTCAAGCCAGTAAGGACTGAATTTCCTGGGATTTCATCAGCCCCATCCCATGAGCTAATCCCAAACCCAGAGCCAGAAGGATGTGTCAGCTAGAGATTTTCAGGACCAGAAGTCAGAGTCTGCTATCTTAAAGGGCCCATGACTTGCTCACACACCCACAATGTCTAGGAGGGCTGACCCACTGGAATCAGGCTTCAGCGGAGGAGCCAAATAAACAGGTGCTGTTTTTGCATGCTTATTTACATAGTTATTGAAATCGCCAGGCCTCCTCCTGCCTCCTGAACAGTGCCTTAGGGCCCTGCCCTCTCCCACAGAGCTCTCTGGCCCTGTCTGGCTCTCCGTGGTCAATGATCTGAACTGTCCAAAGCTGCTCCGTGATCCTCGGTCACTGTCTCCCTCTGAGACTGACAGCCATTCTGCGGGCTCAATTCACGGGCTCAATTCACGATAGCAAGCGACTCCCACTCTCTTACTCATCTGACACCCTGGGGTCTGGACACGCTTTCTTTCTCTGGTTTCTCCTCCATCTCCTGGGGCTACCAGGAACCTTGTGAGCCCTACCTCGCCAACGAGAAGAGGCAGATTGGGTGCCTTTTGGGGGAAGTCTATTTAGAGGTCCATGGTCAGAAACACTAAGGAGGGTGATGTTTCGGGAAGCAGAGAGATCCTTGGGGCTACAGAATCCATGGCCCTCCCCCATCTAGGCCTTTGAAGGGCTCTGAGTCCTCCAAACTCACCTTTTGCGGAGATCGATGGCAGAGGACCGGGATAAATTCCCTGCCAATGCAAAAGGAGACAAGAAGTGTCCAGCTAAGGCCAGACAAAGGCACTCAGGGCTGCGTCCCTCCACCCCCTGCACCTGGATCAGGTTCCCAAGCTGCAGGTGCATGTGACGCCATTCCTGAGGGCGGGCGCTGGGGAGCAGGGACAGAGGGCGGGGTCTGAGTGGAGCTGGGCTCAGACCTTAGAAACCTTGGGAATAGAGCCCAGGGTTTGTGCAGAAGGGGGCTGGGGCCCACGTTTCAGCTGTGTTTCTGGTGAATGGGGAGAGCCGAGGTTTCACACTGAGCTCCTAATACTCCATCTTGACAAGGCAGAGTGCAGTAATTCCTCCAGCTCTGGCGACAGGGCTGTCTGGAGCGCCTCACTGTGACCTGCTCCAGCCTTCTGTGGGAGCAGGGTCTCACAGGGCCAAAGAGATTCAGATCTCTTGTTTGGATAAGGCACTTTGGAGCTCCAAGAGTGTGTGGTTTCACAACGTAGGCCCAGGACACCTGGGCCTGCGCGGCTGGCTCTAGAAGTGGTGGCAGGCCCGCTTTGCTCCCGACTTTCGCTCACCGTTTGGATCCGCGCAGTCCAGGAGGCAGTTGATGCCACTCATGGATACAGACTTGGAAAGCATGCCAGTGGCCGAGGCGTTCAGACGGCCAGCCGATGGATGACAGGAGCCCTGGCCCTAGAAGCATGTCAAGAGTCCTCACATGAGAATCGGGCTTTGTCCCTCCTCGCATGCACCTAGTCTCCCCCACAGCCAGGCCTTTCTCCAAATCCAGGCCTCACACCCCTGCCCTACCCACCCCTGGGACGTCTGCTTGAAGGAGCTGGGAAGTTATCCTGCTCTGGAAAACGCCTTAGACTGCTGCACTTCAAGTCCAGACTTTCTTAATATGGAAAATAGCTCAGGGGCTGGACGGCGGAGCACACATCAAACCAAGGCAGACCCACGTGGGAAGACTGCCCGCTCACACTGGAGACCTCTCACACTCACCCGGGCACGTATGCGCCCGTGATCTGGGGCTGGCCAAAGCTGGGGGTGGATCGTCACATCAAGATCCTGTCAGGGGTGCTAGGTCTCTGTTCTTTTTTTTTTTTTTTTTTTTGAGAGGTTTTCGCTATAGGGCACGTGCTCTCGCCAGACAGACAGAGAGAGACAGAGAGATAGAAAGCGAGAAATCACCCCCCAGGGGGGATGGTCACGCCGCAATCCCTTCTCCTCCATTCTCCTCTCGGGATCTTGGGCACGCACGCACATGTGCCCGGCATGAGTTTTTAAGCCACCGGGTCCGGGACGCGAACCGCAGTTGACTACGTGGGAGTCCAGCGACATAGCCATTACGCTAACTGCTGGTTCCCCTAGGTCTCTGTTCTTGCTCACAGAAAAAATTAACTTTTTTTCTTTTTATGGAGAAATTTTTACTATAGGATGCATGCACTCACAGCAGAGACAGAGCCAGAAAGTGAGAAATCACCCTCCAAGGAGGATGGCCACACTACAATCCCTTCTCTCCTCCATTCTCCTCTCAGGATTTTGGGCACATACCCGGTGTGAGTTTCAAGCCACCGGGTCTGGAATCAAACCACAGTCAACCACGTGGGAGTCCAGCATTTTAACCACTACACCACCTGCTGTCCCCTAAACATTTTTTTTTTAGGAATTATTTTATTGGGGCCAGCAAGTTGCATAGTGGTTAAGGGCCTGGGACTCCCACAAGGCAGACCACAGTTCAAGTCCTGGACCCAGTGGCTTGCTTTCTTGTTTTCTATCTCTCTCGCTCTCTCTCACTCTGTTCCACTCTGGTCAAATTAAAATTAATTAATTAGTTAATTAAAGTTCAATGAAATAATATTTTTTAAAAAGACTATTTTAATTTGACCAGAGAAGGGCATAGTGAAAGAGAGAGAGAGAAAGTAAGACAGTAAGCCGCCAGGTTTGGGACTCGAACTGCAGTGGAGGGCATGTGTGCTTGCCACAGAGACAGAAAGAGACAGATAGAGAGAAAGCAAGAAATCACCCCCCCAGGGTGGATGACCATGCCACAATCCCTTCTCCTCCATTCTCCTCTTGGGATTTTAGGCACATATGCACACGTGCCCAACGTGAGTTTGAAGTCACTGGGTCCAGGACTGGTCTAGGACTCGAACCACCATCAACTACATGGGAGTCCAACAATGAAACCATTATGCCAGCTGCTGGTCCCAAAGTAAGTGAGTATTATTTTTTTTAAAAGAAAAAATATATATCTTAGGACAATAGGTGGCATGAGGTTAAGGTGGCTGGGTTCTACATGGCCAATTTCATGGTTCAAGGCCTGGACCATGGAAAATCACACTGGATGGGGGGCCAGCAGATGGTTTGGTGGTTAAGGTGCTGGACTCCCACATGGCTGACCGCAGTTAGAGTCCTAGATCTATGACTTGTTTTTTCACTTTCCCTTTCTCTCTCTGGTCAAACGAAAAAATAATAAATTAAGGGACCAGCAATTAGCGTAATGGCTATGTCACTGGACTCCCATGTAGTCGACCGTGGTTCGCATCCCAGACCCGGTGGCTTAAAACTCACGCTGGACGCGTATGCGTGCGTGCCCAAGATCCTGAGAGGAGAACGGAGGAGAAGGGATTGCGGCATGGCCATACCCCCTGGGGGGTGATTTCTCGCTTTCTGTCTCTCTCTCTCTCTCTGTCTGTCTGGCGAGTACACGTGCCCTATAGCAAAAACCTCCCCCCAAATAATTAATTAATTAATTAATTATATTATATTAAATAATTATTTTATTGAATTATTTTATTTAACTTTATTGTTATTTTTTACTAGACAAAGTGAGAGACAGAGAGAGAAAGAGAGAGAGAAGGAAAGTGAGAAAGAAAGCTACCAGGTCCAGGGCTCAAACCGCAGTCAGCCATGAGTCCAGTGCCCTTAATCACCTCGCCACCTGCTGGCCCTAATAATTATTTTTATTAAAAAAAGAAAAAGAAGAAGAAAAGAAAGAGAAGAAAATAAACAAAAAGAAAAGAAAAGAACAGAAAAGAAAATCATCCTGGACACATATGCATGCATGTCCAAAATCCCTAAAAGAGAATGGAAGAGAAGGGATTGTGGTGTGGCCTTCTCCCCTAGTGGGTGCTTCCTACCCTCTCTCTGTGTGTTTGCATATGTGCCCTATAGCCAAAAAAAAAAAAAAAAAATCAGCTCTAGGGA
>NW_006159943.1:294884-318927 GCF_000334495.1 Tupaia belangeri chinensis
TGCTCTCGCCAGACAGACAGAGAGAGACAGAGAGATAGAAAGCGAGAAATCACCCCCCAGGGGGGATGGTCACGCCGCAATCCCTTCTCCTCCATTCTCCTCTCGGGATCTTGGGCCCGCACATTCTCCTCTCGGGATCTTGGGCACGCACGCACATGTGCCCGGCATGAGTTTTTAAGCCACCGGGTCCGGGACGCGAACCGCAGTTGACTACGTGGGAGTCCAGCGACATAGCCATTACGCTAACTGCTGGTTCCCCTAGGTCTCTGTTCTTGCTCACAGAAAAAATTAACTTTTTTTCTTTTTATGGAGAAATTTTTACTATAGGATGCATGCACTCACAGCAGAGACAGAGCCAGAAAGTGAGAAATCACCCTCCAAGGAGGATGGCCACACTACAATCCCTTCTCTCCTCCATTCTCCTCTCAGGATTTTGGGCACATACCCGGTGTGAGTTTCAAGCCACCGGGTCTGGAATCAAACCACAGTCAACCACGTGGGAGTCCAGCATTTTAACCACTACACCACCTGCTGTCCCCTAAACATTTTTTTTTTTAGGAATTATTTTATTGGGGCCAGCAAGTTGCATAGTGGTTAAGGGCCTGGGACTCCCACAAGGCAGACCACAGTTCAAGTCCTGGACCCAGTGGCTTGCTTTCTTGTTTTCTATCTCTCTCGCTCTCTCTCACTCTGTTCCACTCTGGTCAAATTAAAATTAATTAATTAGTTAATTAAAGTTCAATGAAATAATATTTTTTAAAAAGACTATTTTAATTTGACCAGAGAAGGGCATAGTGAAAGAGAGAGAGAGAAAGTAAGACAGTAAGCCGCCAGGTTTGGGACTCGAACTGCAGTGGAGGGCATGTGTGCTTGCCACAGAGACAGAAAGAGACAGATAGAGAGAAAGCAAGAAATCACCCCCCCAGGGTGGATGACCATGCCACAATCCCTTCTCCTCCATTCTCCTCTTGGGATTTTAGGCACATATGCACACGTGCCCAACGTGAGTTTGAAGTCACTGGGTCCAGGACTGGTCTAGGACTCGAACCACCATCAACTACATGGGAGTCCAACAATGAAACCATTATGCCAGCTGCTGGTCCCAAAGTAAGTGAGTATTATTTTTTTTAAAAGAAAAAATATATATCTTAGGACAATAGGTGGCATGAGGTTAAGGTGGCTGGGTTCTACATGGCCAATTTCATGGTTCAAGGCCTGGACCATGGAAAATCACACTGGATGGGGGGCCAGCAGATGGTTTGGTGGTTAAGGTGCTGGACTCCCACATGGCTGACCGCAGTTAGAGTCCTAGATCTATGACTTGTTTTTTCACTTTCCCTTTCTCTCTCTGGTCAAACGAAAAAATAATAAATTAAGGGACCAGCAATTAGCGTAATGGCTATGTCACTGGACTCCCATGTAGTCGACCGTGGTTCGCATCCCAGACCCGGTGGCTTAAAACTCACGCTGGACGCGTATGCGTGCGTGCCCAAGATCCTGAGAGGAGAACGGAGGAGAAGGGATTGCGGCATGGCCATACCCCCTGGGGGGTGATTTCTCGCTTTCTGTCTCTCTCTCTCTCTCTGTCTGTCTGGCGAGTACACGTGCCCTATAGCAAAAACCTCCCCCCAAATAATTAATTAATTAATTAATTATATTATATTAAATAATTATTTTATTGAATTATTTTATTTAACTTTATTGTTATTTTTTACTAGACAAAGTGAGAGACAGAGAGAGAAAGAGAGAGAGAAGGAAAGTGAGAAAGAAAGCTACCAGGTCCAGGGCTCAAACCGCAGTCAGCCATGAGTCCAGCGCCCTTAATCACCTCGCCACCTGCTGGCCCTAATAATTATTTTTATTAAAAAAAGAAAAAGAAGAAGAAAAGAAAGAGAAGAAAATAAACAAAAAGAAAAGAAAAGAACAGAAAAGAAAATCATCCTGGACACATATGCATGCATGTCCAAAATCCCTAAAAGAGAATGGAAGAGAAGGGATTGTGGTGTGGCCTTCTCCCCTAGTGGGTGCTTCCTACCCTCTCTCTGTGTGTTTGGTGCCCAAAAACAAAAAAAAAAAAAAAAAAAAAAAAAAAAAAAAAAAAATTCATTCATTTATTTATTTATTTAGGAGAGGTTTTTGCCATAGGGTGTGTGCATTCACCAGAAAGACAGAGACAGAGAGACAGAAGGTGAGAAATCACCCCCCAGAGGGGTTGGCCATGCCACAATCCCTTCTCCTCCATTCTCCCCTCAGGATCTGGGGCATACACACGTACCCGGCATGAGCTTAAGCCACTGGTCCAGGACTCGAACCACGATTGACTATATGCGAGTCCAGCGACACAGCCATTACGCTAACTGCTGTTCCCTATTTGTTTTATTTATTTATTTATTTATTTTTGGAGAGGTTTTTTTTTGCTATCAGGCGTGTGTGCTCGAAAGACAGAGAGACAGAGAGGTAGAAAGCGAGAAATCACCCCCCAGGGGAGATAGTCATGCCACAATCCCTTCTCCTCCATTCTCTTCTTGGGATCTTGGGCACGCATGCACACGCGCCCAGCATGAGTTTAAGCCACCAGGTCTGGGACTCGAACCGTGGTTGACTACATGGGAGTCCAGTGACATAGCCATTACACTAACTGCAGTCCCACAGTTGTTTTATTTTTTTAAGAGAAATTTTTGGTATGGGGTGGTGCATGTGCTCACCAGAAAGAAAGCGAGAAATCACTTCCCAGGAGGGTTGGCCATGCCACAATCCCTTCTTCTCCATTCTCCTCTTGGGATTCTTGGGCATGCACGCACATAAGCCCAGTGCAAGTTTTAATGCTGCTGGGTCTGGGACTCAATCTGCAGTCAACTACATGGGAGCCCAATGACGTTACACCAGCTGCTGGTCCCTAGTATTTTTTTAAAAGAGAGACTTTTTTTTTTTTAAGATTTATTTATTTATTTATTCCTTCATTATAGTTTGATCAGAGAGAGACACAGAGAGAGAGGAAAGTGAGAAAGCAAGCCACCAGGTCCAGGACTTGAGCCATGGTCCGCCATGTGGGAGTGTCCAGCGCCTTAACCACCACACCACCTGCTGGTCCCTAAAGAGAGACTTTTTTGCCCTAGAGTGCTTACACTTACCAGAGAGAGAAAGAAAGAATGAGAAATTACCCCCCAGGGGAGATGGCCACACTGCAATGCCTTCTCCTCCATTCTCCTCTCAGGATTTTGGACATACAAGCACATGGGTCTGAAGTAAGTTTCAAGCTGCTGGATCTGGGACTTAAACCATAATTGACCATGCGCGAGTCCAGCGACATTAACCATTATGCCATCCGCTGGCCCTGAAAGTTATAAATTCTATTTTATTTTATTTTTAAAAAGATTTATTTATTGGGACCAGCAGTTAGCGTAATGGCTATGTCGCTGGACTCCCATGTAGTCAACCGCGGTTCGCGTCCCAGACCTGGTGGCTTAAAACTCACGCCGGGCGCATGTGCGTGCGTGCCCAAGATCCCGAGAGGAGAATGGAGGAGAAGGGATTGTGGCATGGCCATCCCCCCTGGGGGGTGATTTCTCGCTTTCTGTCTCTCTGTCTCTCTCTGTCTGGCGAGTGCATGCGCCCTATGGCAAAAATCAGTCAAAAAAAAGATTTATTTATTTATTTATTGTCATTGTTTTTCAATTTGACCAGAGAGAGAGAGAGAGAGATGAAGTGAGAAAGCAAGATGCCAAATCCGGGACTCAAACTGTGCTTGGCCATGTGGGAGTCTAGTGCCCTTAACCACTATGCTACCTGCTAGCCCCAAGAGTTATAAATTTTATTTTATTTTTTATTTTTTTTAAGAATTATTTAATTTTATTTATTGCCATTATTTTATTTTATGTTTTTGAAGTTGACCACAGAGAGAGAGAAGGAAAGTGAGAAAACAAGCCAGGTCCAGGACCGGAACCAAGGTCAGCCATGTGGGAATCCAGCCACCTTAACCACCACACCACCTGCCAGCCCCAAGAGTTATAAATTTTAAAGCCCCTTTCTAGATAAGCATATAGGTCAAAGAAAAAATCATAATGGAAATTTAAAAATACTACAGAACAAAACTTGTAGGAGATGGCCACAGTGATATTTCAAAGGCAATGTGTACCCTTAAAATGCTTACACTGAAAAATTTGAAAAACTGCAAATTAATGAGCTCTGCCAACTTAAAAAGTTAGAAAAGGAACAACAGAACAAACTTAAAGAAAATAGAAAGAAGCATATAATAAAGATAAAAGCCAAAATCAATTAAGTAGAAAACAGTGATAAAATAGGGAGGATAAATAAAGCCAACAGTTGTTTTGCAGAAGCTACACAAACCTCCGATAAGAGTAATAAAGGAAGATTGAGCGCGGTGCAAATAAAATTAAATAAAAAGGTAGACCTAACTATAGAAAGAGCATTGATTAAAAAAATGAGACTACTATCTACAATTTCATGCCAAGAATTTTGAAAATACAAACAAAATAGACAAATTTTTACAAAAACAAAACAAAACAAAAGAATAATTAACTTACCAAAACTGAATCAAGAAGAAATAGAAAGTCTGAGTGGTCCTATTAAAGAAATGGAATCAGTAATTAATCTTTCCATAAACAAAACAAAACAAAAACAGCACGCCAGACAATTTTATAGGCAAGGGACAGATCTTTCAATAACAGATCACTGGGACCAGCAGTTAGCGTAATGGCTATGTCGCTGGACTCCCATGTAGTCGACCGCAGTTCGCGTCCCGGACCCGGTGGCTTAAAACTCACGCCGGGTGCGTGTGCGTGCGTGCCCAAGATCCTGAGAGGAGAATGGAGGAGAAGGGATTGTGGCGTGGCCATCCCCCCTGGGGGGTGATTTCTCACTTTCTCTCTCTCTGTCTACCTGGCGAGCGCACGCACCCTATAGCGAAAACCTCTCCAAAAAAAAGAGAACAGATCACTGAAATTTTATACATAATTTTCCAAAAAGTAGAAAACAAAAATAAAAAAAAACCTTTTCTATGCTTTCTATAAGGCAAGTATAACCTTGATTCTAAAACTAGACACAGACAAAGGAGAATTATGGGCCAATCTCTTATGGACATAAGTACAAAAATCCCAAAGTACTAGCAAATTATAGTAGTTTTTTGTTTTTTGTTTTTTGTGTTTTTTTTGAGAGGTTTTTGCTATAGGGCATGTGCACTTGCCAGACAGACAGAGAGAGACAGAGAGACAGAAAGCGAGAAACCACCCCCCAGGGGGGATGGCCACGCAGCAATCCCTTCTCCTTTCTCCTTTCAGGATCTTGGGCATGCAAGCACGCGTGCCCGGCGTAAGTTTTAATCCCCCGGGTCAGGGACTTGAACTGCAGTCGACTACATGAGAGTCCAATGGCATAGCCATTACGCTAACTGCTGGTCCCCTATAGTAGATTTTAAATGGCCACAAAGAGACAGAAAGCGAGAAATCACTCTCCAAGGGGCGATGGCCACACCACAATCCCTTCTCCATTCTCCTCTTGGGATCTTGGGCACGCATGCACACGTGCCCAGCATGAGTTTAAGTCACTGGGTCTGGGACTCGAACCATGGTTGACTACATGGGAGTCCAGTGACATAGCCCTGCTGATCCCTAAATGGCCACAAATTTTTGACAGCTCCTCCAATTAAGAAGGAATATAGGGGAACCAGCAGATGATGTGGTGGTTAAGGTGCTGGACTCCCTAATGGCCGACTGTGGTTTGAGTCTCTTCCTCTCTTTCTCTGGTTAAATGGAATGATAATAAATAAATAAATAAAATTAAATAAATCTTTTTAAAAATAATTATTTTGTTTAACTTTCTTTCTTTCTTTCTTTCTTTGACTAGAGAGGGACAGAGTAAGTGAGAGAGAGGGAGGAAAAGTGAGAAAACAAGTCACTGGGTCTGGGATTCAAACTGTGGTCCACCATGTGGGAGTCCAGCACCCTTAACCACCATGCCATCTGCCAGTCCCTAAATAATTTTTTTAAATTATTTATTTTATTTTATTTATTCATTCATTTGTTTTAATTTGACCAGAGAGAGACAGAGAGAGAGAAAGAGTGAGAAAGCAAGCTGCCAGGTCTGCGACTTGAACTGTGGTCAGCCATGTGGGAGTGTCCAGCACCTTAACCACCACGCCACCTGCTGGCCCCAATAAGTAATATTTTTAAGAAAGAAGAAAAGGTATCTAGGGACTAGCAGATGGCATAATGGCTATGTTACTGGACTCCCATGTGGTTGACCATGGTTTAAGTGCCAGACTTGGTAGCTTAAAACTCATGCTGGACACGTGTGTGTGTGTGTGCCTAAGATCTGAGAGGACAATGGGGGAGAAAGCATTGCAGTGTGGCCATACTCCGGGGTGATTTCTCACTTTCTGTCTGTCTCTCTCTATCTCTCTGTGAGCACATGCACCCTATAACAAAAATCTCTCTTAAAATAAAAAAAAAAAAGAAGGAATCTTTTCTGGGGCCAGCAGGCAGCGTGGTAGTTAAGGCACTGGATTCCACATGGCTCACTCTCTAATTCGAGTCCCGGGTCCAGCAGCCTGAAAAACATACTGGGCATGTAAGTATGTGTGCCCAGAATCCCAAGTGGAGAATGGAAGAGAAGGAACTGTAGCATGCATACTCCCAGGGGGTGATTTCTTACTTTCTATCTCTCTGGCAAGCACGCATGCCTTTGTGCCCTGTAACAAAACTAAAATAAAATTTAAAAAAAAAGAAATATTTATTGTTTTTTACATATAGATTTAATGTTTTTTTGCCAGCCAAAAGATAGCATAGCAGTTACATTGCTTACTCCCACATGGCCAACTGAGGTTCGAATCCCAGACCCTGTGGCTTCAAAATCGCGCCAGGCATGTTTGTGCCCAAGATCCTGGAGGAGAATGGAGGAGAGGGGATTGTGGCATGGCCTTCCCTCCGGGGGTGATTTCTCATTTTTCTTCTTACTGTCTCTGTCTCTCTCTGTTGAACTCAAGCACCCTAAGGCAAAAATCTCTAAAAAAAATAATTGGGGGCGGGGCCAGCAGGTGGCATGGCGGTTAAGGAACTGAACACTCCCACATGGCCAACCACAGTTCTAGTCCTAGACCTGGGGGCTTCCTTTATCACTCCCCCTCCCCCCCGTATGTGTGTGTATCTTTCTCTGGTCAAATTAAAATAAATGAATGAATAAATTAAATTAAATTAATTCTTTTTTTTGGGAGAGGTTTTATTTTTTTGCTATAGGGTGCATGCGCTCACCAGAAAGACAGAGACAGAAAGACAGAAAGTGGGAAATCACCCTCCAGGGGTGATGGCCACGCCACAATCCCTTCTCTTCCATTCTCCTCTCGGGATCTTGGGCATGCATGCACATGCACCCAGCATGAGTTTAAGCCACCGGTTCCAGGATTCGAACCACGGTCGACTACGTGGGAGTCCAATGACATAGCTATTATGCTAACTGCTGGTCCCAAATTAAATACATTCTTTAAAAAAAATTTTTTTGGTTGCCATAGGGTATATGCACTTGCTAGAGAAAGATAGAGAGAGAGGGAAAATGAGAAATCACACCCAGCAGCCGCAGCCATGCTGCAATTCCTTCTCCTCTATTCTCCTCTCAAGATTTTGGGCACGCACACACATGCACCCTGTGTGTTTCTCCAGCCACCAGAACCGGGACTCAAACCACTCAGTCAGCCATCTACAATACAGCTGCTTTAACTTCTATGCCACCTACTGGCCCCAAGGAGGAGTTTCTTTCTTTCCTCTCAATCTAGGAGGGTCTATGATTACTGTGATGAATAGAATGTGGCAGAAGTGGCAATAAGTGACAGGGTCTCACTAGGTCACCGTCCTCCTGCCTCAACCTCCCTAGGTGGGACTACAAGCCTGTGCTACTATGCCTGGCTTTTAGGGCGGCCCTACCTGGACTCAAACTCAGACCTCCCAGATAGCCTCAGCTGCCAAGTAGCAGCAGCAATCAGCAGGCCCTATGGTGGCTGGTCCACTTTGTGATTTTTGCCTCAAGAAACCTTAAAGTTTCTACCCTCACCCACCTTGAATGCTATTTGCATCTGAACAAGCCTAAACTAGCATTCCTCAGAGGCCATGTGGATAAGAACTAAGGTATCCCAACTGGCAGTTCACTAAGTGCCAGGCAGTAGACTCTCCTTGGTCATCATTGGCCCTCTTCAAGCCACCAGCCAGCCTTAGCCACGTGACACATCCAGGACGGATCAGTGGAACAATCAGCTGAACCCAGCCCAAATTGCCCTCCCACAGAATTGTCAGCAAAAAAATAAATAAGTGGTTGTTGGGGCCAGGCCCGCAGCTGACTGGTTAAGGGAATCAAAATTTAAATGGCCCCCAATTTTTTTTTTTTGGAGAGGTTTTCGCTATAGGGCGCGTGCGCTCGCCAGAAAGACAGAGAGAGACAGAGAGATAGAAAGCGAGAAATCACCCCCCCGGGGGGGATGGTCACGCCACAATCCCTTCTTCTCCATTCTCCTCTCGGGATCTTGGGCACGCACGCACACGCGCCTGGCGTGAGTTTAAGCCGCCGGGTCTGGGACGCGAACCGTGGTCGACTACGTGGGAGTCCAGTGACGTAGCCATTACGCTAACTGCTGGTCCCAATGGCCCCAAATTTTACATGGCCCACTCAGTTCAAACCCAGGCCCAGTAGCTTGAAAACGCGCCCGGGAATGTGTGCCCCAAATCCTGACAACATGGAGAGACGACAGAGAAGGAACTGTGGCATGACCAAACTCCATTGAAGGTACTTTCTCTCTCTCTCTCTGTCTCGTCATCTCTCCCTGATTAGCATATGTGCCCTCTGGCAATTAAAAAAATAAAGTTGCTTTTCTAAGCCACTACACATTGGGGTTGGTTTCTCCTATAGTAATAGCTAACTGATATCACAAATAAAGATGATTTGTCAAAACAAAGTTGGATTTGTTCTAAGAATACTAGGATAGTTCAACATGAGAAAAAAATCTTTCATGTAATTATTTCAATAACATATTAAAGGAGAAAAAATAACCATCTTAGTAAATGCAGAAAAGAATAGGATGAAATTCAACAATCATTCATTCTAAAATCTAAGCCTCGGCAATTAGGAATAGAAGCACTCTTCCTTGGGACCAGCAGATGGCATAATGGTTACATTGCTGGACTCCCACATAATTGACTGTGGTTCGAGTCCCAGACTTGGTGACTTAAAACTCATGCTGTGTGTGTATGTGTGCATGCCCCAGATCCCAAGAGAAGAATGGAGGAGAAGTCATTGCAGCGTGGCCATCCCCCTTGGGGGATGATTTCTCACTTTCTGTCTCTGTCTCTGCAGCGAGTACACGCAACCAAGCAAAAATCTCTCTCAAAAAAAAAAAAAGAAGAAGGAATCTTCCTTAGCCTGATAAAGAATATCTTCCAAAGGCGAGCAGGTGGTGTGGAGGTTAAAGCAGCTGGATCCCATATGGCGGACAGCGCAGACTGAGTCCTGGCTCCAGCAGCTTGGAAATCACTCTGGAGGGTGTACATGTGTGTCCAAAATCCCAAGAGGAGCCTAGAGGAGAAGGGATTGCAGCATGTCATCCTCCCTGAGGAGTAATTTTTCACTTTTCCCTCTCTGTCTCTCTCTGGGGAGTGTACGTGCCCTATAGCAAAAAAATAAAAATAAGAGAAAAGGGAAAAAATGCAAAATTTTGTCTTGTTTGCTCAGCTTAGAGCTTCAGCTCTGTTACAGTCTTTACGTATTCTGAATTTGAGTCCTTTGTCAAATATTTGTATTGTGAAAATTGGTTTCCAGTCTGTAACTTCCATTTTTACTTTTTTCTTGTTTTTGATATTTCCCTGTTGTCCAATAACAAGAGTAGCTTGTTTTGTTCTGTTTTTGTTATAGGGCACATGTGCTCACCTGAGAGAGATACAGAGAGAGAGAGGGAAAGTGAGAAATCATTGCTCGTTGAAGTCCCTTCTCCATTTTCCTCTTGGGATTTTGGGCACACACACACATGCAAACGGACCAGACATGCCTTTGAAGCTGTTGGGTCCAGGACTCGAACTACTCAATCAGCTATGTAGGGTCCAGCTCCCTTAGCTGTCAGCTATGTGGAATCCAGGGGCCTTAACCTCCATGTCATCTGGCTGGCCCAGGATGTTCTTTTCCTTTCTTTCTTTCTTTTTTTTCAGAGAGAGATTTTTTTTTACTATAGGGTGCATGTGCCTGCCAGAGAGACAGAAAGCGAGAAATCACCCCTGAGGGGATGGCCATGCCGCATTCCCTTCTCCTCCATTCTCCTCTTGGGATTTTGAACATGCACACACATGTGCCTGGCGTGAGTTTTAAGCCACCGGGTCTGGGACTTGACTCACAGTCGACTTCGTGGAAGTCCAACAACAAAACCATCATGCCATCTACTGATCTCCAAGATTTTCTTTTTCAAAATAAAAAAAAAATTCTATTTATCTAAAGGTATCATAAGTGAAGGGAAAGAAAAATCACAACAAAGGATTAGTACTCAGAATATATAAAGGACACGTTTGATATAAGAAAGGAATAATAGTAATAATAATAAAAGAATGAAAGAACTTGATAGAAAAGTGAGCAAAATACATGAACAGAAATTTCTCAGAAGAAACACGGATAGCCAACGCGCATATAAAAAGATGCTCAAATGTGTTCATAAAAAGGGTAATTCAAATTAAGACCACAGTGAGATTTATAACCACTAGGCTGGCAAAATTAAGAAGTCTGATGGAGACTGGCAGGTGGCATGGTGCTTAAGGGCGCTGGCTCCCACATGGCCGACAGAGGTTTGAGTCCTGGACCTGGTGTTTTGCTTGCTCATTCTCTCTCTCTCTCTCTCTCACTCTGGTCAAATTAAAACAAGTAAATGCATAAATAAAGTTCAACAAAGTAACTCTTTAAAGAACAAAAAGAAATCTGATGACACTAAATGCTGGAGAAGATGTGGACCAATGAGAACGCCCATATCCTGCTGATGAGAGTGGAAAATCATCTGAAATTATCTTATAAAATTGCACATCCACACACTCTGTGACACAGCAGCTCCACCCAAGGTTACATACCCTGGAGAAGTTCTGGCAGACGTGCACAGAAAGATGGATAAAAAGCTATTTATAGTGATACTTCATAATAGCGAAGAATGGAATCCAGATGTCCGTCAACAGGAGCGTGGAATTAAAATCAATGAACTATGGCTATTTGCAACACATGGATAAACTAAAACAATGTTAAATGAAAATGCAAGTTAGAGGGACGGCAGATGGCAAGGTGGTTGAGGCATGGGACTCTCACATAGCTTCTCATGGTTTGAGTCCCAGACCTGGAGGCTTCCTTTCTCACGTTCCCTCTCTCTCTCTCTTTGGTCAAATTAAAAAATAATAATGATAAATAATAATAATAAGGGACCGGCAGGTAGTGTGGTGGTTAAAGGTTCTGGACTTCCACATGATTGATCGTGGTTCAGGTCCTGGACCTGGTAGCTTGCTTTCTCATTTCCCTCTTTCTTTCTGTGATCAAACTGGAAAATAATAATAGTAATAATAAAGTTTAATAAAATAATTCTTAGAACCAGCAGTTGGCGTAATAGCTATGTCACTGGACTCCTATGTAGTCAACTGCGGTTCGAGTCCCAGACCTGGTGGCTTAAACTCATGCTGGGAGTGTGTGCATGCATGCCGAGGATCCTGGGAGGAGAATGGAGGAGAAGGGATTGAGGCATGGCCATCCCCCTGGGGAGAGATTTCTCTCTCTGTCTCTCTCTCTGTCTTTCTGGTGAGTGCACTCGCCCTATAGCAAAAACCTCTCCAAAAAGAAAAAAAAAAAAAGAAGTAAATAAAAATAAATAAATAAAATTTTAAAAATAATAATTCTTAAATAAAATAAAGTAAGATTAAAGTGTTTTTTGTTTTTTGGGTTTTTTTGGAGAGGTTTTTCACTATAGGGCGCGTGTGCTCGCCAGACAGAGAGAGACAGAGAGACAGAAAGCGAGAAATCATCCCCCAGGGAGGATGGTCACGCCGCAATCCCTTCTCCTCCATTCTCCTCTCGGGATCTTGGGCATGCACGCACACGTGCCCGGCTTGAGTTTTAAGTCACCGGGTCCAGGACGCGAACCGCAGTCGACTACGTGGGAGTCCAGCAACATAGCCATTACGCCAACTGCTGGTTCCCAGATTAAAATGATAAATAAATAACTAAAGCAATACTTTTTAAAAATGCAAGTTAGAGAAAATTTTGTACAATATGACACAATTCTTTTATTTTTTAGGTTATCTTTTTTTTTTTTTTTTTTTTTGCCATAGGGCACATTCACTAGATGGAAAGAGACAGAGAGACAGTGAGAGGGAAAGTGATAAATCACCCCCAAGGGGAACGGCCACGCTGCAATCCCTTCTCATTTCCTCTCAGGATTTTGGGCATGCATATATGCACTCAGAGTGATTTTCAAACCACCCAATCTAGGACTCGAACCACAGTCTATCATGTGGGAGTCTAGAGCCTTAATCACTATGCCACCTGCTGGCTCTATGATGTACTGTTTTGAAACTCAGAAACAAACCAAAAAAAGATAAAAACACAAAAAGGCTAGATAAGATATATGCTTCTGTCAAAACTTTTTAAAAAGGTAAGTGGAAGATAAATAAAATAAAATAAACTGGTTACCTATCCTCCCCTGGTGAGAATGCAAGAGAATAAGAGAGGGAAGGAGCACATAAAGAGAAATGTGTCGATGACGCTTTAGTTCTGGAGATGGGTGCTGGCTTACTAGGCATTCATGTTAAGTATTATTTTAAAAAGACACAGGAGAAAATACAACACAGTAGCAGCAACTCTGGCAAACTGGAGAAACAGGTCCCATTTAAGGACATCTGAATTTTAAAAAGCATAAGCACCAGGGCCAGCAGGTGGGATGGTGGCTAGGCACTAGACTCCCACACAGCCAACCATGGTTCAAGTCCCAGACCCTGTGGCTTGAAACTTATGCACTTGTGTGTGTGTGCCCAAAATCCCAGGAGGAGAATGGAGGAGAAGGGATTGCAGTGTGTCCATTCCCCCTTGGGACGGGGGTGATCGCTCACTTTCCCTCTCTCTCTTCTCTCTGTCACTCTCCATTGAGCACATGCGCCCTATGGCACCCCCCCCAAAATATATATATATATATATAGAGAGAGAGAGAGAGTAAAGCACCATATTAGCCAGACAAAATAGATTTTGGAGCTATACTTGGCTCATGGTCAGTCTGCAAGATCCAGTCTTCCAGTCTAGCTTAAAGAGTCTCAAGCTTTCAGTCTGTGGACTTCGATGGAGTATTTATTTACACTTGCTACTAGAAGAAGGAAAACAAACAAAATCTCCCAATATGTAGACACAGGTTTTTGTTTTGTTTTGTTTTAAGAGAGTTTTTTTCCTTAGGGTAATACACTTGCTGAAGACACAGAGAGAGAGACAGAGATAGTGAGAGGGAAAGTGAGAAATCACTCCCCCCCCCAGGGGGATGACCACACTACAATCCCTTCTCCATTCTCCCAGGATCTTGCGCATGCATGCACATGTGCCCAGCATGATTTTTTTTTCTTTTTTTTTTGGAGAGGGTTTTGCTATAGGGCACGTGCGCTCGCCGGACAGAGAGAGACAGAAAGACGGAAAGCGAGAAATCACCCCCCAGGGGGGATGGCCCTGCTGCAATCCCTTCTCCTCCGTTCTCTTTTTGGGATCTTGGGCATGCATGCACATGCCCCAGTGTGAATTTAAGCCACTGGGTCCAGGACTCGAACCGCGGTCGACTACGTGGGAGTCCAGCGACATAACTATTACACTAACTGCTGGTCCCTGCCCAGCATGATTTTGCAGCCACCAAGTCGGGGACTCAAACCGCAGTTGGCCATGTGACAATCCAGCAATGTAACCACTCCGCCATCTGCTGGCTTTAAAAATCAAATCAAGGCCGACTCCATGGTACAGTGGCAATGCACCCATCAAGGGAAGGTGGAGCCCACATGGCAACTACGGTTGGAATCCCTGGGCTGCCTGAAACAATGTCGGGCATACCGCGCAGGCATGAAGTCGGACAGGCTGGAGGGCCGGAGGACAGGGGTCACGGTGTGACCAGGCCTGTGGCAGGTGTCTCTCTCATGTGCATGCATATACTCTACCACGGATAAATAAAATTCTTTAAAGAAAAGAATTAAATAGAGAGGAGAGGCATTGGAGCAGGAAGGCACAAGAAAGGAACGAGTACTAGAGAAGTGGAAAAGAAGACACTGTCAAGAGGGGCAGAAGGGGGAGAAGAGGACAAAGCTGGGTGAGAAGGGAAGCCTTTCAAAGGGAAGGAGGGGAGGAAAGAAAAATGTTTATGGAGCTCAAGCTCATCCTGTGTGCTGGCCTTGGTGCCAGGTACTGGAACTCTTTTATTTATTTATTTTTTTGGAACTCTTTTTTTATGAAATAATCACTTTTTTTTTTTTTTTTTAAAGAATTATTTTATTTAGGGAGGGACCAGCAGGTGGCGCAATGGTTAAGGCCGCTTGCTGGTCCCAAATAGTCACAACTTTGTCCCTCCTCTTTAGATTTTGGGCATGCACACGTGCCAGCCTGTTCTTCCAAGCTGCTGGTCCAGGACTCAAACTGCGTGGTTGGCCATGTAGGATCCAGCCTACTTAGCCACCATGCCATAGGCTGGCCCCAATATAGCGATAACATTTTTTGGTTTTTGTTTTTGTTTTTGTTTTTAGGTTTCTGCCATAGGGCATGTGTGCTTGCCAGAGGAAGAAAGAGGGGAAGGCAAAAAATCACCTCTTAGGGGATGGCCATGACTCAGTCCCTTCCCCATTCTCCCCTTCAGATTTTATCTAACTTTATCTATCATCTATCTATCTATCTATCATTTTTCAATTTGATCAGAGAGGGACAGAGTGAGAGAGAAAGTGAGAAAGCAAGCTGCCAGGTCCGGGACTTGAACCACTTGAACCATGTGGTAGTCCAGCCGCCTTAACCACCACGCCATCTGCCGATCCCAATGATAGTTTAATTATTCTAAGAAAGCAGATATTTTTAAAAGAATGATTTATTTAGGGACCAGCAGGTGGCATGGAGGTTAAGGCGTTGAACACTCTCACATGGCCAATCATGGTTCAAATCCTGGACCTGGTGGCTTGCTTTATCACTTTCTCTCTCTCTTTCTCTGTCTCTCTCTGATCAAATTAAATGAATGAATGAATTAAAAAAGAATTATTTATTTAATTTGATTTATCATTATTATTATTTTTTCAGTTTGGTACAGGGTATATATATATATATATATATTTATTTATTTATTTATGTACTTACTTACTAGAGAGAGACAGAGAGAAAGAGAAAGAGAGAGGGAGAGTGAGAAAGCAAGCCACCAGGTCTAGGACTCGAACCATGGTTGGTCATGTGGGAGTCAAGTGCTTTAACCACCACACCACTTTCTGGCCCTAGTTGTATGATTCTTATTTCCAGAAATATGAACTAAATTGCTTGGATTGTAAATGAAGGATCTCGGCGTCTGACTCTAAAATCCTGTTCTTTGTACAGTTACCACGTGGAAGTGGGAGTGGGGAGACGTGGGCATGCTGACGGAGAAGAGCAGGGAAGGAGTAAGATGGGCCCTTGGGCCATCCTGGTGGAACAGGCCATTCCTCAGTGCCGAGGCCAGGTGGGAAGAGCCTGGTTTGAGTCCCAGCGTCTCCCTGCATGCACCAGGCAGGTACACGTATGCCTGTGATCCTGGCTCTGGGCGAGGCTGGAGGTAGGTTGTGTTGACCCTGTTGGGTCACCCCGTCACAAGAAAGAAATCAAAGAAAAAGATGGGTTCTCAGACTGCACACACACACACACGCGTGCACACACACACACGCATGCACACACACAGCCTCTCTCCTGCGCCACAGGCAGCCAGAGAGTGAGCCCAGGGTTGGAGCCTCTGGCCAGGAAGAGGGCGACCTGGAGGGGAGGCAGCCTTCACCATGGGCTCGAGGCATCTCCTGCGCTTGGAGACGCTTAGCTGCAGTTCTCCGGTGTCTCTAAGGCTTTCGTGTACCCCCAGTGGTCCTCAGAGCCTGCTTTCGGATACCCCCAGTTAGGTTGTCTTAACACAGAAGGCTGGGTTGGAGCTAGAAGGTGGCATGGTGGTTGAGGCGCTGGACTTCCACATGCCTAACAGCGGTTCAAGTCCCAGACGGGCAGCTTACTTTCTCACTTCCCCTCTCTCTCTGGTGAGCACAAGTGCTATAGCAAATTAAAATAATAATAAGAAGAATTAATACAATAAAATAATTATTTAGAAAGAACAAAGACAGAAGGCTGGATGATCACTCTCCCTTCTCCACTGATAACCCTGGGACTATGCCTTTAGAGAACTCCTGTCTCAGCGTACCAGACGCCTAGTTTCACCCCACAGATAATAAGGTCCCCTCCAAACCTGGGAATGTGGGGGTCACAGAAAGAAGTGGTTTTAACTGCGAGGCAAACAGGGGCCTTTTAATGAGGAGAAACAGATGCAGCAAAATCCACACAGAGACACAGACAGAGTCTTAGAGAAGAGACAGGCGGCGGGGCGCGCAGAGTCGGGGACAGAGCGCGCAGACCGGGGAAGCAGCCAGAGCGGCATAGACGGCAGATTCAGATTCCGTCAGAGGGCGCGGAGAGCCAGCAGCTGGCAGAACAGAAGAGGCACAGAGTGGTGGGGGGCGGGCGGGGGCAGGAGAGCAGCACGGCAAGGCCTCAGTGGGCAACTGTCTCATACCAGGTGGGAGGGCTGGCTACCCTGGCGCTGCAGTCCCAGAAAGGTGTCCAGCTCCTCTTGGCTCTGTAGTAAGGGGACCTCCTGGGAGCCCGGGCATCCCGACGCCAGCAGTCTCCTCCTGAAACACACATAGGCGCCACTGCCCTCTGTATCCAGTGGCCAGTGACGGGCAGGAGAGAGGGACACCCCCAGGCCGGCCCTGCGACTCGCCCCCAGCCCAGCCCAGCCCTTCCTGTTGGCATAGCGCAGCCGGGACCCAGGCTGGCTCCCTTGAGGCACCGCTTGGCAGCACTGCAGGGTCGGCTGTGGGCAAGGGTGGCCCCTGCTGGTCACGAGACGGTACTGCCCCCCAGAAAACGACGAGTGTTGGCCGGAGACCGGGGTGGCTGGATTCTCGCCTTGCCTGGTTTGGGATGTTAACCTTTGTCCCTCTTCAGCTGAGTGGCATGCTCAGGGCTCTGCCCTCTCTACCCCAGAGGCCAAATTAATGCCTGAACTTAAAAGGCGGGTGACACCGGGAAGAGCTTGAGATGCAGCTGGCGCCACATCAGGAGCCTCTGGGCATCTCTGCTTTCCACCAGCTGCTCTTAGGAAGGTGCCAGAAGTCCTGCAAGCATGGCTCTCACCTGTGGCTCTCACCTGTGTCCCCGCCCAGCCATTCAGGTACAAGACCCAGCAAACATTTCCCTCCCCAGCCCTGCCAGCCCAGCCCTGCCCTGGAGAGGCTGGTCCACTCACCGCCAGAGCTAACGGAGCTCGTCCAAAGGGACCGTGGCCATAGCAGAGGGACGGTGCCCTTCCACGGCTAGAGGCCTCTGCAGTGGCCACTCACCCCGAACTCCCCACGCAGACCCTCCGGACCTTCTCTTTCTGACTTCCTCTGCTTTTGGGGAAGTGGTCAGGGTTTTTCCAGGGCAGGGAGAAGAGATGGGTCCCTGTGTTCCCCCCCACCAAACCAGAGTTCACAGAACTCTAGGCGAGGATAGCTGTTTCCCCGCCGCACAGCTGTGAAACGGGTCGGTTGGAGACATTGTGGGGCTGCCTCTGCTGGAGCAGACAGGTTGGTGGGGACCTGGGCATGGGGCGTGCCAAGCACCCCGGCCCTGGGACCACTTCTTATGAGAAACCTCCCAAAGCTCTCTGGGCCCGATTCCTCATCTGCAAAATGAGGGGATTGGGCCGCGTGATTGCTGAGCTCCCACGAGCTCTGACACTGTTAATGGTTCTGTGAAACCCGAAGTGGGAGTGGATGCAGTAAGACCCACGGCCCTGATAGATGCCCCGACTTGACTCTGCACCGGCTCCCTCTCCCCACCCCCAGCTTGTCCTCTAGGTCAGGCAGAGAGAAGGAGCGAGAGCCACTGGGGAGAGCCACCTCTTGAAAGGCAGGGTCCCAGGGTCCTTCCTCCCCAAGGTCCATAACAGGCCTGGATGCCAATTCCCCAGGGAGCAGGCTGGGCCAGGCCTTCCCAACTCCTGTCGCTCTCCATCTGTCTCCAGAAAGGTACGGGGGAGGAGGGGCCAGGACACCAGAATATTCTTTCCTACCCGCTCTCGCCAAGGTCTGGGAAGGAATGGCACTCACCTTGTCATGGGGTCCTGGTGCTCCCTGCCTGACCCCCAGCTGTGTCTCTTAAAGGGGTCATAGGTGTGACTGTGGGCACGGAAAGCCCCCGACCTTCGGAGGGGCACGGCATGGGAGCTGTTCATCTCCTTCCTCTCTCTTCCCTCCTCCTCATCTTCCTCTTCCTCCTCTAGCTGGTCTCTAGATTCCACAGCAGACAGGCAGCGGCGGGTCCGGCCTTGGGGCACCGGTTCTCCGCCGGCGAGGAACGCCTCTGGGACGACCCTGTTCATGGGAGGCACGTGCGCGCCAGCCTGAGGGAAGAAAATGAGAAGGGGAGTAGGTTCTAGAACTGTGGAACCTTGGAACCAGAAGGGTGTCACAGTCAGCAGGCTTCAGAGCACTTAGTCACCTCCACGAGGCAGAGACCCAGCATGGGAGGACGGTTGCTCAAGTCCCACTGCAAGCTGACCGCAGAGGCCACCTAGAACTTAGGTGTGCTGGCTCCCAGGACAGTGCTCTTTCCAGCACATAAGAACCTCCTTTCCTCTTTCTTTCTTTCTTTTTTTTTAATTGTCAGAGGGAGGGACCAGTGGTTAGAGTACTAGATTCCACATGGGTGACTCTGCGGTTCGAATCTTGGACCAGGCAACTTGGAAAACACACCAGTTGCATGTACATGCCTGCCCAAAAATCCCAAGAGGAGAATAAAGGAAAAGGGATTGCAGCATGGTCATCCCCCTGGGGGGTGATTTCTCACTTTCCCTCTCTCTGTCTCTTTGTCTCTCTGTGTCTCCAGCCAGTGCGCATGACCTATGACAAAAATCTAAAAGGGGAAAAAAAAAAGTGTCCAAGGGAACATGCTTTTCTGAGAGAAACTGAGAGCGGGGAGGGAAAGCACCCCCACAAACCCACCTCTTCCATTTCCACACCATCCTGTTGGGGTTTGGGGCACACAAACCATGCACATGTGTCCAACATGGTTTTCAGGCCACAGAGGTCAGATTCGAACCATGGCCAGCCATGTGGTCTCCAACTTATCCAGTCACCAGCCCACAGGGCTGGCCCTTCACTTATTATTATTCCATTTACTGGGCACCCATACGACAGAAAGCCAAGCACAGAAAAATGTTGTTTCCCGCCCCCCCCAGGAATTCACAATCTAGCCAGCAGATGAGACGGATGAGACAGAGAGAACACAGGCAGCCCGGCCAGGACTGTGAAATCACCAGTTGGAATATGCTAATAGCCTCGAGAAGAGTTTCAGCAAGAGGCACCGGCATGGCAGAGAGTGAAGTCTGTCACCAGTTGGGAAACTCAGGAAGGGGAACAGCAGGAAGTAGATGGCTTCTGAGATGTCCCGAGGCATGGGGGTGGCCTGCTTAGGATCTGGCCCAGGGGGAAAGAGGATTCTAGGCAGGGGAAAGCTTCATGAATGAGCTCATGCTCTGATTTCTTCCTTTTTTTAGAATCGTTTTACTGAACTTTTTGTGTATTTATTTATTTATTTATTTATTTTAATTTGACCAGAGAGGGAGGGAGAGAGAGAGAGAGAGAAGGCAAGCCGCCAGGTACAGGACCTGAACCACAATTGGCCACGTGGGAGTCCAGTGCCCTTAACCAACATGTCACTTGCTGGCCCCTCTTCCTTCGGAAACTCTGGTCAGGGGCCAGCAGTTGGCGTGGTAGTTAAGGGTGCTGGACTCCCACATGGCCAACCACTGCTTGAGTCCTGGATCTGGCAGCTTGCTTTCTCACTTTCCGTCTCTCTCTCTCTATCCCTCTCTGGTCAAATTAAAATAAATAAAGTTAAATTAAATAATTACTTAAAAAAAAAAAACCTGAAACTCTAGTCATTGGGGAGCAAGAGCCATCCTGGCCCCCCTCCAGGCTGCAGAGAGAAGGGCTCAAGCATCAGCCATCTCACCTTCATTTCCTTCACTCTCTCCCAGGTGGGCATTGTCCTCACTGCCCCACCTCCTGACTGGCATCAGGGCCCACCATGGTGTGTGTCAGAGCTAAGAACCCTCAGGTGCCCTTAAAACTGAAAATGGGTATTAAAAAGTAATCACCGGGGAACCAGCAGTTAGCGTAATGGCTATGTCGCTGGACTCCCACATAGTCGACGCGGTTCACGTCCCAGACCCGGTGGCTTAAAACTCATGCCAGGCGCGTGTGCATGCATGCCCAAGATCCCGAGAGGAGAATGGAGGAGAAGGGATTGCGACGTGACCATCCCCCCTGGGGGGTGATTTCTCGCTTTCTGTCTCTATGTCTCTCTCTGTCTGTCTGGCGAGCGCACACACCCTATAGTGAAAACCTCTCAAAAAAAAAAAAAAAAAAAAGTAATCACATAGGCCCAGCAGATGGTATGATGGTTATGTAGCTGGACTCCCACAGAGTCAACTACGATTCAAGTTCTGGACCCGGCGGCTTAAAACGCATGCTGGAGGTGTGTGCGTGTGTGCCCAAAATCCCAAGAAGGGAATGGAGGAGAAGGGATTGCATCCTCCTGGGGGTGTAATTTCTTGCTTTCTGTCTCTCTGTCTCTCTCTGTCACTCCAGTGAGAAAACTCGTCCTATAGCAAAAATCTCTCCCCCTACAAAAAGCAGTAATCACAGGTGGTGTGGTGGTTAAGGTGTTGTATTCCCACATGACCAATCGCAGTTCAAGTCCTGAACCTGGTGGCTTGAAAATCATGTTGGGCATGTCCAAAATCCCAGGAGGAGAATGGAAGAGAGGACTGTGGCATGGCCATCCTCCAGTGGGTGATTTCTCACTTTCCCTCTCACTGTCTTTCTGTCTCTCTCCAGAGAGCTCACATGCCCTGTGGCCAAAATAGTAATAATAATAATAATAATAATACCAATAATCAATCCCTTCTGCTCCAGTCCCCTTTGGGGATTTTGGGCACACACGCACATGTGCCTGGCATGTTTCAAGCCACTTGGTCTAGGACTTGAACTGTGGTTGACCATGTGGGAGTCCAGTTCTTTAACCACCATGCCAGCTGCCAGTCTCTCTCTTTTTTTTCTTTTTTAAAGTCTTTATGGGGTGGGGCTGTCAGGTGGCATAGTGGTTAAGGCACTGGACTCCCACATGGACAACCACGGTTTGAGTCTTGGGCCTGATAGCTTGTTTTCTCACTTTCCTTTTTTCTCTCTCTCTGGTCAAATTAGAAATAAAAATAAATAAAATTCTAAAAAGAAAAGAGAGGAAGAAACTACATAAATAGAAAAACCACTAGCAAACATTCTCAACTGGGAAACCCAAAAGACATTCAAATTAATTTAGAAAGCTACATTAATTGGGGACCAGCAGTTGACATAATGGCTATGTCGCTGGACTCCTATGTAGTTGACCATGGTTCAAGTCCCGGACCTGGTGGCTTAAACTCACACTGGGCACGTGTGCATGTGTGCCCAAGATCTCGAGAGGAGAATGGAGGAGAAGGGATTGTGGCGTGGCCATCCCCTCTGGGGGGTGATTTCTCACTTTCTGTCTCTTTGTCTTTCTGGCGAGGGCACATGCCCTATATCAAAAAAAAAAAAAAAAAGCTACACTAATCGAATTATTGTGAAACACAAACATGCACTGCCAGTGGAATAGGAGCAAACATAAGAGTGGCACAGAGTAGGGAATTCAGTTATCTGTATCTCAACACTTACATATACAATAAAGACGGGGGACCAGCAGATGGCGTAACGGTTACATCACTGGACTCCCACAGGGCTGACCGCAGTTTGAGTCCTGGACCCAGAGGCTTAAAACTCATGCCAGCTGCGTTTGAGCGTGCGTGCCCAAAATCCTGAGAAGAGAATGGAGGAGCAGGGACTGCAGCATGGCCATCCCCCTGGGGGTGATTTCTTGCTTTCTGTCTCTCTGGTGAGCATGTGTGCCCTCTAGCCACAATCTCTCTTAAAAAAAAGAAAGAAAAAGAAAAAGAAAGATGGTATTTGAGTGAGAAACAGATACTACACGTAATAAGTGACATTGGCACAACCGTTTATCCATCTGAAAAATAAATTGAATGTGAAATAACATTGAACACAGGGCTGGACCGTGGCACGGCAGTAAAATGCAATGCTCTGCAAAGCTGACCCACATGGGAAGGTCCTGAGTTTGTGTCCTGTGACCTCCCTGAGCAAATGGGGATCTGGGCCGGCTGGGACATGGGATGGATTATGGTGCAAGGACTCTGTTGAGAGTGCCTGTCTCTCTCCTGCTCACGGAAGAAATAAGTAAACTTTTTAAAAAGTTGAGAGAGCAATCAGTGGCATGGTGGGTAAGGTGGCTGCATCCCACATGGCTGACTACACATCGAGGCCTGGACCTGGCAGCCTCACGTCAGGCGCATGCGTGTGCATACCCCAAATCCCAGAAGAGGAATGCAGAAGGGACTGCAGCGTTGCCATTCCCCCCATGGGTGCTTTCTCACTTGACCGCTTTCTCTGTCTCATCTGTGAATGCATGCACTCTATAGCAAAATTTAAAATTTAAATAGAAACAATTGAGATCAGCAGATGGTGTAATGGTTATGTCACTGGACTACCACAGAGTCGACATAGTTCGAGCTCTGGACACTGTGGCTTAAAACTTTTACTAGGTGTGTGTGCCCAAGATCCTGAGAAGAGAATGGAGCAGATGGGGCTGCAGCATGGCCTTTCCCCCTGGGGGTTGATTTCCTGCTTTCCGTCTCTCTGTCTCTGTCATTCCAGTGAGTGCACATACCTTACAGCAAAAATCTTTCTCCAAAACAAATTATTTTAATTGAAAATGATAAATCCCTGGGGCCAGCAGGTGGCATGGTGGTTAAAGGCACTGGATTCCCACACGGCTGACCTTGGTTTGAGTCCTGGACCTTGCGGCTTGCTTTCTTGCTTTCCCTTTCTCTCTCTCAGTCTCTCTCTGATCAAATTTTAAAAATTAATAATAATGAATGGAATTAATTTTTTTTTTAAAGAAAAGGATACATCCCACTCCTTGTAAGCATTTTTGAGACTCAGCTGCAGTGATGCAGGCAATAGGACTCTTCTCTACACTGTTGGAAGCCATGCGGGGCCAAGGGTTCGGATCCCAGTGGATCCGGGAACATCAGGTGTGCATGGGCCCACGATCCTGGCGGGCCAGAGAGCTAGAGGGGAAAAGGGAGAATCATGGAGTGATAGGACCCTGTCAGCACTGCTGGTCTCGCTCTCTCTCTCTAAAATGAATAAAGTTTTTTTAAAAAGAAAAAAAAAGACCAAGTGCAGAATGCCAGAGGGTGGAGGGACAGGAAGGAAAGTAACATCAACTCATCCCTCCACACGCTCCACTCCTAGGCCACCATGTTTCTCTGGCCCTTCTGTCAGAATGACCCTCCCAGGCCGCGTCCTCCCAGGACCGCTCTAGCTACTGAGGTGCTGGACATGCTGGGGGGACCAGGATGCCGTGAGCCACAGTGCTGCCTCCTCCCAGGCCTTCCGTGGGTGTGTCAAGCCTTCTCTGAGTGGCCTTAACTGACTCGGAGGTCCAGGTGGTCAGGGTTGGTCCTCCAGCCCACCTCCCCTTCTCTCACTGCGATCTGTCCACTGCCGGCCCCACCCAGAGCCCCAGAGAAGGCGTTTGTGCCTGAGGCCGCTGAATGCCTTTTCGCCTCTGGGAAGGAGGGGAGCCAGTGCTCAGGCCTCGGCAGTGG
>NW_006159943.1:318947-322869 GCF_000334495.1 Tupaia belangeri chinensis
GGGAAAGAGGAGCCAGGAAATGGGCCAGGCCTGTGCCCTCCATGCACGTCTATCTGGGAGCAGTGTAGAGGGGGTGCCTCAGCCATCAGCAGTGATCTCTCTCTGCCCACAGACTCGGGCCTGTGCCATCTGGTCTGCTTCTATAGACAGGATGAGCAAGGGACAGCAAGTGGCATGGAGATTAAGGCACTGGGTCCCACATGGCTGACTGCATGGTTTGGCCAGTTGAAATCAGCCCCCAGGGGGAATGGCCAAACTGGCCGACTACCCAGATCCAGTGGCTTAGAAAAATCATGCCAAGGACCAGCAGTTAGTGTAATGGCTATGTCGCTGGACTCCCACGTAGTCGACCACGGTTCACGTCCCGGACCCAGTGGCTTAAAACTCACGCCGGGCACGTGTGCATGCGTGCCCAAGATCCCAAGAGGAGAATGGAGGAGAAGGGATTGTGGCGTGGCCATCCCCCCTGGGGGGTGATTTCTCGCTTTCTGTCTCTCCGTCTCTCTCTGTCTGGTGAGCGCACGCGCCCTATGGCAAAAACTTCTCCAAAAAAAAGAAAAAAAGAAAAATCATGCAGGGGCATTTGAGCAGTGAGCAATCCCTTTCAGGGGCTAAGACAACAGAAGAGTTTCTGCTCAGACTTCACCCTCCAGACCCCAAGATTCAACAGACTGGGAGGGCACCTTTTGTATTCTTTCTGCCTCTCTCTGTCTCTCCCTGTCTCCCTCTCTCTCTCTCTTTAATTTTTTAAAATTACTGTTTATTTTTAATGGAAAGCACTGCTTGGCTATCTCATTCTCCTTTATCTTGCTAATTCTCATCTTTCTCCCTCCCAGATAGGAGAGGTAAAGTGCGGGCCCTTTGAGAAATTATCTGCATTTGAGCTGTGAGCAATTCCTTTCATACCAAGCGGTTTTTCATTTTTTGCTTTTTCTCTCTCTCTCTTTTTTATTGATTCTTCTTCTTTCCTTTTTCTCTTTCTTTGTTGTCTTTTTTCTTTTACCTTTAAAACTTTGCTGCTCAGCCTCCACAGTCTAATTGTCTAGACAGGTCTAGGCACACAGTAGTAGCCAAACATTTATTTGAGTACTATTAGGGTCAGAATATCCCTCAGGGGACCAGCAATTAGCATAATGGCTGTGTTACTGGACTCTCACGTAGAAGACTGAGGTTCAAGTCCGACTTGGTGGCTTGAACTCAACGTCGGGCACGTGTGTGTGCGTGCCCAGGATCCCGAGAGGAGAATGGAGGAGAAGGGATTGTGGGCATGGCCATCCCCCCCCCAGGGGGGGTGATTTCTCGCTTTCTGTCTCTCTGTCTCTCTCTAACTTTCTGGCGCGCGCGCTCACCCAAGAAAATAATCGCTCAAAAAAAAAAAAAAAGAATATCCCTCAGTTCCCACTGAATCTACTAAACAAAGGGACAAAATGGAACTGATTGTAGATCATCTCCTCCTGTACACCTCTGAATATCAGATTTAAGTTCAAGAAATTAGAAAGAGGGACCAGCAGTTAGCGTAATGGCTATGTCGCTGGACTCCCACGTAGTCGACCACGGTTCGAGTCCCGGACCCGGTGGCTTAAACTCACGCTGGGCGCGTGTGCATGTGTGCCCAAGATCCCGAGAGGAGAATGGAGGAGAAGGGATTGTGGCGTGGCCATCCTCTCTGGGGGGTGATTTCTCGCTTTCTATCTCTCTGTCTCTCTCTGTCTGGCGAGCGCATGCGCCCTATAGCAAAAACCTCTCCAAAAAAAAAAATAAAAAGAAGAAGAAATTAGAAAGAAATATTTAATTCATCAGATGACCAGAAACCACCACAGAGTCAAAGAAATATGAGAAACCAAGAAAATATCTCTCCCGCAAGGGAAAAGAACAACTCCTCATGCACAGACAGTACGATGAAACTCATGGAAATGTCAGATAAAGAATTTAGATTATTTGTAGTGACAAAGCTAACAGATGTAAGAGAAGAGTGACAACTTCAGAAGATGCAGGAGAAATGAGTCAACAAGTTTCAGGAGGTGAGGAAGTTCTTGCATGAGTTGAAAGAAGAAATACACAACATAAAAAAGAATTAACCGGAACTGTTAGAGGTGAAGACTATAATACAGGAAATAAAAATCTCTCTTAAAAGTATTAAAAGCAGATTAGATTATGTAGAAGATAGAATCTCAGATGTAGAAGATAGAACCTCTGTCTTAGAAAATTTCACCAAAAAGACTGAGAAAATAACCCAACAAATGAAAATAATATACGAGAAATATTAGATACAATTCAATGTCCAAACATCCAGATAATCGGTATCCCAGAAGGTGAAGAAACTAATAAGGGCACTGATAATTTATTCCATAAAATCCTGGAAGAAAATTTTCCAA
Organism: Tupaia belangeri chinensis; assembly: GCF_000334495.1. Lineage (NCBI taxonomy): Eukaryota > Metazoa > Chordata > Mammalia > Scandentia > Tupaiidae > Tupaia > Tupaia belangeri. Next base: position 321,323 of record NW_006159943.1, read on the forward strand.
ACCTAGAGAGACATTCAAATATCCAGACCTAAGAACAGAGGACCCCCACCTAGAATCCCACCCAAGATGATCTTCTCCAAGGCACATCATAGCCAGATTGACCAAAACCAGAGACAAAGATAAGATTCTAAAATTGGCAAGAGAGAAACATCAAGTTACTTATGAACAATATCCCGTCAGGCTAACAGCAGACATCTCATCAGAAACAATGCAAACAAGGAAAGAATGGGAAAATATATTCAAAGTGCTGAGTGAAAACTAATTTCAACCAAGATTTCTTTACCTGGCAAGAAAAGAGAAAAGCATTCTCAGATAAACAAAACCTGAAAGAATTTACCAGACCAGCTCTCCAAGAAATTCTGAAGGGAGTACTATACCAGGAAAACTAAAGTCAGACAACAAAAATAAGAGTATAAAAAACAACCAAGAAAATGGCCAACTTAATGGTAGGGGTGAGTCTGTAATTGAATGTTAACTTCCAGAATTTCAACAGAACGATAGGACCACATTGGAAGAGAGATTAATTACATGAGACTGAACTGGTGAAACAGAGATTATGACTTGACTAAAACATGACTGATTTTCTCTTATGCTTTGTTTTCCAGATTTAAGGTTTTTTGGTCTTCTCTTAAGTTGTTGATAGGTTCATCTGCCTACTATTTGAATAGAATTCTAACCTTTTTCCTGCCTTAAGTCTTAAGCAAATTTCTCTTAACATTTTGTGGGTTTAATTAATTAATTTTTGGAAAGGTTTTTGCTATAGGGCACATGCGCTTACCAGAAACAGAGAGAGAAAAAGAGACAGAAAGTGAGAGATCACCCCCTACACACAGGAGGGATGGCCACACCGCAATCTCTTCTCCTCCATTCTCCTCTCGGGATCTTGGGCACACACGCACATGCGCCCAGCGTGAGTTTAAGGCACTGGGTCTGGGACTTGAACCGCGGTCGGCTACATGGGAGTCCAGTGACATAGCCATTATGCAACTGGTGGTCCCATGATTTTAACTTATTAAAGCTAAAACTGCTTTTCTTGAAGTAAAAAAATACATTACAAAGGGCCTATTAATGACCACGGGAAGCTATCTAGCCTCAGCTAGGTGCTGCTTTATATTGTGATCATCCTCACCGAGTTTTATGCCTAAAGTCAGACGTGTGCTCACAGATATGTACAGATCAGCTGAACTCGCGATTGAAAGTATTCAAGATTTTTGGTATGTTAATAAAATGTGGAGGAAGAGAGAGAGAGAAAGAGAGAGAGAGCCATGGAAAGCAACCATAGATACCAGAGACAATGTAGAAAGGTGGGAAATGGCAGAGGGTAAGAGGTAGGGAATCAGACGGGAGGGGGGAATGCAAAATATATAAGAAACAAGAAAGGAATTGATGATATTCGTTGATGATAACATGTATGGTAATAGTATTGATTAAGCAAATATGCAGTGTATTCTGGATGGGAAATCTCATTTTGTGTGCTGTGATGATGTACAGTGAATGAATGTAAAATAAGAAATTAAAAAAAAAAAAAAAAAAAAAACAGCAGGGCC
>NW_006159943.1:322900-333027 GCF_000334495.1 Tupaia belangeri chinensis
GATGGTGTAGTGGTTACGTTGCTGGACTCCCACATGGCCGACCACAGTTGGAGTCCTGGACCTGATGACTCAAAACTCATGCCAGGCATGTGTGTGTGCGTGCACAAAATCCCAGAAGAAGGAGGAGAAGGGATTGCAGAATGGCCATCCCCGAGGGGTGATTTCTCACTTCCCCTTTCACTGTCTCTGTCTCTCTCTCAGGTGAGCACATACGCCCTAAGGCAAAAACCTCTACTAAAATAAAAATAAATCCGGTACATGCACGAGCGTGCCCAAAATTTCAAGAGGAGAATGAAGAAGGGATTGTGGCATGGCCATCCCCCTAAGGGGTGATTTCTCACTTTCCCTCTCACTGTCTCTGTCTCTTTCCAGCAAGTGCACACTCCCTACGGCAAAAACCTGAACAAGCCAACAAAAATGGGATGGGCAGAACGACAGGGACCAGGACAGAACCTGAGGGCCAGTCATGGTTCCGGCCAACCAGTGGCCTCCATGGCTAAGTCTGGGCTAAGGAAGGTTGACAAAAAGGACTGTGGGAAGCTGGCGTTGGGGGAGGAATGGGAGCTGAAGACACAGGCTCAGAAGAGAGGAGTGGGCAGAAACTGAGAGGCAGTGAGGGGAGTGGGGTACTGGGAGCATGGTGGGTGCCCCCAGAAGCATGAAGTCAGCTTGAACTATAACCTTGGTTCCCAGTCTCTGAGGGCTACCACAAACCACTTGCAGTCTCAGGCAGCCCCAGACGTGGGCATGTGGGTGCCCGGGGAGGTCTCTGAATGTGACCTGGGAACCTCCCATGTGGGTCAGCTTCATAGAGAAGCACTCTTTTTTGTTTTTACAGAATTATTTATTTAATTTTATTTACTAGTATTACTTTTACATTTGCTATAGAGCACATGTCCTCACCAGAGAAAGAGAGAGAAAGAGAGATGATGAGAAACAAATTTCCAGGACTTGAACCATGGTCAATGAGGTAGGAGTCCAGGGAACCAGCAGTTAGCGTAATGGCTATGTCGCTGGACTCCCACGTAGTCGACCGCGGTTCACGTCCCGGACTCGGTGGCTTAAAACTCACGCCGGGTGCGTGTGCGTGCGTGCCCAAGATCCCGAGAGGAGAATGGAGGAGAAGGGATTGCGGCGTGACCATCTCCCCTAGGGGGTGATTTCTTGCTTTCTGTCTCTATGTCTCTCTCTGTCTGTCTGGCGAGTGCACGAGCCCTATAGCGAAAATCTCTCCAAAAATAACCAAACAAACAAATAAATAAATAAATAAATGAGGTAGGAGTCCAGTGTTTTAACCACCACGCCACCTGCTGGCCCAGAGAGGCATGTGTTTAGAATTGCACCACCATAGGCTTCCTTAAATGCTGTTTGTGTTTTCTGTCCTTCGGAGTGATGAAGCTCATTGAGGTTTCCTCAACTCCCTCCTGGTGGCATTGCCTCTTCTGGGTTCTGACATTCAAGCTGGGGCTTCCATTCTGTGTTCTCCATCTTGCTCCCCCTTCTAGTACTCTCTCCCAGACGGCTCCCATTCTGCCCTAGCTCTGGAGCTCAGGAAATGGTGCCGGGAGCCGCCAGGGCTGGGCCTCACACAATAGCTTTATTTAGCTCCCGAATGAGATCACATCATGTCACATCATTGCTTCCGTTGAGCAGAGAGAGAACAGATTCGGAAACAGGTCTGGGATCAAATGCTTGAAATGGGGGAGCACGGGGGGAAAGCAGGAAGGGACATTAAGAAGTCATTTTATTTATCTTCCTTCCCCTGGATGGTTTTGCCACCATCCCAGACCATTAGTGTTTCCTGTCCTCTCAGTATGCCGTCCTCACGGATTGCTCTGGTCATCAAGGACTTGTTAGAGACTCTACTGGGTACTGGATGGCAACACACGCTTTTATTTATTTATTTGTCACAGGGCAGGTGTCCTCACTGGAGAGGAGAGAGACAGAGATATACAGAGAGGGAAAGCGAGAAATCATCACACCCCGCCCCCAGGGGATATGACCACACCACAATCCCTTCTCCTCCTGGGACTTCGTGCATGCATGCACACGCATGCACCCGGCACGTTTTTTTTTTTTTTTTTAGAGAATTATTATTATTTTTAAAAATTCCATTCATTGCCATTATTTATTTATTTATTTATTGAAGTTGACCAGAGAGAGACAGAGAGAGAGAAGAGAAGTGAGAAAACAAGCAGCCACGTCATGGACTTGAACTACAGAGTCAGCCATGTGGGAGCCTAGCACCTTAACCACCATGCCACCTGCTGGCCCTACAATTTTATTTTGTAAATTTTGCTGGAGGGCACAGGTGGAGAGAGGGCAAGACAGTGAGAAGGCACCCTCCCAGAGGGCGGCCACGGCACCATCCCTTCTCCTGCACTGTCCTTTCAGGATTTCGAACACGAACGCACACACTCTGGGCATCTTCTTCAAGCCACCGGTCAGGAACTCAAACCACACAGCCACCCATGTAGAATCCAGCCACTTTAACCATGCCAGCTTGGCCCAAGAACATACGATATTTTAATAGAGAGAGAGAAATTGTTCAAAACTTGGAGATCAGGGCAGGCAGGTGGGGTGGTGGTTAAGGCGCTAGACTCCCACATCGCCAACCATAGTTCAAGTCCCGGACCTGGCAGCTTGCTTTCTTTCTGGTCCAATTTAAAAATAGCAATAATAATAAATTAAATAATTAAATAAAAACTTCATTGAAGACCATAATGTCTTTAGGATGTTATAGTGACTTTGAAGTCCAGAAGATTTGCTAGCTCTGCCTCTTGTATAAGCCATATGACCTTGAGAACTTTTTAAGTATTTCTGAGCCTCAGAATCATCTGTAATTCTTCTTTTTTTGGAGAGGATTTTGCTATAGGGTGCGTGCTCTCACCAGAGAGAGAGAGAGACAGAGAGACAGAAAGCGAGAAATCACCCCCCAGGGGGGATGCCCACGCCACAATCCCTTCTCCTCCATTCTCCTCTCAGGATCTTGGGCACGCACGCACACGCGCCCGGCGTGAGTTTAAGCCACCAGGTCCGGGAGTCGAACCACAGTCAACTACATGGGAGTCCAGCGACATAGCCATTACACTAACTGTTGGTCTTTGTAATTCTTCTTTTTTTTTTTTTTTAAAGAATTACTCATTTTATTTTATTTATTCATTCATTTATTTGACAGAGAGAAACATGCAGAGAGAGGGGGAAGTGAGAAAGCAAGCCACCAGGTCCAGGACTCAAACCGTGGTGTGCCATGTGGGAGTGTCCAGCTCCTTAAACACCACGCCACCTGCTGGTCCCTGTAATTATTCTTATAAGAATGTTGAGAGCAGGGCAGATGATGTAGTCTTATATCGCTGGACTCCCATATGGCTGACCATGGTTTGAGTCCCAGAACAGCGGCTTGAGAATCATGCCGGGTGCATTTGTGTGTGTGCCCAAGATCCCAGGAGGAGAATGGAGGTAAGGGGACTGACTGTGGCTATCCCCTGGGGGGTGATTTCTCACTTTCCCTCTCCCTCTGTCTCTCTCTGGCCAGCACACACATACCCTAAGGCAAAAACCTCTGAAAAAGAGAAAAGAATGTTGAGAGCTCTTTCCTTCTCTCTCTCTGCCCTCGCCCTGCTCCCTGCACGTCGCTTTCTGGCAAGTGCACCTTATAGCAAAGGGGCAAACAAAACAAGAATGTTGAGAGTCTTGGCCCAGCCCCTGCCATGCAGTGGAAATGCAAGTGTTCTGCAAGACCGGAAGCCTTACGCAGAGATGAGTTCGGGTCCCCGCATTGCCTTGAAAACATGCCAGACAGGTGAGTGGGTACCCAGGACCCTGAGGAGATGAACACCTGGGGAAGGGGACAGCATGAGAATACCGTCGAAGGTGCTTCTCTCTCTCCCATATGCATATACTGTCTATCACTAAATTTTTTAAAATGTCGGTGGTGCAGTGTTAAGGTGCTGGACTCCCACATGGCTGATTACGGTTTGAGTCCCAGGCCTGGTAGCTTGATTTCTTACTTATCCTTTCTCTCTCTCTGGTCAAATTAAAAAATAATGATAAGGAACCAGCACATGGCATAATGGTTATGCCTCTGGACTTCCATGTAGTCGATCACGGTTTGAGTCCTGGACCTGGCAGCTTAAAACTCACGCCGGGCATATGTGTATGTATGCCCAAGATCCTGAGAGAAGTGATTGTGGCATGGCCATCCACCTGGGGGGTGATTTCTCACTTTCTGTCTCTCTCAGTCTCTCTGGTGAGCACACATATCCTATAGCAAAAATCCCTCTCCAGGGACCAGCAGTTAGCGTAATGGCTATGTCGCTGGACTCCCACATAGTCGACCGTGGTTTGAGTCCCGGACCCGGTGGCTTAAAACTCACGCCGGGCGTGTGTGCATGCGTGCCCAAGATCCCGAGAGGAGAATGGAGGAGAAGGGATTGCGGCATAGCCATCCCCCCTGGGGGGGTGATTTCTTGCTTTCTATCTCTCTGTCTCTGTCTGTCTGGCGAGCGCACACGCCCTATAGCAAAAACCTCTCCAAAAAAAAAATATCTCTCTCTAAAAAAAATTTTTTTTTTGAGAGGTTTTTGTTTTAGGGCACATGCGCTCACCAGACAGACAGACAGAGACAGACATTGTTCTTAGCACAAACAAAAGAACTTGAAAAAGTACACAGAAAAATGGAAGTAACATACAAATTCACTTTGGTGCAAATTATTTTGAAATTCATACATAATTTGTGTGTGTATGAGAGAGAGATACACATTTTCCATGAATTTTTGAAGCCTCCTCAATTTAGGTATTCAATAAATAAATAAATGCTATTATTTATTTATTTATTTTATTATTACTTTTTTAAAGAGAGGTTTTTGCTATAAGGCATATGCATTTGCCAGAGAGACAGAGAGACAGAAAGCAAGAAATCATCCCCCAAGGGGGATGGCCACACCCTTCTCCTCCATTCTCCTCTAGGGATCCTGGGCACGCAAGCACATGCTCCTGGCGTGAGTTCAAACCACTGGGTCCGGGATTCGAACCGTAGCCAACTACATGGGAGTCCAGCGACATAACCATTACACTAACTGCTGGTCCCAATAAATGCTGTTATTGTTGTTATTATTTAAAGGAGGGAGAAGGCAGGGCATATTGAAGTGAAGAACTAGAGGGAGGAAAGCCTAAGAACTAGGCATCGGGATCAGCCAGTGGCCTCGATTTGTTAAGGCAGCTGGATCGCACATGGCTGACTGAATCCTGGACCTGGTGGCTTGACAAACACACCAGGTATGTGTGCATGCCTGCCCCAAATCCGGAGAGAATGGATTGTAGCATGGCCATGCCACCTGGAGGGTGATCTCTCACTTTAACTCTCTCTCCTCTGCCTCTCTTTCTAGTAAGCATACACGTTCTACAGCAAATTGAAAAAAGAGAAAAAAAAGGCATACAATGGTAACCCAGGCTTATTCTAAAAAGAAAATAAACCATGGGCAGAAACTAACAGAACCGTGATGGAGACAAGTTATCATAAATAGCTCTTTTCCCCCCTTTTCTTTTAAAATAATTATTTGGGGCCAGCAGGTGGTGTGGTGCTTAAGGCACTGGACTACATGACTGACCACAGTCCCAATCCCAGACCTGGTGGCTTGCTTTCTCACCTACCCTCCCTCTCTCTGGCTAAATTTTAAAATAATAATAATAGATAAAATTAAATAAACAATTAAATTATTTTAAAGGATTATTTATTTATTTTAATTTGACTATAGACGGAGAGAGACAGAAAGTGAGAAAGCAAGTCACCAAGTCTGGAACTTGAACCACAGTCGGCCATGTGGGAGTCCAGCACTCTTAACTACCACGCCACCTGCCAGCCCTATAACAATGAATTAGTTTTTAAAATTTGCTATATGCAGAGAGAGCATGTTGGAGCTCCCATGTGAGAGTCCAGTGCCTTAACCACCATGTCACCTGCTGGCCCTCCTTTCTTTCTTAATTTTTAAAGTGTTGGGGTCAGCAGGTGGCGTGGTGGTTGAGGGTGCTGGACTCCCACATGGCCAACCACGGTTCAAGTACTGAGCCTGGAGGCTAGGTTTCTCTCCCTCTCTCTCTCTCTCTCTCTCTCACTCTGTCCCTCCTTGGTCAAATTAAAATAAATAAAGTTAAATAAAATAATTCTAAAAAAAAGTGTATTTATTTATTTAGTCCTTGAGATAGACAGAGACAGACAGTACCCCTAACAGAGTCTCAATGCCACAATTCACTCCTAGCTCCAGCCAGCCCTGGGTCATGGGCACGTGTGTGCCTGGCATGTTCAGAGAGGTCCTGGACGTGAACCCAGAACCTCCCAATGTGGGGAGTTCATGATTTATTTTGATTTTTTTTTCAGATTTTTGCATTGGAGGCATGCGCTCACCAGAGAAAGACAAAGAGAGATAGAGAGTGGGAAAGTGAGAAATCACTTCCTGGGGAGGATGGCCACACCACAATCCCTTCTCTTCCATTCTCCTCTCAGGATTTTGAGTATGTATTCACATGTGCCTGGCGTGATCCTCAAGCCACCATGTCCAGGACTCAAACCACAGAGTCAGCCATGTGGGATCCAGCACCTCAACCACTGCTGACTCTGAGTATCATGTTTTACTGCTGTGCTTCTGGCCAGCTCCCATAAAGAACTTCTTTTTTTTTTTGGAGAGGTTTTTGCTATAGGGCACGTGCGCTCGCCAGAAAGACAGAGAGAGACAGAGACAGAAAGCGGGAAATCACCCCCCAGGGGGGATGGCCATGCCACAATCCCTTCTCCTCCATTCTCCTCTCAGGATCTCGGGCACGCACGCATACGTGCCCAGCATAAATTTAAGCCACCGGGTCTGGGACTTGAACCGTGGTTGACTACATGGGAGTCCAGTGGCACGGCCATTACACCAACAGCTAGTCCTTCCCATAAACAACTTCTGGTATGAAAGTATACATGCAACCAGCATGAGAAGAACAGTAGTGTGAGATTCAAGCTGCCAGATTCAGTACTTGAACCACAGTAAGCTATGTGGGAGTTCCAGTGCCTTAGCCACCATATCACCTACTGGCCTCCTCATTTGCTTTTTTTTTTGAGAGATTTTTGCTAGGGCACGTGTGCTTGCCAGAAAGACAAAGAGACACAGAGAGATAGAAAGCGAGAAATAACCCCCCAGGGGGGATGGCCACCGGGTCGGGGGACTTGAACCACGGTTGACTACATGGGAATCCAGCGACATAACCATTATGCTAACTGCTGGTCCCTATCTATTTATTTTTTAGAGAGACATTTTTCCTATAGGCACATGAGCTTGCCAGAGAGATAGAGAGACAAAAAGCGAGAAATTACCCCCGGGGGGGATGGCCACACTGCAATCCCTTCTCTTCCATTCTCTCTTGGGATCTTTGGTCTCTTGGAGAGGTTTCTCTTTTTTCACTATAGGGCACGTGCACTCGCCAGACAAAGAGAGAGAGACAGAGAGACAGAAAGCGAGAAATCACCCCCCAGGGGGGATGGCCACGCCGCAATCCCTTCTCCTCCATTCTCCTCTCGGGATCTTGGGCACGCACGCACACGTGCCTGGCATGAGTTTTAAGCCACGGGGTCCAGGATGCGAACCGCGGTCGACTACATGGGAGTCCAGTGACATAGCCATTACGCTAACTGCTGGTCCCGTCTCTTGGGATCTTTGGGCATGCATGCACACAAGGCCAGCGAGATTTTTTTTTTTTTTTGGATAGGTTTTTGCTATAGGGCCCGTGCGCCCAGCATGTTAAGCTGCCAGGTCCAGGACTCAAACCGCAGTTATCTACATGGGAGTCCAATGACATAGCCATTATGCCAACTGCTGGTCCCGACCAGCATGAGTTTTAAGCCGCTTGGTCCGAGACTCAAATTGCTGTCAACCATGTGGAGTCCAATGACTTAACTAGTATGCCATCTGCTTGTCCCCTGATCTTATTTTTAAGTGGTGGTGGGGAAAACAAAAAAAAAATTCTTTTTTTCTGTTTTTGAAGAGGTTTTTGCTATAGGGCGCGTGTGTGCTCACCAGAAAGACAGAGAGACAGAAAGCGAGAAATCACCCACCAGGGGGGATGGCCACGCCGCAATCCCTTCTCCTCCATTCTTTTCTCAGGATCTTGGGCACGAAAGCCACCGGGTCTGGAACTCGAGCCACAGATGACTACATGGGAGTCCAGCGACATAGCCATTATACCAACTGCTGGTCCCTAGAATATTCTTTTTTTATTTAAGAGAGAGATTTGTTTAAAAAAAGAATTATTTATTTAATTTTATTTATTCATTTATTTATTTTAATTTGACCAGAGAGAGAGGGAAAGGGAAACTGAAAAAACAAGCCGCCAGGTCCAGGACTTGAACTGTGGTTAACCATAAGGGAACATCCAGAGCCTTCACCACCATGCCACCTGCTGGTCCCCTTCAGAGAAAGATTTTTGCTATGGGGCATATGTGCTTGCCAGAGAGACAGAGAGAGAAAAAGTGAGAAATAACCCTCCAGGAGAATAATTATGCCATAATGTCTTCTCATCTATTCTCCTCTCAGGACTTTGGGCACGCACGTACATGCGCTCAGTATGAGTTCCAAGCCACGAAGTTCAGTACTCGAACCATGGTCGGCCATGTGGGAGTCCAGCACCTTAACTACTATGCCACCTACTAGTCCCCCCCAAAGCAATTACTCTTAGACATATAAAAATTTTATGAAATCCAAGTGTCCATGCTCAGAAATGAAGTCTTTTTGGAACTGTCATGCACATTGCTTTATACACTGTCTATGGCTCTTTCTGCATTATAAGAAAACTGGTAGTTTGAACAGAGACCATACAAAGCTAAAATGATTTTTTTCCCATAGAGCACGTGTGATTGATCACAGGTGAGAGACAGAGAGGGAAAGTGGGAAATTGCCACAGGGATCAGGGGGTGGGGGGCTGGCCATGCTACAATCCTTTCTCCTCCATTCTCCTCTCAGGATTTTGGGCACGTGTGTGCATGTACCCTGTGTAGTTTTCCAAGCCACTGGGTCCAGTCAGCCATGTGTGAGTCCAGCCCCTTAACCACCACGCCACCTAAAACAATTGCTGAATTAATTTTTTATAAAGAATAATTTATTGGGAACCAGCAGTTAGCGTAATAGCTATGTCACTGGACTCCCATGTAGTCGACCGTGGTTCGTGTCCTGGACCCGGTGGCTTAAAACTCACACCGGGCGCGTGTGCGTGCATGCCCAAGATCCCGAGAGGAGATGGAGGAGAAGGGATTGCGATGTGACCATCCCCCCCAGGAGGTGATTTCTCGCTTTCTGTCTCTCTGTCTCTCTCTGTCTGTCTGACGAGCACACACGCCCTATAGCAAAAACCTCTCCAAAAAAATAAAATAAAATAAAAGAATAATTTATTTAATTTTAGTTGTTATTATTACTTAATTTGTTATAGGGCACGTTTGCTCAACAGAGAGACAGAGAAAGCGAAAGTGAGAAAACAAGTTGGCGTGTCCAGGACACAAACCATGGTTGACCATGTGGAGACTCCAACATCTTAACTGCCATGCCACCTGCTGGCCCTGCTAAAATAATTTTCATCTGGGTCTCACAGAAAAAGTTTGCAGACTCCTGGGGCCAGCAGATGGTGTAATGGTTACATCGTTGGACTCCCACATAGTTGACTGTGGTTGGAGTCCTGGACCCGGTGACTTAAAACTCATGCCAGGCGTGTGTGCGTGGGTGCCCAAGATCCCAAGGGGAGAATGAGGAGAGGGGATTGAGGAGTGGCCATCCCGCCTGGGGAGGGTGATATCTTACTCTCTGTCTCTTGTCTCTCTTTGTCTCTCTCTGTGTCTCTCTGACAAGCACATGCACCCTATAATCAAGAGTAGCTGAGTCTTGGGAACCAGCAGTTAGCGTAATGGCTATGTCGCTGGACTCCCACGTAGTCGACTGCAGTTCGCATCCCGGACCCGGTGGCTTAAAACTCACACCGGGTGCGTGTGCGTGTGTGCCCAAGATCCCGAGAGAAAAATGGAGGAGAAGGGATTGCGGCGTGACCATCCCCCCTGGGGGGTGATTTCTCGCTTTCTGTCTCTCTGTCTGGTGAGCGCATGCGCCCTA
>NW_006159943.1:333983-339700 GCF_000334495.1 Tupaia belangeri chinensis
TAGGAATGGTGCTTAAAAGAAATAATCTCACAAAAAAAAAAAAAAAAAAAAAGAGTAGCTGAGTCTCAAAATCCTAGGAAGGGAAGAGAAGAGATCAAGAAGTGGACATCGAGGCGCACTGCCTGACAACCAGTCATTCTGCAACAAGTCTGGGGGAAGAAGGAAAGTTGAGACCCCAAAACACCATTTCCTAAATATCATCTGGAGCTTACGGGGGAAGAGCCTCAACCCATAAAGAGTGCCCACACCCGTCCTTCCCTGGAAACAGACTTTATCAGTCCTCTGTTACAAATGAAGGACCAGGCAGCGGATCACTGAAGTTACTCGCTCAAGAGGGAGAGGAGTTTTCAAAGCTGATCCGTCACACCATGGAGCCCGAGTTCTTTTCTGAAACCAGAACACAGGCTCCCAAGAAGGCAAGTGGCTGGCTTTGAAAGAGATCTGGCAACACCACGATCCACCCTCCACCTCCACCTCCCTGACCTCAACCAAAGAAAGGAAGTAACTTCCAAAAGAAATTAGACAGGGGCTCCAAAGAAGTTCAATTTGCCCTTCCTCCTGCCTCTCTTACCTTGGGAATCTGAACGAGGTGAGAGGGGCAGGCAGGGCCCTGGGTGTGTTTGCTGCCAGCAAACAGCGGGGTGGGACTGCGGATGGCACCCAAGAGCAGAGCAGCCCAGACAGGCAGCTGAGACCGGCTGGTTGACTGCCGGCACCTCGGCGGCCCTGCGAGGCTCCCCTGCACTGGCTCTGGGGTCCCGAACCTCTCTGGAGAAGACCTGAAAGAACCAGATCATAAAGACTGGGGAGGAAGGGAGAGGCCAGATGACACGTCTGCTGGTTTCTCCTCTCTGTCTCCAGGCCCTGGGGACAGGGTCATAGAAAACCCTTTGATGGTTCAAAATTTAACCTACTGTTTCTTCTCCCATAGAAGTAAACCATTAATCCAGAGGGCTAAAGCTGCACTCACCTTGGCCTCAGTTAAAGAAGGCCCCGGCCGGCCGCAGCCCCTCCTCCCCTGCTCCCTACCGTCTGCTCTCTTACCCCTCCTGCATCACCGTCACCAGGACTGAGCTGAACACTGGTGTCCTGGAACTCACGCTTGCTCGTACTCTGACTTTCCCATCAGCTTCCAGACAGCAGGGATGCAGTTCCAAAAGGGAAAGGGAAGGGAAAGGACCTAGAGGATTCATTCAGCAAACAGGACGTTGGTATCTGCCAAGCGTGAGGCACAGAGAAGGGGACCCAGGGGACCTACACGCATGTGCAGTGGTGGGACCCGGGGACCACCCCGAGTGAGGCTGGCATGGGAAAGCCACCTGCTCGGATCAGCTTCCGAGGGGACCCTTGAGAGGTCCCCGTCTGCTCCCCGGGTCCTTGGGGCACAACTCCCAATCTTGTTGTTAGAACTTCATTCCAGAAGTTCAAAGCTAGAAAGGCAGTCGAGCTTCCCCAGCCCCCTAATTTAACCACTCCCCCATTCTACTAAGTCACCCGGTAGGCATCCCCAGTCACACCCTATGTCTCCTCGGTATGCCAGGCTCACAAATCCTGCAGGAATTCTGCTGCTTTGGGCTTCCAAAGTGTGGCCACCTGTTTGGGTTTTGTCTGTTTGAAATTGGTTTGCAGATTTAACTTGGGGACCTTGCCCTCTTCCTTCCTGCCCGGCTTTAGGCTCTATGCTTGCTCCCAGGGTTCAGGTGCTTTACTGGCCCGTGGCTGCTGGAGGACAGGAAAGCAGAGGGGCAGACCAGCGAGTCCTCCTCTGCCTTCTGCCAGGTTCTTGGCATGTCTTCTGGGTGCCATGCCAGAAGGGTGGGGCGAGAGAGGTTCTGCGGTTCAGAGGGACACACCTGAGGAGACTTTGGTCACTGTTCCAGGAAATTAACCCACCGGATCCCAGGGAACTGCTGGAGGTCATAGGCAGAGCAGGGAACCCCAAATCTGATGGATGGGGGAGTGTGGACTCTGGAAGTCCTGGCTCTCGGGCATGGGTTGGTGACCACCTCTCATGAACGTCCCGAGATTAAGTAACACTAGGCACAAGAGGAAAGGGACCTGGATGAACGGGGGTCAGGGTTCTGCTGCCACAGAGTCATCCATCGTTGGTGTCCAGACTCCCAAATAAGAGAAAGAGCCCAAACGACAACATGGGGGCTTCGGCGTCAGATGAACCGCGTCTGCGCCCCAGCCCCACATTTCCCTCCGGGTGACACGGGTTAGTCATTTAACTTCTCCTTCCCTTATTGCTAATACAGGAATTACGGTCCGTCAGCCCCATCGGATTATGAGGATTAAGAAAGATACATATAAAGGGTTGGCATCATTTGTCACACAAGTCATCGGAGTTAATGCACTGTTGACCGTTAGAGTGATTCCTTACTCGCACCCTTGGACACACACACACACGCTCCCTTCATTAAACATGTGAGCTGAACGCAGAAGGCTGGTTGCAGCAGCTACAGATTGTTCTGCCACTTCCTGGGGGTACTGAGGGGTTCCTGGAGACCCCTGCTTCCAGGGGAATGCCCTTCCTTGGGTAAGGACCCAGGAATGGGAAGAGAGAAACTCACCAGATCTGAGCGATATCCCAAAGGTGGGGGACCTGTTCCTGCCCTCAGTTGGTGACTTCAGTAGAGAAAAACCTCCTGCTTCAGGTGGCCCCTGTGAGACCTCAGTCCGGCACCTCAGTGGGGTGCCTCTCCCTTGGTCTTTTAGGAAGACTGCTCATGGTCCAGAAGTGTGCATGGGAGACCGCGGGGACCGTTCCAGTCCAGACCAGCTGCCTGCCAACGACTCTCGCCCTTCCCTTCCCTTCCCCGCCCAACTTCAAACACTCTAGACAGTGCGGGCCAGCCTTTAACCCCTTCGATGGCACCGGCGGTCCCAAGGACTCCTGGTCCCCGTCCTCAGCATTCCCCTGAACACAGGGCAGCCACGGGATTCAGGCTCAGGTGGAAACAGGTGCAGCAGGGCAAGCTGGGGTCACAGTGAGGGAAGAGATGGAGGAAGCTGGGGTCCTGGAGAACTTTCACCCTCCCTCCTGCAGGGACAGGGAGACACTGGGGAGAGAGAAGAATATCTCAAGGAACTAGCCAAGCCGACAGCTGGAAACCTACTTAACTGCAAGGTCCTAAGGGGCGGGCGAGGTCCTTGGCCCTCTCTCAGATCTGACTTTAAACCCTTGGCCTTTCCCTTTAAGGGGCAGGTTACAGCAGGGAAGAGGAAAGGTTGTATTTTTTTGTGATGAAAGTACAGGGAGGAGACACATCTGAGGAGGGCCTAGCTCTGGCCAACAGGAACAGAGGTGACCAGGCAACTCGGCAGCAGGACTGGCCTTGTTGTGGATACGGCGGTGGCAGGATATCTGCTGGCTCCCCCACCCCTCCCTGATAACAGCGTCTCAGGGGGCTGACTCACCCTCCTGCTCCTGGGCAGACTGGACTTGCTGAGGTCATGGGAGCCCTCCCCGCTGACAGGTCCCAAAGTGTTGGAGATGGTGGCTGGCTCTGCCCCTCAGCAGTCACGGGGCGTCCCGGTCCCCTCGGTAAATGGGATGCTCGGTGAGTGTGTGCGGACAGTGGGTCGTTACTCAGGAAATGAAGCACCTCTCGCTGGGGGCCTTGGAGAAGCCTCTTCACTCTGTCTTCCCTGACCTAGTAAACGAGAGGATGGGGTAGGGCGTCCGTGGTCCACCCTGGCTCCACTCTCACTCCGGGGGACAGGGAGAGGGCAGCTGCTGTGGTTCCAGACACAGAACTGCACATTTGTTCCTTCCTGGCTGGTAGGAAAGCCGCGCGAGGACCAAGTGGCAGTGGTTATTTCTCACTTGGTAAGAACACAGGGGAAACGCCCCCCCCCCAATCTTCCTGGTGAAGGGTCCTAAGAAGGCCTCTAACTGGGGCCAGCAGTTAGCATAGTGGTTATGTCGCTGGACTCCCATGTAGCTAACTGCAGTTCGAGTCCCGGACCTGGTGGCTTTGAACTCACGCCGGGCGCGTGTGCATGTGTGCCCAAGATCCCGGGAGGAGAATGGAGGAGAAGGGATTGTGGCGTGGCCATCCCCCCTCAGGGGGGAGCAGGAATTTCTCGCTTTCTGTCTCTCTGTTTCTCCCTGTCTGTCTGGTGAGCGCATGAGCCCTGTAGCAAAAAAACTCCAAAAAAAAAAAAAACAATAAAGGCCTCTAATTAAACAATCTCATGAAATGACTCCTCTAAACAGTCTTGGGACTGTGCAGATGACAGGGAGTGACTTCTCCGAGCTCACGCAGCCCTCCTGGCTGTGGCCGCCCTCAGGCTGCTCTCCCCGGGGGTGCGGAGTAAGCCACAGTAACTTCCCAGCCTCCCACTGGATCGCCACTGCCCCTGCTGTGTGGAAGTTCTCACACCTGTTTGCCATCTATTTTTCTTCAGACGGGGCCCCAAAGTCCAGTATGTGAAGGGGTGGAAATTGGGGCGACTGGCTCCTGGTACCGGGGCTGGGTGTGCGTGTGGGCAGATGCCAGCTGAGTGTGGACAACGTGGGAGGGGCAGAGGGCTGGCCTCCCGGGCGGAGGGGAGCGGGACCACGTTGGCAGCTGGCTGATGATGTGTACTGCCTTTCTGGGAGGAGCCTCTTTTGGGGTCCCCAGTCTGCAGGAAGGACCTATGATAGGGGATTACTCTCCCTCTCCCCTCAGACCTGCACCATTGGGGTTCACACCTTCCTAGGGGCGGGTGGCAGTTAGAGTGGAGGACTCCCTCAGCTGTTCAGCCACCTCCTACTGAATTACAAGAGGTTAAGAGGGCTCAATCCTAAAGCCAGCAATTCCAGCCAAGCCTCTGCCTGTGGATTTTACAGGCTCTTACACTCTCCAGCACCACTCCTCGAGGGAGGTTCAAATTCCTGCCCAACTCCAAGGAAGGTGATCTCCCAAGAGCTGAAGCATCTGGCTTTGGCCTCCTTTCAAGGCCCCTGTGACTTCAACAGCCTCCACAATGCCTCCCTTGTCACCTGTGTCGGGCCTGGGTTTCCCTCCTGGTCCCCTTCTCCGTAGCCGGGACCAGGGCAAAAGGCTGAGTTCTGAAGGAGAGGACAACGAGGGCTCTCCCAGGCTTTGGGGAAGGACTACCTCCCAGCGCTCAGAGGGAGGAGGAAATCTCTATCACCTTCCAGAGAGACCACCTTGACCCCATCCTCAACCAGAACCCCTCCTCCTGCTGGTTAACTCATTAGCTTTTCAGCAGTGATTACAAAGATGGAAAATAGAGCTCCCTCCTCCAGATGCGAACATGTCATCGTCAGAGAGCAAGATACCTATGGAAGCCCCCTCTCCCTACACTGTTCTCAGCCCCAAGCCTCTCACCCATTGCCCCCTTCCCCCCATTCTCTCGAGCACATCCCAGGTTTCCACCAAGAACACAATGAACAAAAGCAAATGCACAAACCGTCCTTGCCCTCTGACCTGGCCAGTCCTGGGGTGTTGGAGCTGCAGGCCCTGAAAGAGGGATGTGAGCTGGCGGAGGGCTACTCCGTTGGGAGCCTCCCGTTGTCTCCA
This sequence comes from Tupaia belangeri chinensis, assembly GCF_000334495.1. Taxonomy (NCBI): domain Eukaryota; kingdom Metazoa; phylum Chordata; class Mammalia; order Scandentia; family Tupaiidae; genus Tupaia; species Tupaia belangeri. Next base: position 339,521 of record NW_006159943.1, read on the forward strand.
GGTCCTTTTCATCTTCCTGAAGCCCAGAGCTTCAACTGCTGGGTCAAGGAAAGGTTAAACCGGTTGGGCAGGGGAGCCCCAGGAAGCAGAATCTCAACTGGGAAACTCGGTGGCAGGAACAAAGCCTGTGTTTGTTGCGTTTCCCTCCAGCCTGGGAGGCTGTCCTCGGACCACGGCATT
>NW_006159943.1:339725-344953 GCF_000334495.1 Tupaia belangeri chinensis
GTTGGACAGCGTCAGCTCCCGCGCTGCTCCCCACTGCTGCCACAGCAGAAGCCACTGCCTCGCCAGAGGCCACACGGGGCCCACTCTGACACCCAGACACTCTGAGCCTGAGCTAGAAGCCCACTGGCATTAAAAATAAACGCGCTCACAACCGGCATGGCAGTGCAGCACGATGCCCTGAGGCCGATCCACGTAAAGCAAGTTCCGGGTTTGTGTCCAGAAACCTCGAGTACTCTGGGCACATGTGTGCCCACCATCCCAGGCTGGCTGGGCTAGGGTGGCCTGTGGCATCAAGACCCTATTACGGGTGCTTTTTTTCTCATAGAAGAAATACATAAATAAAAAAAGATCAAACTCAAGACATTTTAAAAAAGTTTTTGCTATAGGATATATATTATCACTGGAGACAGAGGCAAAAGAGAAATTGCCCCTTCCCCTGCCAGGAGGGATGGCCAGGCTACAATTCCTTCTCTTCTCTTGGGATTTTGGGCATACACACATATGCACCTGGTGTGGTTTTGGTTTTTTTTTTTTAAATTTTTGAGGTTTCTGTTATAGGGCACATGTGCTTGCCAGAAAGACAGAGACAGACAGAGAAACACAAAGTGAGAAATCACCCTCCAGGGGGGATGACCACGCCGCAATCCCTTCTCCTCCATTCTCCTCTCAGGATCTTGGGCACACATGCACACAGGCCCAGTGTAAGTTTAAGGCACCAAGTCAGGGACTCAAACTGCAGTTTCCTACATGGGAGTCCAGCAACATAGCCATTACGCCAACTGCTGGTCCCTTGAGTGTTTTTTTTTTTAATTAATTAATTAATTAAAATTTGACCAGAGAAGGACAGAGAGAGAGTGAGAAACCAAGCCACCAGGTCCAGGACTCAAACTGTGGTTGGCCATGTGGGAGTCCAATGCCCTTAACCAACACACCACTTGCTGGCCTGGAGAGAGATTTTTACTATAGGGTGTGTGTGTGCTTACCAGAGAGAGAAAGTGAAAAATCACCCCGCAGGGGGCACGGCCATGCTGTAATCCCCTCTCCTGCATTCTCCTCTCTGGATCTTGGGCACGCATGCACACATGACTGCCGCGAGGTTTATGCTACTGGGTTCAAGACTCAAACTGTGGTCAACTATGTGGGAGTCCAGCAACATAACCATTATACCATCTGCTGGTCCCACTTGGCGTAATTTTTTCTTTTTTATGGAGAGGTTTTTGCTATAGGGCACATGTACTCACCAGAAAGACACAGAGAGACAGAAAGTGAGAAATCACCCCCCAGGGGGGATGGCCATGCTGCAAACCCTTCTCCTCCATTCTCCTCTCAGGATCTTGGGCACACACGCGCATGTGCCTGGTGTGAGTTTCAAGCCACCAGGTCTGGGACTCAAACCACAGTTGGCCATGCAGCAGTCTAATGCCTTAAACACTATTCATCTGCTGGTCCCGAAAAGCTCATTCTCAGAGGACGGGCTGGACTCAGGCACGAGGTGGCTTTTCCAGAGGTCAGTAAGTGGGTCATAGCAGAGGCCTCCCTGGGCTCTGACAGCTGCTCCCTGGCTCAGCTGTCCATCTTCCCATCCCTCTGTCATGGAGACGAGGTGATAGGCAAGAAGCCAGGGGACACATAGTGACTGAGAACCAGAGAGGGGACTACAGGATAGAGACCCAGGGCTGACAGGGGCGGCCGTCTCTCGGAACAGCCCTTCAGCAAGGAGGCCAGCGCTCGGCCTGCTCGCCCGGGAGCCTGTGCTCAGGGCCCAAGCTCCGACATCCGGGTGCTGAGACAGGTCGGTGTGGCATTTGTTTTTATTAGAAAACCCCATTTGTAAGCGCTTCCCTGGCCCAGAACAGAGACTGGCATCCTCCAGGAGTCCCACAGCCTTCATGGCATCTTCCACCCTCTTCTGAGAGGGAGGGCAGGGACGGGTGGTGTCAGGTGGTCTCCAAAGTGCCCTCCTGGACCCCTGAGAGTTCACATTGCCGGCAATACACCAACAGCACCTCGGCGGGCCACCAGAGGCCCTCTGGGCTGTCACAGAAGGCATCCTGTTAGTATGGCTTCACGATGGCACCAAGGAGACTCGGAGACTCCACAGCAGCGTCCTTCACACTCTGCTTGAGAGAAGGGCAACCCTAGGGGAAGGTGGCCGAGGGCCGAGGGAGGAGATCACACTGAGATACCCTCTGGAATCTGGAAAGCACCTGATTTCTTGGGAGAGGAGGGCCGTGGGAGGCCCTCTCAGTTCTTCTTGGTCTTGGGCGTGTCGTATTTCCTCTTGCTGGAGTACCACAGGAGCAGGGGGATGCCGATGGAAGGGAGGGTCATGACCCCGAAGGCTGCCCAGTCCAGCTGTGAAGGAAAACGAAGACCTTGCTTAGAAGTGGCCTCAGGGTGCCACAGAGAACGGGAAGGGATGGGTCCAACCAGACAGGGCGCAGGCTAGCCCAAACTCTCAGCAGAACATAGGCCAGGAAGGTTCCTCTGACCACCCCGATACAGCACGGTTCTCCAACGACCAACCTATCTTTCAAGCTATGAAGTCGAAGACCTGGAAGAGAAGCTTCACTCCTCCAATCTTTGAGAACAGGGATGCCCGAGTCTTGCCCTGACAGTCAAAGCCCCCGCCGGCTCCCTCCGCCTCACCCCTGCCCTCCAGCAAACACAGCTGCTGGCCGCCCAGGACCACCCCACTCCGAGCTGCTCTCTTTACTGCCTGCCCTTCTTTACCTCCTTTCCCACCAGCTAAGCTTTCCTCTTCCCGAAACCGCCCCCCTCCCGACCCCTAAAGACAGACAGAGGGCCCTGCCCCTTGCATATAACCTCACCCATGTGTTCTGAGCCCCCTGTGTACCCATAGACCTTTAATGAAAGAACTCGACTCATTCCGTTTTCCCAAAGCACAGTGCAGAACGGGCACCTGATTAGGAACCACATTCACTAATGAAGGAATTAGTGAATTCCCTCATTCAGCACAAAAACTTTTCTCTGAACTAGACCATGACAAAGTTCCCACTTAACCCCCCACTGACTCTTTGAATCTACCTTGATAGTCTTTTTTTTTGGGGGGGAGGTTTTTGCTATAGGGTGCATGCACTCACCAGAAAGACAGAGAGAGACAGAGAGACAGAAAGCAAAAAATCACCCTCCAGGGGAGATGGCCACACTGCAATCCCTTCTCCTCCATTCTCCTCTTGGGATCTTGGACACGCACACACATATGCCCAGCATGAGTTTAAGCCACCAGATCTGGGACTTGAACCACGGTTGACTATGTGGAAGTTCAGCAACATAGACATTACTCTAACTGCTGGTCACTACCTTGACATTCTTTCAAATTGAAAATAGACCTAGGAATCTAAGATGGGATTCTCCTCAAGGCTGAGCACAGAAAAGGGCCAGTTTGGGGACCAGCAGGTGGTGTAGTGGTTGAAGCACTGGACTTCCACATGGCCAACTGGTGTCTTGAAACTCATGCCAGGAGGGCCAGCAGGTGCCATGGTGGTTAAGGGCACTGGATTTCCACATGGTCGATCGCAGTTCAAGTCCTGGATCAACGGAAAATCACAATAAATAAATACATAAGTAAATGTTATTTATTTTTATTTTTAAAAAAACTCACACCAGGGACCAGCAGTTAGCGTAATGGCTATGTCGCTGGATTCCCATGTAGTCGACCACAGTTTGTGTCCTGGACCCGGTGGCTTAAAGCTCACACCAGGCATGTGTGCGTGCGTGCCCAAGATCCTGAGAGGAGAATGGAGGAGAAGGGATTGCGGCGTGACCATCCCCCCTGAGGGGTGACTTCTCGCTTTCTGTCTCTCTCTCTGTCTCTGTCTTTCTGGCGAGCGCACGCACCCTATAGCAAAAAACAAAAACAAAAAACCAACAAACAAACAAACAAAACCTCTCCAAAAAAAAAAAAAATTCACACCAGGCACATGTCCATTCGTGCCCAAAATCCTGAGAGGAGAATGGCGGAGAAGGCATTGCAGGATGGCCATCCTCCCTGGGGAGAGATTTCTCGCTTTCTCTCTCTGGCTCTCCTGCAAACACATGTACCTTATAGCAAAAGAAATCTCTTAAAAAAGAAAAGAAAAGAAAGAAAAGGGTGTTTTAAGGTTCTAGCAATTATGACCTCAAATCTCCAGACACGGTTGGATCAGGGTATCTGAGGTTATTTGATGATCACCAAAAAAGCAGGCAGGCAGGTAAAAACCAACCAACGGAACAAATCTTCCAAGGGGGCCAAGAGGTTCCAGAACCAGAACATTCTCCTACTATGGAAATGATACAAGAGAACACTAGAAAGCTTACAAAATGGGGGGAGAATCTCCTATCAAACTCCCGCTGAGCCAGGATGCCTCCCTGTCCAGGTGCACTGGTCGAGCCAATCTGGAAAGAAGAAAAAGTTGTTAAAGGCAAGCCTTCAATTCATCTCCCCACCCAGCCAGTTCTAAGAAAGGCTCAGGACAGCTCCAGGATGATGAGGATGAACTTCTGAACTGGAGGTGGTCATGCTGGAAGAGGAATCAATTAGGAGCCAGGATGCCAGAGAAAGGCCATGTGATGAGAACTTGTTTTTTTTTTTTTAATTTTCTTAAAAAGAACTATTTTTAAAGAATTATTTTATTTAAATATATATACACATATATATCCAGAGATGGACAGAGTATGAGAGACAAAGAGAGAGGGAGGGAAAGTGAGGAAGCAAGCCACCAAGTCTGAGACTTGGACTGCAGTCAGCCACGCATGTGGGGGTCCAGTGCCTTTAACCACCATGCCACCTGCTAGTCCCCCAAAAAAGAACTATTCAGGGACCAGCAGATGGTCTTAATGGTTACACCACCGGACTCCTACATAGCAGTTTGAGTCCCAGACCCAGCAGCTTGAAACTCTCTTGCTTTCTGTCTCTATTTCCTTTGTTGAGCACACATTCCCTATAGCAAAAATCTCTCTTAAAAAAATGGGGTGGGGACCGGCTGGTGGCGTGGTGGTTAAGGGCGCTGGACTCCCACATGGCCGACCACGGCTCAAGTCCTGGACCTGGTGGCTTGCTTTCTCACTCTCTCGCACACACTCTGTCCCTCTCTGATCAAATTAAAATAAAATAAAGTTAAAAAAAAAAGGGGGGGGGGGACCAGCAGTTGGCATAATGCCTATGTCACTGGATTCCCATGTAGTCAACCGCAGTTCACCTCCCGGACCTGGTGGCTTAAACTCCC
>NW_006159943.1:345200-347870 GCF_000334495.1 Tupaia belangeri chinensis
GCTTGCTTTCTCACTTTCCCTTTCTCTTTCTCGCTCACTCTGTCCTTCTCTAGTCAAATTTAAAAAGAAAGAAAGTTAAAATAATTCTTAAAAAGAAAAAACAAAAACAAGTGGCATGGTGGTTGGGGCACTGGACTCCTACGTGTCCGACCACAGTTCAAATCCTGGACTTGATGTCTTGCTTTCTCACTTTCTCTTTCTCTCTGGTGAAATTAAGTAATAATAGCAAATAAAAATTATATAAACAATTACTTTTTTAAAAAGAACTATTGGGGCCAGCAGGTGGCATGGTGGTTGTGGCGCTGGACTCCCACATGGCCGACTATGGTTCAAGTCCGGACCTGGCAGCACAAAAACAACAAATAAGTAGATAAATAATTGCTTAACAAAAAAAACGATTTATTTCATTGGATTTATTTATCAGGTTGTCCGGAAAGTCATGATGTATTGCTCTATGCAAAAATGTGTCATGACTTCCCAGACAACCCAGTATTTAAATTTGCTATAGGGCACATGTGCTCACCAGAGAGGGAGAGAGACAGAGAGAGAGAGGGAAAGTGAAAAAGCGAGCTGCTAGGTCCAGGACTCAAACCGCAACTGGCCACGTGGGAGTCCAGAGTCTCAACCACCACGCCACCTGTTGGCCCTGGTGAGAATTTATTAAGCAGGACTGACCAGGTATGTGAATGACCTGCCCTCGGCAATCATTTACTTATTCCTCAAGTGAAAACCCTCTTCTCCACTTCACAGGGCTGACCTGCGACTGAGGACTGTCGGAGAAGCTTCTGAGAAGCGAAAGCCCTTCCCAAGTGTGCATTACTAAGGGGCTGAGCTGGCCCACATTCCTTCGTCTTGGAGAAGAGGGGGGCCGAGGGCCTGGAGCCCATGACAAACAACTCTGCTCTAAGGAGGCAGTGCAGCCTCTGGCCAGGTGTCCATTAACCCACCAAGTACCGGACAAATCAGAGTCCAGAGGCTGGTTCTGAAAGCAGAACTAACAGGTGAAAACACAGAGGGCACTACAAGACTACGGTTCCTGTGGTTTGTAAAAAAGAAACTTTATAAAGGACATAGGATGGGGGCCAGCAGGTGGCCTGATGGTTACAGGCGCTGGACTCCCACAGGACCGACTATGGTTCAAGTCTGGACCTGGTGGCTTGCTTCCTCTTTCTCTCTCTGTCCCTCCCTGGTCAAATTAAAATAAATAACATCAGTTGATTCTGCGGAGCCCCTTCCTTCCTAAGTGCTAAGTAGCCTACAGCCTGTCTGCATAGTCCTGTGAGGGGACCATACATCTTAGCCTTATAAATTCATCAACTTGGAGCCAGCAGGTGGCATGGTGTTTGAGGTGTTGGACTTACTACATGGCTGACTGTGGATGGAGTCCCGGACCTGGTGGCTGGCTTTCTTTTCTCCCTCCCTTCTCTGTCTCTCTGGGGTGAGTGCATGTGCTCTACGGCAAACTAAATAATCATAAATAAATAAAGTTAAAATAAGTCTTTTTAAAAAATTCATAAACTCGGGGCCAATAGTTAGCGTAATGGCTATGTTGCTGGACTCCCATCTAGTTGACCGCAGTTCGAGTCCCGGACCCAGTGGCTTAAACTCACGCCGGGCACGTGTGCATGCGTGCCCAAGATCCCGAGAGGAAAATGGAGGAGAAGAGATTGCGGTGTGGCCATTCCCCTGGGGGGTGATTTCTCGCTTTGTCTCTGTCTCTCTTTCTGGCAAGCGCATGCACCCTATAGCAAAACCTCTCCAAAAGAAAAAAAAAATCATCTACCTATTTCCCAGAGTCTAGCACATTGTAGGGGCTCAATAAGTATCTGTTGACTTTTATATCAATCAACCCAAAGATTGGTTACTACTGAGTTTCTATTATAAATGGGGAACAGAGCGAAACCTAAGGCAAAGCCCCCAGGCTCAATGAGTTTACAACTACATTGGGAGGTGGGGGCTTAGGGAGAGAAGCCCTACCCATAAAGATAACTACTGAAGGGGAGGCCAGCAGGTGGCGTGGTGCTTACGAGTGCTGGACTCCCACATGGCCAACCATACATGGTTCACGTCCTGGACCTGGTGGCTTGCTTTCTCACTTTCTTTCTCGCTCTGTCTCTCTCTGGTCAAATCAAAATAAATAGATAGATAGATAAACCCCTTCCCCACTCTCCTTTGGGCATGCACGTGTAAGTGCCCAGTGTGATCTTCAAGTGCTGGGTCTATGCGTAGTTGGCCACGTGGGAGTCCAGTGCCCTTAACCACCACGCCAACTGCTGGCCCAATCAGGAACATTTAAGCCAGGAAAATACACAGTAAGAGTGGAGACTGAGAATGATCACACTGTGGTACAGAAGATGGGTTAGAGGGCAAGCAGATAGTATTGAGGTTAAGGTGCCAGATTCCCACATAACTGACCAGGGTTCAAATCCCAGACCTGGTGGCTTAAAAAAAAAAAATCACACTTGGCACATGTGTGTGCACGAGCCCAAAATCCCAAAAGAAGGTGGAGGAGATGGGATTGCGGCATGGCCACTGCCCCCTGGAAGAGATTTTTCATTTTCCCTCTCTCTGGCAAGTGCATGTGCCGTATAGCAAAAACCTTAAAAAAAAAAAAAAAAGGGTTGGAAAGGCAAGGATGGGGCCAGCAGATGGCATGGGGGGTAGGGGGCT
>NW_006159943.1:348145-359335 GCF_000334495.1 Tupaia belangeri chinensis
GGTGCTGGACTCCCACAAGGCTGACCACAGTTTGAGTCCCAGACCTGGACTTGCTTGCTTTCTTCCTTTCCCTTTCTATCTCTGGTGAACAAATTAAAATAATAATAAAAAAAAAATTTTTTTTTTATTATTATTTTAATTTGTTCACCAGAGATAGAAAGGGAAAGGAAGAAAGCAAGCAAGTCCAGGTCTGGGACTCAAACTGTGGTCAGCCTTGTGGGAGTCCAGCAACATAGCCATTACGCTAACTGCTGATCCCAATAAAAAATGTTTTGATCTTTTTTTTGGTTAAGGAATCATTTATTTTTTAAAGAAGTATTTTATTTAACTTTATTTATTTATTTATTTGACCAGAGAGGGACAGAGTGAGAGTGAGAGAGAGAAAGAGAGAGAGAGAAAGTGAGAAAGCAAGCCACCAGGTCCAGTACTCAAACTGCGGTCAGCCACATGGGAGTCCAGTACCTTTAACCACCATGCCACCTGCTGGCCCCATTTATTTCATTTTTATTTATTCATTCATTTATTTTAATTTGACCAGAGAGAGACACACAGAGAGAGGGGGAAAGTGAGAACAGGTCTGGGATTTGAATTACGGTCAGCCACATGGGAATGTCAGCGCTCCAACCACCTTGCCACCTGCTGGCCCCTTTCTTTTTCAGAAACACAACGGCTAAGATGCTAATAAAATGGACAACAAATACCGCGTCCCGACAGAAAGGGAAGCAGAGGAATGCAGGGAAAGGGAATGCCATGGCCCTCCCCTCCCATTCAATTGCTCTACTCTGGCCTTGACTATTGGAAACGTACTTCAGGACACCACCAAGTTTCTCGTCGACCTTATCTCCCTCAGAATTTAGCAGCTACTGTGAAAATTTTCTACAAAAGTTTGTAAGAGAAGGCAGATTCATGCTCCATCCAGCCAAGGGTTTGGACAACTCACCACAACGGGCCCATCCTCCTGGGCCAGGTAAGTAATCGTCGCGGAGGTGAAGTTGAAATAACCAGCCTTGAGAGGGCGCAGGACCACAGTGTGCGAGACATTGCTAGCGCTGGCCCAGAAGAAGTTAAGGAAGGGACAAAGAGGATACTGAGGTTGTCATCTCAACCTGTGGACTAAGTGCACCATTCACAAAACAGCTGCTAATGTGTGTGGTGACTTCATACCTGCTACACTCTGCAGGACCGAAAAAAATAGAGACCTTGGAGCCGGCAGATGGTGCAGTGGTTACATTGCTGGATTCCCATATGGCCGACCGTGGTTCGAGTCCCAGAACTGGTGGCTTGAAAATCACACTGGGCACGTACCATGCATGACTGCCCAAGATTCCCGGAGAAGGGATTGTGGTGTGGCCACTCCCAACGGGGGTAATTTCTTATTTTTCCTTTCCTTCTCACTGTCTCGCTCTCTCTCCCTGGCAAGCACACATACCCATACCGTAAGGCAAAAACCTCTAAAAGAAATGAATAAATAAGAATATAGACCTTTAGGGAAAAAAAAGCCTAGGGCTGGCCCCATAGCCTAGTTGTTAAGGGAACAAGATCCCACATGGTTGACCACGGTTCAAAGTCTGGCACCAGTGGCTTGAAAACCAACTGGAAAAGTGTGCATGCGTGCCCAAGATTATAAAAGGAGGGAGAAACAGAAGGGATTGCATCACGACGAAGAGTGCTGCTTCCCTCACTCTGTCTCTCTGATGAGCACGTACACCCTCTGGAATTTTTCTTTTTTTAAAGAATTATTTGATTTGGGACCAGCAGTTAGTGTAATGGCTATGTCGCTGAACTCCCATGTAGCCGACCGCGGTTCAAGTCCTGGACCTGGTGGCTTAAACTCATGCCGGGGGCTTGTGCGTGCGTGCCCAAGATCCCGAGAGGAGAATGCAGAAGAAGTGTTTGCGGCGTGGCCTTCCCCCCTGGGGGGGGGGGGGGGGGGTTCTGGTTTGTGTGTTTCTAGCTCTCTGTCTCTCTTTTTCTGGCGAGCGCACGTCCCCTATAGCAAAAACCTCTCAAAAAAGAAGAATTATTTGATTTAACTTCATTTATTTATTTTAATTTGACCAGAAAGAGAGACAGAAAGAGAGAGGAAAAGAGAAAACAAGCCACCACGTCTGGGATTCGAACTGTAGTCAGCCATGTGGGAGTCCAGCACCCTTAACCACCATGTGGCCTGCCAGTCCCACCCTCTGGAATATTTTTTAAAAAGGACAGGGACCGGCAGGTGGCATGGTGGTTAAGGGCACTGAACTCCCACATGGCTGACCACAGTTCGGGTCCTGGACCCGATGGCTTGCTTTCTCACTTTCCGTTTCTCTTTCTCTGTTTTTCTCTGGTAAAATTAAACCGTAAGTAACAGGAATAAGAAAATAAATAAATCCTTAAAGAAAAAGGATAAAGGCTTTGATATATATGTCTTTCTAGCTAAGTTTTAAGGGGTCCATGATACACTGTATGTCAAGGTTTTTAAGGAAAATCTTTCAAAGCAATATGTCATGAATGAAAAGTTGTGGTCACAATGTCTTTCACTGACTATAACTGAAGGAAGTTCTTGAAAATACAAAAAAGCAAAATGGCCAGCCAGTGGTGTGGCGATTAAGGCGGTTGGATCCTACAAGGCTGACCATGTGGTTTGAGTCCCAGACCCAGTGGCTAGAAACATGTGCCAAATGCACGAAGAAGGGATTGCAGAGAGGCCATCCTCTCTAAGGGGGTGCTTTCTCACTCTCTCTCTGTCTCCCTTCCTCTCCAGTTAGAATGCACACCCTGTAACAAAATAAAAATGAAAAATAAACCAAAAAAAAAAAACCCAGAAAATTCAGGGGCCAGCAAGTGACATGGTGGTTAAGGCACTGGACTCCCATATGACCGACTGCAGAGTCCAAGACCCAGCGGCTTGAAAATCATGCTGGGTGTGTGTGAATGTGTCCAAAACCTGAGAAAAGACTAGAGGAGAAGAAATTGCAGTATGACCATCCCCTGTGGGGGGTGTCATTTCTCTCCATCTGTCTCTCTCCAGGGAACACGTGCACCCGATAGCAAAAACAAAACAACGACAAAATCAGAAAATTCAATAAGTATATTTACCCTAAACAGAAAATCTAAATATACTTTAATTCACAAAGAAAAAAATCTAACTCAATACTCAGGAAATAACTGGCATAGGAAAGGGACTCATTAAATAAAAAGAAACTTTAAGGGACCAGCAGTTAGCGTAATGGCTATGTCGCTGAACTCCCATGTAGTCAACGATGGTTCGAGTCCCAGACCTGGTGGCTTAAAACTCACGCCAAGTGCGTGTGCATGCGTGCCCAAGATCCCGAGAGAAGAATGGAGGAGAAGGGATTGTGGTGTGGCCATCCCCCCTGGGGGGTGATTTCTCGCTTTCTGTTTCTCTGTCTCTCTTTGTCTTTCTGGCAAGCATACGCCCCCTGTAGCAAAACCCTCCCAAAAAAAAAAAAAAAAGAAAAAAAAAAACTTTAAAAGGCCATCCTGTGGCCTAGTGGTTAAAGTAGCCAGACCCCACATGGCCAATCACATGGTTAAGTCCTCAACACAGTGGTTTGAGAAGTACCCAAGGCATGTGTGCATGCATGCCCAGAGGAAAAGGGACTGCAGTGTGACCACGTACTATTGTGGGGTTATTTCTCCCTCTGCAGAGCGTATATGCTCTCTGGCAGATTAAAAAACAAAACAAAACTAAACACAAATCCAGGCTCTCCATGCTAGTACCCCACTGAATTTCTTTCTTTTTCTGTTTGTTTTTTTTTTTTTAATTGGGGGTGGGGCTGGCAGGTGGCATGATAGTTAAGGGCACTGGACTCCCACATGGGTGACTGCAGTTCAAGTCCTGGAGCTGGCAGCTTGCTTTCTCACTTTCTCTCTCTCTCTCTCTCTCTCTCTCACTCTGTCCCTCTCTGGTCAAATTTAAAATAAATAAATAAAGTTAAATAAAAATAATTCTTTTTAAAAAAACTTGGGAGGGACCAGCAGTTAGCGTAATGGTTATGTCGCTGGACTCCCACGTAGTCGACCGCGGTTCAAGTCCCGGACCCGGTGGCTTAAACTCATGCCGGGCGCATGTGCATGCGTGTCCAAGATCCCAAGAGGAGAATGGAGGAGAAGGGATTGCAGCGTGGCCATACCCCTGGGGGGTGATTTCTTGCTTTCTGTCTCTCTGTCTCACTCTGTCTGTCTGGCGAGTGCATGCGCCCTATAGCAAAAACCCTCTCAAAAAAAAACAAAACAAAAAACAAAAAACAAAAAACTTGGGGAAACCAGCAGTTGGTGTAGTGGCTTTGTCACTGGAGTCCCATGTAAATGACTGCGGTTCAAATCCTAGACCCAGTGGCTTAAACTCACGCCGGGCATGTGTGCATGCGTGCCCAAGATCCAGATAGGACAATGGAGAAGGGATTACAGTGTGGTCATCCCCCCCGGGGGGTGATTTCTCACTTTCTGTCTCTCTGTCTCTATCTTTCTGGCAAGCACACATACCCTAAAGCAAAAACCTCTCAAAAAAAAAAAAAAGAAAGAAAGAGGGCCACAGGTGGTGTGGTGGTCAAGGCAGCTGGAGTCTCACAGGGTCAACTGTAGTTTGAGTCCTAGATTCAGGGGCTTGAAAATCACACTGGGCACATCTGTGCCTAAGATACCAAGAGGAATATGGAAGAGAAGGGATTGTGGTGTGGCCACTGACTCCAGCAGGTGGTTTCTTACTTTCTTTGTATCTCTCTCTCTCTCCTCTCTAGTGAGCACATGTGCCCTATGGCAAAACTTAACTTAAACAAATTTACTAGCGGGCAAGGCACTCAGCAGAGAGAGAACGTCAGGAGGCATCCTCGAGGGGGAGTGGCCACGCCACAATCCCTTCTCCTCTATTTCTCGTTTCAGGATTTGGGGCACACATGCACGTCTCTCAGGCTGTTCCGTCTGGGACTTGAACCCCGCAGTTGGCCAGGTGAGATCCAGTCGCCTTAACCACCATGCCACCCGCTTGGCCCCTCTTCCTTCTTTATTGACAGAGGGTAAATGTACTTGCCAGAGAGAAAGAAAAGCACCCCAGTGGGGAGTGGTCATGCTATAATCCTTTCCCCTTCATTGCTCCATTCTATCAGGACCTTGGACGTGCATGCACCAGGGCCGGGATTCAAACCGCAGTCAGCCATGTGGGATCTGTCCTCTGCCCGAAGCTGTGCGCCTGGGCCAGCCCCCAGCTGCATTTCTTAAATGTTCTCGTCCAGCCACAAGTGTCTTCATGCGTCTCTGTTCTCCCAACACAGTCTTGTTCAGGGCTTATCATCTGAACCGTAGAAACCACCTACTCAGCTCATGCTCACACAGTTCACGCCACTCTCTCTTGCCCCACCTTACCCAGAGAGACGACGTGAGAACAGCCCTGCACGCCCAGCCTGCCTGAAGCACCCCTGCTCCTTTGCAGGCAGTGTTCTTGTCCACCCCATTTCCCTGCCTCCAGCCTCCAGCCCTATCACCCAGTGCCAAGAGGATACGGGGCGATCCGGTCCCATTTGACATTGAGCATTCCAGAAACGATGCCAAAGTCTTCAGGAGGGAAGGAATCATCAGATAATTCTACATCTAATGCGGCACTAGAAAATGGAAGAAACAAAGAGTTAGTAAGGAACAGATATAGGGACCAGCAGTTAGCGTAATGGCTATGTCGCTGAACTCCCATGTAGTCGACTACGGTTCAAGTCCTGGACCCGGTGGCTTAAACTTACACCAGGCGTGTGTGTGTGTTCCCAAGATCCCGAGAGGAGAATGGAGGAGAAGGGATTGCGGCGTGGCCATCCCACTTGGGGGGAGATTTCTCGCTTTCTGTCTCTCTATCTCTCTCTGGTGAGCGCACATACCCTGTAGCAAAAACCTCTCAAACAAAAAGGAACAGATATAAAAGTAAAGCAACCAACAATCGAATCTTCCTGCTTGTCCTAAAAAATCACAACACTGAAGGCCAGCCTGTGGCTTGGTGGGTAAGGGAGCTGGATCCCACATGGATCCACTTGAGCTCCACAGTTCAAGTCCTAGGCCCAGTAGCTTAAAAAACACCAGGTTCTTGTGTGTGAATATCCTGAAAGGAGGGAAATGGGGAAAAGGCTGTGGCATGACCATATGATCATCCCATGTTGGGAGTGCCTTTTCCCTCTCCTCTTTCTGGTGAGACTCAGTGCCCTCTGGCAAATTTTTTAAAATTTTAAATTTGGGGCCAGAAGGTAGCGTGGTGGTTAAGGGCACTGGACTCCAATGTGGCTGACTGCAGTTCGAGTCCTTGGCCTGGTGGCTTGCTTTCTCACTTTCCCTCCCTCCCTCCCTCTCTCTTGCTTTGTCCCTCTCTGGTCAAATCTAAATAAATAAAGTTAAATAAAACAATTCTTTTTAAAAAATAATTATGTTATTTAACTTTTTAAATTTAATTATTTTAGTTTGACTAGAGAGGGACGGAGTGAGAGAGAAAAAGCAAGCCACCAGGCCCGGGACTCTAACCACTGTCAGCCATGTGGGAGTACAACACCCTTAACCACCATGCCACCTGCCAGCCCCTAAATAAAATTTTTTGCAATAGGGCGCGTGCGCTTGCCAGACAGACAGAGACAGAAAGCGAGAAATCACCCCCCAGGGGGGATGGTCACGTCGCAATCCCTTCTCTTCCATTCTCCTCTTGGGATCTTGGGCATGCACACACATGCACCCGGCGTGAGTTTTAAGCCACCGGGTCCAGGACGCGAACCGTGGTCCAACTACGTGGGAGTCCAGCGACATAGCCATTACACTAACTGCTGGTTCCCCAGCCCCTACATAAATTCTTAAAAAAAAAAAAAAAGTTTTAATTTTAAAATAGCAGAACTTTTGGGACCAGAGGTAGCATGGTGGTTAAGGGCACTGGACTCCCACATGGCTGACCACGGTTCGAGTCCCAGATCTGGTGGCTTGCTTTCTCATGCTCTCTCTCTCTCTCTCTCTCTCCCTCTCACATTATCACTCTCTGGTCAAAATAAAATAAATAAATGGATAAAGTTACATATTTTTTTTGAGAGGTTTCTGCTATAGGGCACGTGCGTTCGTCAGAGAGACAGAGAGAAAGTGAGAAATCACCCCCCCACACACCGGGGGGGATGGCCACGCCACAATCCCTTCTCCTCCATTTTCCTCTTGGGATCTTGGGCACGTACCACACACACACACACACACACACACACACCTGGTGTGAGTTTAAGCCACCAGATCCGGGACTCGAACCGCGGTCGACTACATGGGAGTCCAGTAACATAGCCATTATGCTAACTACTGGTCCCAAGAAAATAATTTTTTTTTTGGAGAGGTTTTTGCTATAGGGTGCGTGCGCTCGCCAGACAGACAGAGAGAGACAGAGAGACAGAAAGCGAGAAATCACCCCCCAGAGGGGAGGGCCACGCCGCAATCCCTTCTCCTCCATTCTCCTCTCGGGATCTTGGGCACGCACGGACACACGCCCAGCGTGAGTTTAAGCCACCGGGTCCGGGACTCAAACTGTGGTCGACTACATGGGAGTCCAGCAACATAGCCATTACGCTAACTACTGGTCCCAATAAAATAATTCTTTAAAAAAAAAAGCAGAACTTTGAAAGAGAGCTGTAAGTCACATATTAACTTGGGTCATCTCCCCCTTCTTGTTCCACAATTCTTGCTTCCTCCTTACTCTGAAATTCTTCCAGCCCCCCCAAAAGGAAGAAAGTTCTCCTGTTTCAAAAGTTGATCCAGTAATACAGGTTGAGTGTCCCTTATCCAAAATGCTTGATACCAGAAGTATTTTGGATTTTGGAATATTGCATATAAATAAAGTATTTTGGCAATGGAACTGAAGTCTTCTTAGATGCCTTAGATGCATAACCTGAAGGTAACTTTATACAGTATCTTTTTAAAAGAATTATTTATTTAACTTTATTTATTCATTCATTTAATTTGATCAGAGAGAGACAGAGAAAGAGAGAGAAGAGAGAAAGTGAGAAAGCAAGCCACCAGGTCCAGGACTTGAACCATGGTTGGCCATGTGGGAGTGTCCAGCGCCTTAACCATCAAGCCACCTGCTGGTCCCTTTATACAGTATTTTTGTATTACAGCATTTTGACCATAACCCACCCTATGAGGTCATCTGGAATTTTCCTCCTGTGCTGAAGAAGTTTTGGATTTTGGAATACTTTAAATTTTTGGACTGGGGACTCAAGGTGTGACCCAAATTACTATGTGACTTACAGCTTTCAAAGTTCTGCTTTTCTTTTAAAAAAAAAAAAAAAAGAATTATTTTATTGGGACCAGCAGTTGGCGTAATGGCTATGTTGCTGGACTCCCACGTAGTCGACCGCAGTTCGAGTCCTGGGCATGGTGGCTTAAACTCACTCACTCATGATACGCCGTGCCAGAGGTCTCCAAAGGAGAAATAACTACCACCAAGGTGTTCTTTCTTTCCATCTGAGAACTAAGAATCCAGAAGAGGGTCTACTCTGTAACTCCAGGGCCTCCTTACCTTGAGCCAACATTGTAGATGTTGTACTGTAAGGTCAGGTCTCGCCCCTCCACGGCATATCTGTTCAATAGTGACTTTGAGGCCAAAAGCCTGGCTCCTTCCTCCGCCTGCGTGACAGCAAGCAGAGCCAACGCCGCAAATGCCAGCAGCCTCATCTTTGGGGGAGGGGGAAGAGGGAGAAAACCCAAAGTGAACATTCCAAATAAGCATGTAGAAAATCACCAGCATCCTCCTGGCAGCCCATCCTCACATGTCAATCAAAGCTCCTTTGACCCTATCATGGCAGCAGAGCCTTGCGCAGAAGCAGTCCACACGCCACCAGCACTGCCCCACTCACCAGACACTCCTGCCACCTCCATCTGCAGTACGAGGAAAACCGTTCCTCGCACTAGCATATCCTGTCGGAGGTCCGGGGTGCTCACAGCTGGTGGAGTCTCCCGAGAGGTTACCACGTGGCTAGAACAGGGCTTTCCTCCGGTGCCGGTTCGGCCATCTCCGGCCTGCAGCAGCCTCTAGCTTTCCCCGCAGGAGCCGCCCACGCCTGCAGCCCCGCTTCAGCTCCCCTCCTGGGTCGGAGCCACTGGGATCACACCACTCGCTGGCAGGGTCCTCCCCACATCCCGGCATCCCACCTCCCACTGCTCCATCTCACCCCTGACCTCCCTTCTAGGTCCTCAGGACTGCGCAGTCCGCCTCGCCGCTTCTGGTCGAGGTTACACGTCCTCCCGCCCGCGCGCCCTCTCGCCTCCCCGCACTCAGCCTGGCCGCCGGGTGATGTACGGACACCACACTGTCCCCTCCTGCTCGACCCTCTAAGCCTCGGGACTCACCGTGCACATCCCAAACGCCTTTCAGGGGCCACCTAGACCGGAAGGGAACGTCAGCATCCAAGAGACCGGAAAAAGCCCAGGCCGGAAAGACTGGTACTCCGCCCAATGCCTTGTGGGAGTTGTAGTTCCTGGACACACCTCCCGCTTCCCTTTGCAGGGTCCGCCCAGAGGAAGTTCATGCTGCTAAGACTGGCTGGTCTGTGCGTGCTCCAAACTGGTTTGTCACTACTGAATGTGACCAGCATCTATCAGAGTAGTTGCTAACTATAGAATGTTGAGTGTACCTGGGCCAGTAGGTGGCGTGGTGATTGGTGCGCTGGACTCCCACATAATAAACTGTGGTTCGAATCCTGGGCCGCGCTGGACTCCCGGATAATTGACTGTGGTTGACTCCTAGACCTGGTGTCTTTCTCTCTTTCTCTCAGTGTGCATGCTCTGTAGCAGATTAAAATAATAATAATAATAATAAGTAACATTAAATAAATTATTATTTTTAAAAAGAGAGTCTATCAGATGGCATAATGGTTATGTGGCCAGACTCCCATGTAGTTGACCATGGTTTAAGTACCAGACCCGACAACTTAAAACACACCAGGCAGTGCACAACAAAAGATACTGTAATTAGTGTGAGTTGAGAACCCTCAGAATGGGAGAGAATTTTTTTAAATGTACCTCAAATAAGGAACTGATAACCAGAATACACAGGGAATTCAAGCAGCTTACCCAGAAGAAAAAGATTAACCCAATTAAAAGATGGGAAAATGAGCTAAACAAACAACTCTCTAAGAAAGACATATGAACAGCCAAAAAACATATGAAGAAATGCTCAACATCCCTCATCATAAGAGAGATGCAGATCAAAACCACAGTGAGATACCACCTCACCACAGTCAGAATGGTGACAGGGAATTCAAGCAGCTTACCCAGAAGAAAAAGATTAACCCAATTAAAAGATGGGAAAATGAGCTAAACAAACAACTCTCTAAGAAAGACATATGAACAGCCAAAAAACATATGAAGAAATGCTCAACATCCCTCATCATAAGAGAGATGCAGATCAAAACCACAGTGAGATACCACCTCACCACAGTCAGAATGGTGAAAAAAAAAAATGATAAGTGCTGGAGGGGATGTGGTGAAAGGGGAACACTCCTACACTGTTGGTGGGAATGTAAATTAGTCCAGGCACTGTGGAGAACAAAATAGAGGTTCCTCAAAGACCTTCAAATGGAACTACCATATGATCCAGCAATTCCACTTCTGGGGATCTACCCAAAGGACAGGAGAACACTCAGTCAGAAAAACACTTGCACATCTATAGTCATTGCAGCATTATTCACAATTGCTAAGACATGGAACCCACCCAAATGTCCACAAACACATGAATGAATTGAAAAAGTTTGGCTCATATACTCCATGGAATACTACTCAGCTATAAGAAACAGCAGGCCTTGGAATTTGACAAGTGGACAAATATGGAAGATTGCTGAGTGAAGCAGTTAGGCTATGAAAAAGAGACATTGTATGCCTCCACTTAACATACACCGACTGTCCGACTGTCCGCACTCTATGGCAGAGACTGAAAGACTGGAGGACATACAAGCATTAAAAATTGTTTGGGGCCGGCAGGTGGCATGGTGGTTAAGGACGCTGGACTCCCACATGGCCGACCACGGTTCAAGTCCTGGACCTGGAGGCTTGCTCTCTCACTTTCCCACTCTCTCCTTCTCTCTTGCTCTGTCCCTCTCTGGTCAAAATTTTTAAAAATGAAATAAATGAATAAATAAATAAATAAATAAACAAAATAATTCTTAAAAAATTGTTATGGACACTGGAGATAAAGTA
>NW_006159943.1:359349-361117 GCF_000334495.1 Tupaia belangeri chinensis
AAAGAGTGTCGGAGGGGAAGAGAGTAGGAAAGGAAATTTGGGGGGAAATAAAGAGAGATAAGACATGTGTGGGACACAAACATGGTTTATTATTTGTTAAATGAGGGTGTACATAGTATTCTCAACTGGGCTGGACTGAGGTGTATATCATGCTGGGTAAAGTCTCTTTACAATCTAAATGATGTATAGTGTGATTAAGTGTATAAATAATAATTTAAATAAATAAACGGACAAGAAAGTTTAAAAAATAGATATTTGTGGGACACTGATATAGTTTATTATCTGTAGATGAGGATGTGTATAGTATTCTCAACTGGACTGAGATGTATATTATGCCGGGTGAAGTCTCTGTACAATCAAAATGATGTATAGTGATTGAATGTATAAATAATAATAATAATAATAATAATAAAATAAATAAAACACTGGCAAGAGCACATGATCACGAGAGGAGAACGGAGGAGGAGGGATTGATGCATGGCCATTGGGGGTTAATTACTCCCTCTCTCTGGTGAGTGTACAACCCTATAGCAAAAAATTGGCCTTTTTTGAGACCAGCAGGTGGCATGATGGTTAAGGGTGCTGGATTTCCACATGGCTGACCACGGTTTGAGTCCCAAACCTGGTGGCTTGTTTTCTTGATTTCCCTCTCTCTCTCTTATTCTCTCTCTATCTCACTCTGAATCTCTCTGGTTAAATGAAAATAAATAATAAATGAAGTAAAATAAAATAATTATTTTTTAAAATTGGCTTTTTGTTTTAAGGAGTGTATTGTGGAACTAGGAATAGAGAAAAGCTGTGTCTACCAGCATTTTTTCTATCCTCAGAGGAGAAACTTAGTCATCTCCCTACATCTAAGCAAGTCCTGAGCTGTATTTAGAAGCCTTCTGAAGTGCCCCAAAAATATGAATAGATCCTTTCTTCCCCATTCCCTCTATCACGTTAATTCACGCTCTTTGCTGTTGTTTTTTTCCCAGTAGTCTCCCTGTCTCGCGTTTTTCCATCAGCTGCCAGTCAAACCACCCCCAAACAGCATTTTGAACAGTGGACCCGGGGTTCAGAGGGTGGACTATGAAGTCACTGGTGATTCAAGGCCTAGTTCTGGTACTTACTGGTTAGGAAACCATGAAGCAAGTGCTACTTATAGACACCTTAGTCCCCAATTCTGTAAAATGAAATGATGATAATATTCTCAGAAGGTTGGAGGAACACGGGGCCAGCAGGTGGCGTGTGGTGGTTAAGACCACTGGATTCCCACGTGGCCGACCACGGTTTGAGTTCCAGACCTAGAGGCTGGCTTCCTCACTTTTCCTCTTTCTTTGACTCTGTTCCTCTCTGGTCAATTTAAGTAAATACATACATAAATAGTTAAAATAAAATAATTCTTTTAAAAAAAATATATGGGGCCAACAGGTGGCCTGGTGGTTAAGGGTGCTGGGCTCCCACATGGCTGACTGCAGTTTGAGTCCTGGACCTGACAGTTTGCTTTCTCACTTTGACTCTCTCTCTCTCACTTTGTCCTTCTCTGGTTAAATGAAAATAAATAAATAAATAAATAAGATAAAGTTAATTATTAAAAAAAAAAAAAAAAGACTCTGGGGACCAGCAGTTGGTGTAGTGGCCATGTTGCTGGACTCCCATGTAGTCGACCATGGTTCAAGTCCCAGAGCAGGTGGCTTAAACTCACACTGGGTGCATGTGTGTGCGTGCCCAGGATCCTGAGAGGAGAATGGAGGAGAAGGGATTGCGGCGTGGCCATCCCCCCGGA
>NW_006159943.1:361277-366116 GCF_000334495.1 Tupaia belangeri chinensis
GCATTTACTGAGCAGCTACTTGTCCTATGCCACTGTTCTAGGTTCTGGGGACAGATAAGGTTTCTTCTTTCTGGGGGCTTCAATTCTTATGGAATGATGCACGTCACCAGTATATATAATTTTTCAAAAGGTTTTTAAAAGATTTGTTTAATTTTATTTATTATTATTTTTTAATTTGACCAGACACACACAAACAGAGAGAGAGAGAGAAAGTGAGAAAGCAAGCTGTTAGGTCCAAGACTCAAACCATGGTTAGCCATGTGGGAGTCCAGTGCCTTAACCACCATGCTACATGCCGACCTCTATATAATTATTTTTTAAATTTGTTTCTTCCATGGGCAAGAGAGACACAGAGAGAAAGAGCACTCCAACATGGTCTTGACAGAGAGAGAGAACTGCGACTTCAGCCAGCCCCACATCATGGGCACACATGTACCAGCTTATCCAGAAAGGCCTCCAGGTGTGATCTCTGCGAGGCTGAGCACACGGGTGGAGTTCAGGAAATGTCTGCTCGGTGAGGGCCTTTTCCTTTCTTTCCAAAGTTTGCTTTCTTTAGCAGCTTTTCCAGAATTGGAAAGATATGCAGTGTTTCTAAGACTGAGCTGCACCCAGAAGGAATCCTGTGCAGGTACCCTACAAACGGCCACTTCTGGATTCAGAAGAGGAAAGTCTTGACCCTTGCCTGGCCCACGTATACACTGACCTCCTCCCTCTGCTCTGTCTGCCAAGTCACTTGTCCTCCTCTGAAACAGCACTTCGTCCTCCCCATCACTGGAAGAGCACAGGGCCCGAGGTCCAGGATATGGGGTCCCCAGGAAATCCCCAAATCTGGACCTCACTGAATGTCAGGAAAGACACCTTCGTTCTGGAGGATGTTCCTCAGTATATAAAACACCGGGTGCCCCCTTACTGCCCCCACACAACTCCTGATTCATTATCTGGCCCTGAGCCCGTCTCCTGGAGGCTCGAGGAGACCCAGCAGTGGTGAGGACCTCCCTGCCCCGCTCAGCCCCTTTGCCTGTCATTCCCTCCCACTCGCATCTCTGGTACTGAGGGGTTGGAGCATGCGAGCACACCCCTGTGCTGAGACTGAACATGTGAGCAAGGAGAGAGAAGCTGAACCCTCCTATTTCATTTTTTTTTAAGTTTATTTCTTGGGCCAGCAGATAACGTGGTGGTTAAGGTGGCTAGATCTCACATGGCCAACTGCACAGTTTGAGTCCTAGACCCGGGCAGCTTGAAAAACAAGCCTGGCACGTATGCATGTGAGCCCAAAATCCCAAGAGGGGAAAGGATCGTGGAGTGTCCATCCCCTTGGGGGAGGTGATTTTTTTCTTAAAGAATTATTTATTTATTTAACTTTATTTATTCATTTGTTCATTTTAATTTAACCAGAGAGAGACAGAGAGAGAGAGGGAGAGAGAAAGTGAGAAAGCAAGCCACCAGGTCCAGGACTCGAACCATGGTCGGCCATGTGGGAATGTCCAGTGCCTTAACCACCACGCCACCTGCTGGTCCCCGGGGGAGGTGATTTTTCACTTTCCCTCCCTCTGTGTGTGTTTGTAAAGTGCACACCCCCCATAGCAAAACTAAAAAAAAAAAAAAAAAAAAAAAAAAAAAGTTTATTTATTTCTTCCATAAATCAAAAAGACAGAGAAATAGTCCCCCCAACAAGGTCCTCAGGCCATGATCCACTGGATCAAAGGCACGTGCTGGTGTCCGGTGTGCTCAGAGAGGGCTCAGGATGTGAACCAAGGACCTTCCTCATGTAGGCCCAACTGTGCCATCACCTGGCCCAATACGGAGATCTTTTTGAACCATTTGAGAGAAAGTTCCACCTCATGACACTCACCCCTGTGTGGCTCAGTATGTATCTCCCCAGAACAGGACATTCTCCTTCATAATCGCAATAATCTCATCCACTAAGGAAGTTTAACATGGATATAACGCTGGTTTTTAATACACAGTCCATACTCTTTAAAAAATTTTAATTATTTTATTATTCAGTTTGATCAGGGAGAGACAGAAAGAGGGAGTGTGAGAAAGCAAGCCTCCAAGTTGGGACTCAACCTGCAGTTGGCCATGTGGGAGTCCAGCACCTTAACCCCTATGCCACCTGCTGGCCCCTAGTCTATATTCACTTTTCCCCCAAAGACTCTTTATGATTTTCTTTAAGAAAACAAAACAAAACAAAACACATTTATTTATAATTATTATTATTTTAAGTTTGTTAAAGGACATGTGCTCACCAGAGAGGCAGAGAGAGGAAAAGTGAGAAAGCAAGTTACCAGTTCTGGGACTTGAACCAAGGTTGGTCATGTGGGAGTCTAGAGCCTTAAACACATACCACTTGCTGGCCCCCTTTATGACTTTTTTGTTGTTGTTGTTGTTTTTAATTTTGCAGCAGGGTGCATGTGTGTGCTTGCCAGAAAGACATGGAGAGAGGGAAAGTGAGAAATCACCTCCTGGGGAGGGATGGCCATGCCATAATCCCTTCTCCATTCTCCTCTTGGGATCTTGAGAATGCATATACACCTGGTGTGAATTTCAGGTCTCCAGATAGATACGAACCGCAGTCAGCCATGTGAGAGTCCAACATTTTAACCACCAGCCACCTGCTGGCCTGCCCTTTATGACTTTCAAAAAGAAAAAAATCTAGGGGCTGCAGATGGTGTTGGACTTCCACGTGGCCGACTGCAGTTTGAGTCCCGGATCTGGTGGCTTGCTTTCTCACTTTCTCTCTCTCTCGCTCTCACTCTGTCCCTCCCTGGTCAAATTAAAACAGGTAAATAAGGGGACCATCAGGTGGCATGGTGGCTAAGGTGCTGAACACGCTCACATGGCTGTCCATGGTTCGAGTCCCAAACCTGGTGGCTTGCTTTCCCACTTTCCCTCTCTCTCTCTCTTTCTGTGTCTCTCTCTGGTCAAATTTAAATGAATGAATGAATAAATAAAATTAGATCATTCTTTTTTAGAAAAGTAAATAAGTAAAATAAATAAAGTTAAATAAAATAATAAAAAATAAATTAATTGTTAAAAAATCTGGATCAGCAGAGTTGATCTTGGTTCAAGGTTTAAAACTCACTCTGGGGGCCAGCAGTGGCATGGTGGTAAAAGGTATTGGATTCCCACGTGGCCAACTGTGTTCGAGTCCCGGATTTGGCAGCTTGCTTTTTCACTTTCTCTCTCTATCTCTCTCTCTGTCTCTGGTCAAGTTGAAATAAGCAAAAGAATGAAAAAAAAATGAATAAAGTTAAATGAAAAGAAAATTGTTTTATTTACTCTGGGTCCAAAATCCCGAGAGAAGAATGGAGGAGAAGGGATTGTGGCATGGCCATCCCCCTTGAGGGATGATTTTTTGCTTTCTGTCTGTCTCTGTCTCACTGGTGAGTGCGTGCACCCTACAGCAAAAAATCTCTCTTAAAAAACAAAAAGAAGAAAAAGAAAAAAAATGTAGGATCCTACTGAGGATGACATATTGCAGCATTGCCTTTGGTCAATAAATGTGCTTAAATAAACGAAATGAGCAGCTGCTAGGGAGAGCGTAGAGAAACACGTGGGAGGGAAACCCTGGCTGCTGAGAGGATGGGGCGAGGGAGCACAGGAGGCCTGGACAGCACTCAGGCTCTCGAAACAGACCCCGAAGGTCCCTGCAGAGTCCTTGAATCCTCTGAAAACCTCAGGCAGCCCTGACCACCCAAGCGATGGCAGGGTGTTCTACTTTCTGCCGAACTCCTCCCTCGCACATGGGATTCCAAAGTGGATTTTGGAATCTGCATCAGTCGTGTGTTGATGCCCTCTGGGGCTTATCCCATTTTCAGAATTTGATCAGTCTTCTCTCCCGTCTTTTCTTAGCCTGGACAAGGGTTAGGGGAAGGTGCTTGGGCAGGTCCCTCCTGCGTCCTCC
This sequence comes from Tupaia belangeri chinensis, assembly GCF_000334495.1. NCBI lineage: Eukaryota > Metazoa > Chordata > Mammalia > Scandentia > Tupaiidae > Tupaia > Tupaia belangeri. The sequence goes on from NW_006159943.1 coordinate 365,185, forward strand.
TGCTGAGGCGTGAACAAGACATGTGTGCGCGTGCATCTGTGACCGTGCGTGTATGCGCACACACACCTTCTCACATCCTGAGAGGAGCCCTCCTTGAAACCAGGGGCCAGGGACTCCACCCCCTGTTGCTATGACAACCATGTCTGTGAGGACATGGGGACTCAAGAATTGTGAGGGTAGAGCAAGGGAGGGGACACAGCGGGGTCTCACTGCCTGAGTGATCGCAGAGTCCTGCCGCCATGAAGGATGAAGAGAGCGAGTCTTTACCCACTCTGGAAGAGGCTGGGTATGGGATGCACTCAGGAGCAAGGGCAAGTGGTTCCGAAAGTGCTCCTTGGTGGGGGGTGCTCCCCTCTTCAGTCAGGCCTCCTTCTCTGCCTCAGGAAACCAAAGAAGCTTGGGGGGCTTCAAGGGCAGAACGCCCCTCCTTTGACAGCTATGGTGCATCTGCGACATCCATCTGCAGCTTCACTGATGACTCAGGCTACCAAGGGGGCCACGAACTGACCAGCGTGAGTGCCCAGCCCACCCCCTGCCTCCTCTGAGGTCTCGCAGCCCTGCTCTGCCACCGTTTGAGCACCCCAGCTCACTGGCCTCCTCTAGGACATCTATGGCAACCTTCCGAGCCTTCTCTGCCTCCTTCCAATTCCTATCTTTTCTTTCTTTTTTTGGAGGGGTTTTTGCTATAGGGCGTGTGCACTCGCCGGAAAGACAGAGAGAGAGACAGAGAGACAGAAAGCAAGAAATCACCTTATGGGGGGATGGCCACGCTGCAATCCCTTCTCCTCCATTCTCCTCTCAGGATCTTGGGTACACACGCACACGTGCCTGGTGTGAGTTTAAGCCACTGGGTCCAGGACTTGAACCGCAGTCAACTACATGGGAGTCCAGCAACATAGCCATTACACCAACTATTGGTCTCCAATTCATAT
>NW_006159943.1:366236-366795 GCF_000334495.1 Tupaia belangeri chinensis
TTGGACCAGAGAGAAAGAGAGAGAGAAAGTGAGAAAGCAAGCTGCCAGGTCCAGGACTCGAACCGTGGTCAGCCATGTGGGAGTCCAGCACCCTTAACCATCACGCCACCTGCCAGCCCCATCAATTCATATCTTTTCTAAACTTGGCTTGAACTTACTCTTTCCAGAAAAAAAGTACTAACACTAATAGTAATCACAGCTTATGTTTATTGAGTATTTACTATATAGCTCATATAAAATAATTCTGGGGGGCTAGCAGGTGGCGTGGTGGTTAAAGGATCTGGACTCCCACGTGGCCATCCGTGGTTCAAGTCCTGGACCTGGTGGCTTCCTTTCTCACTTCCCTCTCTCTTTCTCTGTCTCTCTCTGATTAAAACTGGAAAATAATAACAATAATAATAAAGTTTAATAAAATAATTTATTTAAAAAGAAAATCACAATGAATAAATAAATAATTTTTTTTTTTTGGAGAGATTTTCACTGTAGGGCGTGTGCACACCAGAAAGACAGAGAGAGACAGAGAGAAAAAAAGCGAGAAATCACCCCCCAGGGGGGATGA
>NW_006159943.1:366915-369102 GCF_000334495.1 Tupaia belangeri chinensis
GGCTTAAAACTCACGCCAGGCGTGTGTGCGTGCGTGCCCAAGATCCCGAGAGGAGAATGGAGGAGAAGGGATTGCGGCGAGGCCATCCCTCCTGGGGGGTGATTTCTTGCTTTCTGTCTCTCTGTCTCTCTCTGTCTGTCTGGCGAGCGCATGTGCCCTATAGCAAAAAAAAACTCTCCCCCCCAAAAAAAAGAGAGAGAGAGGGAAAGTGAGAAAGCAAGCTGCCAGGTCTGGGACTCAAACCGTGGTAGGGCCATGTGGAAGTCCAGCACCTTAGCTACCACACCATCTGCCCCCGCAGGCCCCACGCTCTAGTAATTTTAAGTGAGCGTCTCTGCAGGGCTGGGACAGCCTCCCATCGTCTGTGCTGCCTGCTCTGTACTCACACACACATGAGTGCCTGCCGGTGTTCTCTGGTCCTTCCTGCCTCCCCGCCCTCCCCTGCCCAAGCACAACGCCCCCTGAAATGCGAAGGAGCAGTGGGAAACACACTTCATTCCTCCTCTCGGATTCCCCAAGGGAGAAGACTGCAGCACCGCTCAGTCCAGGAGCCAGAAGAGGAACAAGGTTGCCATTCTCCAAATGAGGAGAAAGAAGATGGAGGAGGACACGGAGGACACGGAGGACACGGAGGATGGGGCAGAGGGGCCCCCTCCGTCTTCGAAATCTCCGAGGACAAAAGGCAGGCAATGCCCGTGCAGGAAGACCTGCCAACTGAGGCACAATGAGTGCTTGAGCATCTTGGAAAATAGCTTGAACCCCTCCACAGAGGAGGTCAAGCTGTCCTGCTGGAGTTTGGCCACGTTTTACCAGTACTTCTGTAGCTGTTGCCACAGGACACAGAAGTCAGTGGAGGAAAACAAGGCTTCGGGCTCCAGGGACGGGAAGGCCACGTGCAGCTGAGTCTATCCCAGACCCAGTGGCTGATGGTCCAGGGCTCCCATGGGCTCCTTAGGAAACTCCAGGCAAAGGCCGGGGTGGAAGTTGGCAGGAGAGCGTAATCTTCCAGCTTGTAAATAAAGCACGTTTTATTTTTCTGAATGGCACGTATAAGCCTGATGGTAGCAGGGGGGGGTTAATATTTATTTTTAATTGTATTTATTCATTAGTTTATTTATTTATTTAGGAGAGATTTTTGCTATAGGGCGTGTGCGCTCCCCAGAAAGAAACAGAGAGATAGAAAGCAAGAAATCACCCCCCAGGGGAGATGGCCATGCCACAATCCCTTCTCCTCCATTCTCCTCTCGGGATCTTAGGCATGTACGCGCACTGCCCAGCATGAGTGCGAGCTTAAGCCACTGGGTCCAGGACTCGAACCATGGTCGACTATATGGGAGTCCAGTGACATAGCCATTACGCCAACTGCTGGTCGCTCATTAGTTTATTTTAATTTGACCAGAGAGTCACACTGAGAGAGAGAGAGAGAATGCGAGAAAGCAAGCCACCAAGTTCAGGACTCGAACCGTGGTCGGCCATGTGGGAGTGTCCAGCATCTTAATACCACGTTACTTGCTGGTCCTCACTGATTGCAGGTTTTTAATTTTTCTTTTCTTTGCTACCACCTTTCTCTTTCTGACCATCTTCTTTCAGTGTTTTTTTTTTTCCCCCATGGGACCTGTGCTCACTGGAGACAGAGGCAGAGACATTATTGCTCTGTATAATCTATTTCCTCTCTTGTTTCGTTTAAAATAAACTGATTTGTGGCTGTAGATGGTGTGGCGGTTAAGGCGGTAGACTCCCACTCCCACATGGCTGGCCACGGCTTGAGTCCTGGACCTGGCTGGCTTGCTCTCTCTCTCTCTCTCTCTCTCTCTCTGTCTCTCTCTCTCTGTTTTTCTCTGGTCAAATTGAAGAAAACTAAAAATAAATAAATAAAAATAAATAATTCTAAAATAAATAAATAAACTGGGTTTGGGGCCTGCAGGTGGCATGGTGGTAGAGGTACAGGACTCCCGCAGAGCCGACCATGGTCCGAGTCCCAGACCTGGCTGCTTGCTTTTTCCATTTTCCCTCTCTCCCTTGCTCTCTCTCTGATGAGTGCATGTGCCCTATAGCAAATTGAAAAAAAAAAAATTAAATGAAAATAAATAATTAAGAAAAATAAACTGGCACTTGCTGTTTTCTTTTTTTCTTTTTTTTTTAGGTTTTTGCTATAGGGCACGTGTGCTCGCAAGAGAGGAGCCAGAG
>NW_006159943.1:369687-386006 GCF_000334495.1 Tupaia belangeri chinensis
TATTTTTATTATTTATTTATTTTTAAAGAATTATTCATTTTATTTTATTTATTCATTAATTTATCTCAATTTGATCAGAGAGACACTGAGTGAGAGCGTACGAGAGAGAGAGAGATGGAAAATGAGAAAGCAAGCCACCAGGTCTAGGACTCAAACCGTGGTCAGCAATGTGGGAGTGTCCATCCAGCACCTTAACCACCACTGGGTCCAAGACTCAAACTGTGGTCGTAGCTACATGGGAATCCAGGATGTAACCATTATGCCACCTGCTGGTCCCAGCACTTTTTAAAAATATTTAATTTTATCCATTATTATTATTTTAATTTGATCAGAGAGAGACACACACACACACAGAAGGAGAGAGAGCGGGAAAGTGAGAAGCAGGTCCAGGACTGGACCCACAGTCAGCCATGTGGGAATCCAGCGCCTCAACCCCCAAGCCCCCTGCCAGCCCCACTTTTTTTTTTTTAATTTGCCATAGGGCGCTTGCACTTTCTAGAGACAGAGAGAGAGAGAAAGCACTCCCCAGGGGGAATGGCCACTCCCCAGTCCCTTCTCCTACATTCACCTCTCAGGATACTGGACATGGGCGCGCATGCACGCACACACACGCATGCACACACAATGTGTTTTTCAAGCTGCTGGGTCCAGGGCTCAATCCACGCTATCAGTCATGCAGCATGCAACCACCTTAACCACCATGCTACCAAGCGACCCAGATCCTTTGTCCCTTTTTTTCACACTCCCATCATTGTTTTTGTTCCCATTTTCATTGTTTGGAGTACTTACTTTCTGGCTTGCTTATCAGATGGTCTTGACTCATCTTGTATATTTCCTGCCCCAGTCCCAGAATCGCCATTTTCCCAAGGAGCTCTGGTTCCTTTTATTGGTGAATGGGATTAGAAACTAAGATCTGGGGGGCCAGCAGATGGCTCAGTGGTTAAGGTGCTGGACTCCCACATGGCGGACCACAGTTCAAGTCCCAGACCTGGCGGCTTGCTTTCTCACTCACCCTTTCTCTCTCTGGTTAAATTAAAAAATAATTAACAATAACAAATAAAATAAAATAAATCTTTTTTTTTTTTTTGAGAGTTTTTTTGCTATAGGGCGCATGCGCTCGCCAGACAGAGACAGAGAAAGAGAGACAGAAAGCGAGAAATCACCCCCCAGGGGGGATGGCCATGCTGCAATCCCTTTTCCTCCGTTCTCCTCTCGGGATCTTGGGCACGCACGCACACGCGCCGGGCGTGAGTTTTAAGCCACCGAGTCTGGGACACGAACCGCGGTCGACTACGTGGGAGTCCAGCAACATAGCCACTACACTAACTGCTGGTTCCCAAAATAAAATAAATCTTAAAAAAAAAAAAAAAAAAGAAACAAAGATCCAGGGTGACTGGCATGGCAAAGTGGTTAAGATGCTGGACTCCTGTGCTCACTTCAGCAGCACACGTACTAAAACTGGACCAATACAGAGAAGATGAGCATGGCCCTGCGCGAGGACCACATGCAAATTCGTGAAGTATTCCATATTAAAAAATAAAGATGCTGGACTTCCACATGGTTCAACCACAGTTCGAGTCTTGGACCTGTTGGTTTTCTTTCTCTCTCCCTTCCCACTGTTCCTCTCTAGTCAAATTAAAATAAGTAAGTTAAAACAAAATAATAATAAAATGATACATAATAAAATAATTATTTTATTTTAGCTTTAGTTAGTTAGTTAGTTAGTTTGATTTGACCAGAGGGACAGAGTAAGAGAGAGGGGGAAAAGTGAAAAAGCAAACCACCAAGTCCAGGACTTGAACTACGACCGGACATGTGGGAGTCCAGCGCCCTTATCCACCATGCCACCCGCCAGTCCCAAATAAAATTAATTCTTAAAAACAAATTCCCAGTTGCAAGTATTGATCTGAAGCATCTAGTTTACCATTCCTAGAAATGGAGCCTCCCACGCATGGTTCATTAATATATCAAAGAACCTGAGTCTAGAATGCCACTGTATGAAAGCCGAGTCCTCATGGGGTGAAGAGCCTTCCTAAAACACCCATGGTCAGTGGGAGAGCCAGTCAGTCTCAGAGCCCAAGACCCCTAAATACTAAACTGTACTTGCCTGAGACCAAGATGTGAGGGTTTGTTTTTTACTTTTTTTTTTTTTTTAAAGACTTATTTTATTTAATTTTATTTATTTTTAAATTTTGACCAAAGAAAGAAAGAGAAACCAAGCTGCCAGGCCTGGGACTCGAACCATGGTCAGCCATGTGGGAGTCCAGTGCCCCACCTGCCGGCCCCATTTTTTACTTTTATACCTGGGGTAAGGTTAGGGCAATTTTGCCAAATGATCAGACGATGGAGGTAATAAATTAGCCATTTTCCCATTTCACTGGGAGAAGGTGGTGTCTTCGAAAAAACTGATGGAAACTATGAAAAATACTCATACTATAATACTCATAGTATTATGAAAAATTCTGCATGGATTTCAAATTTTTGGGCTCCAGGATAAATTGATCCCTTATTTCCACTCTTCATTAGCATTTTGAAGTTCCCTCATAAATTCTGCACCCAGACCAGACCCATGTGGAAGGCAGAGAGATCCCAGTTAGTTTATGATCTGGGGTGGGGAATGGAACACCATGCTCTCATTATGTATTTTAGTTTCTGCTATAGGGCAAGTGTGCTCACCAGAGATACGGAGGAAAAGTGAGACATTATTCCCGGAGAGGGATGGCCATGCCGCAATCTCTCCTCCATTCTCTTCTCAGGATTTTGGGCACACACACATGGATGTGGTGTGTTTCAAGCTACCAGGTGCAGGATTTGAATTCAGTCGACCAAGTGGGAGTCCAGCACCTTAAACAGTACACCACCTGCTGCCCCCTCCCCTTAAAGATTTCACTGGGACCAGCAGTTAGCGTAATGGCTATGTCGCTGGACTCCCATGTAGTCGACCGCAGTCTGAGTCCTAGACCCGGTGACTTAAACTCACGCTAGGCGCGTGTGCGTGCGTGCCCAAGATCCCGAGAGAATGGAGAAGGGATTCTGTTGTGGCCATCCCCCCTGGGGGAAGACTTCTTGCTTTCTATCTCTCTGTCTCTATTTCTGGTGAGCATGTGTGCCCTATAGCAAAAGCCTATTAAAAAAAAAAAAAGATTTCCTTTACTTTATTTATCATTATTGTTATTTTTAATTAGACCAGAGTTAGACATGGAGAGAAAATGAGAAAGCAAGCTGCCAGGTCCAGGACCCGAACTGTGGTCAGCCATGAGAGAGTCCAGCACTTTTAACCACCACGCTACCTGCCAGCTCCCTGCTTTTAAAAAGTATTATTCATTTGATTTTATTTTTTAAAAAAGAATTATTTATTCATTTAATTCTATTAGTTATTATTTTTTAGAAATAATTATTTAATTTTATTTATTCGTTCAATCATTTTCATTTGACCAGAGAGACAGACACACAGAGAGAAGAAAAGTGAGAAAGCAAGCCACCAGGTCCGGGACTCGAATCATGGTTGGCCATGTGAAGTGTCCAGCACCTCAACTACCACGCCACCTACCAGTCCAGTTATTATTATCTTTTAATTTTTTTTAGAATTATTTTATTTAACTTTATTATTATATCATTATTATTTTTCAGTTTGATCAGAGAGAGACAGAGAGAGAGAGGAAGTGAGGAAGCAAGCCACCAGGTCCGAGACTTGAACCGTGGTCGGCCATGTGGGAGTCCAGCGCCTTTAACCACCATGCCACTTGCCGGCCCCATTATCTTTTAATTTGACCAGAGAGAGAGAGAAAAAGAAAGTGAGAAAGCAAACCACCAGGTCTGGGACTTGAACCGCAGTTGGCCATATGGGAATTCAGCACAACACCACCTGCTAGCCCCTATTTATTATTACTTTAAAATAATAATTTATTTATTTCTATTTGTTGTTATTATATTTTAAAATTTGAACAGGCAGAGAGAGAAGGAAACTGAGAAGGCAAGCTGCCAGGTCTGGGACCTGAACTGTGGTCAGCCATGTGGGAATCCAGTGCCTTTAACCACCATGGCACGTGCCGGCCCAGATTTTATTAATTTTTAAATTTTACCAGAGAGAGACAGAGAGGGAAAGTGAGAAAGTAAGCCACCAGGCCTGGGACTTGAACTGCAGTTGTCCACATGCTGGCATCATCATGTATTAGTATTACTATTATTTTTATTTATTTATTTGGAGAGGTTTTTTTTTTTGGAGAGGTTTTTGCTATAGGGCGTGTGTGCTCACCAGACTGACAGAGAGACAGAAAGCGAGAAATCACCCTCCACGGGGGATGGCCATGCTGCATTCCCTTCTCCTTCATTCTCCCCTCAGGATCTTGGGCACCCACGCACACGTGCATGGCGTGAGTTTAAGTCACCAGGTCTGGGACTCGAAACGCGGTCGACTACATGGGAGTCCAGCGACATAGCCATTAAGCTAACTGCTGGTCCCTGGAGAGGTTTTTGTTATAGGGTGCATGCGCTCGCCAGAGAAACAGAGATAGAAAATGAGAAATCACCCCCCAGGGGGGATGGCCACGCCGTAATCCCTTCTCCTCCATTCTCCTCTCGGGATCTTGGGCATGCACACACATGCACCCTGCGTGAGTTTAAGCCACCAGGTCCAGGACTCGAACTGGAGTCAACTACATGGGAGTCCTGCAGCATAGCCATTACACTAACTGCTGGTCCCATCACCATGTATTATTAACACTCCCAGGATCACCTATCTTTTTTATTTTTTTAAATTTTTATTTATTCATTCACTTATTTCAATTTGACCAGAGAGAGACACAGAGAGAAAGGGAAAGTGAGAAAGCAAGCCACCAGGTCCGGGACTCAAACCGTGGTCAGCTATGTGGGAATGTCCAGCACCTTAACCACCATGCCACCTGCCGGCTCCCAGGATCACCTATCTTTAACCCTCGATGTTTCTCCATACCTGTGGTAACTGAACCCCAATTCCTCTAAATCCCACTTTATGTTCTGTGAAACTGAGAAGCTGTCTTCGGCCAGCCTCCTCTCGCCAGAAAGCAAACGCCAACACACTCTCACAACAAAGATCACGCCATTTATTTACAAAGGCCAGTACGGGAGCTGGGGGAGGTAGGGAGGGAAGGCCACACAGACATCCTCTCTGGCTGCTTGGGACACTTTCCCACTTAGGCTTCTTGCCTCCATTCTGTCAGCCCTGGGTCCGCCCAGGAGCTGGACCAGGCTGCAGAGGGAGGACGTGATAGGAGCCTCCTCTGTGCTCCAGTAGAGCAATGTTCAATTCCAGATCCAGGGCATCACCACTGCCCTCTCCTCTCCTCCCTCATTAGGGCTTCCCGGCCTGGAGGGAAACAGTGAAGAACTGAAAGAGAAGGGACTAGGATGCCAAAGGCAGGGGCTCTGGAGGGAAAGCCCCTCTATTTCCCCTAGGCAGTAAGGGGCAATGAGGATGTGGGTCACAGCCCTGACAGCTTTGGAAGGGGACCCGCACTACCTTTGGGCTACCCAGCATCCAGAGCCCGAGAAACCTGGCTCTCCTCCAAGTCCACATTCCTGCCCTATAGACTGGCCCTGTCCCCACTTGTCTCAGGTGGGAGAGGGCTCTGAGCTAGAAATGACAAAGAACCCGCTCCCCGACCAGCCCGCCCGTGTGCACACCTGCATGTGCACACACACACACACGCCCCATGGCTGAGACAGGCCCATCATAACCTTGGAGGGGGCTCACATGACTGGTACCTGGGGACACAGGCAGGTCCTGTGCTCATGGAAGTGTGCACGTGTCTGTAAGCACGTGTGACTGTAAGCACGTGTGTCTGTAAGCACGTGTCTGGGGAAGGGCTCGACAAAGCTCGGCAGTGACTCCTGATGAGCCCTCCTTCCAGAGCTCCCACCAGCATCACTAAGCCTCTGCCAGCCATGGCCTGGACTCTCCCGCCTAAAACGGCCATCGGTGCTTCCACTCCCGGGCTTTTATTCAGGCTGTCTCTCTCATTCCTTTCCTTTAAAAACATCTCACTCTCTCCTCTTCTGCACCAGTCTCCGCTGGGCTGGTCCCGGGCTTGCAAATTCCTGTCCAGAGGGCTGTGTCTCATTTCCCACTTCAGACAGGGGGAACAAACATCTTCCTCCTCACCCTGGGAGTCCCAACAGCACCCATGAAAAAGTGCTGGAGGAAGCGGCCAGGAGAGGGTTGAGGAGGAAAATTCCAGCCTGTTCCACCTGCCCTTCCTTCAGGGGTAAAATTCTAGCCTTGTTTGGGTTGAAGTTTGGAGGAGAGAAAGAAGAAAAACTTATCAAAAGAAAACTAAGACAAGCAAAACCCTAGGGGTGCAGATGGAAGACTCCCATACACCAGAGAGCTGGCTCTGCCTTGACTCTGCACTGCCACTGAGAAGTGCGAAGACTGCAGGAGGGGACTGCTGGGCAGGGTGGCAGGGCCCACCATCGAGCCTGAAAGCTGGGGAGGACGAGGAGAGATGATCCCAGTAGAGAGCTAAGCAGTAAAACCATCCCAGACAGAGCTACGGGTGGGGGCCACGCCTCTGAAGTCACCTGCTGCCTGGAGAGGACAAGGGAGAAGACAGGGGTGACAAGCTGCAGAGGGGAGGGGCTGACACAGGAACCAAAGGCTGGCATCGAGGAGAGGTGGGAGGCATGGGCCGAGGGATCAGGAGAGTTGAGAGCCCAGGAGTCTCTCGATGGCGGCGTTGATGTCCCCGCCCGTGGCGATCAGGGCCTGCAGGTTGGCCTCACGATTGATGAAGCCCATGGAGTCGAGCTGCTCCAGCTGCTGCTGAAACCTTACTTCTGGCATTTGTACCTGGAGGAGACAGGGCTCATGAAGTGAGAGCAGGACAGACCCAGGAGGCCTCTCAGAATCGGAGGGTCTGTAAGACCTCAGCAGGTCTTTGGTAACATCCTCCAGTCAGTGGGTGGGGCAGAGTGAGCTGCAAACGGGGGCCAAGGAGCCCAGTCCCAAGTTGCTAAGTAACTGTGTAACAATATGGCCAGGGGTGTCTTTCTGGAAATTTCAAAGAAACTGGTAAGCCTAGGTCAGTTTATACTTGAGGTCCTTAAAAGTTCATGGAAGGGGACCTGCAGGTGGTGTGGTGGCTAAGGTGCTGGACACTCCCACGTGGCCAACCACGGTTTGAGTCTCAGACCTGGTGGCTTGCTTTCTCATTCTCTCGCTCTCTTGTGAAATTAAAAAATAAATGAGTGAATAAATAAAATTAAATATTTTTTACAAGAAGTTCATGGAAAATGCAGATGACGAAAAAACGATGCAAGGAGGGCCAGCAGGTGCCGTGGTGGTTAAGGACACTAGACTCTCACATGCTTGATCATGGTTCAATTCTCAGACCTGGAGGTTTGCTTTTTCACTTTCTCTGTCTCACTTTCTCACTGTCCCTCTTTGGTCCAATTCAAATAAATAAATTAAATTAAAGCTAAATCAAATAGTCATTAAAAAAATAAAAGATGCAAGGATTTTAAGTGTTTTTTTTTTTTTTTTTTTGGGAGAGGTTTTTGCTATAGGGCATGTGTACTTGCCAGAAAGACTGAGAGAGACAGAGAGACAGAAAGCTAGAAATCACCCCCCAAGGGGGATGGCCACGCCACAATCCCTTCTTCTCCATTCTCCTCTCTGGATCGAGCATGACGCACATGCACCCAGCTTGAGTTGAAGCCACCGGGTCCAGGACTCGAACCGTAGTCGACTACATGGGAGTCCAGTGATTTAGCCATGACGCCATCTGCTGGTCCCTCAAGTGTTTAACACCAAAATAATCTCATACTTTAATCCCATTTTTCCATGAGCCTTTTGCCCTTGTATTCTCAACTACTTTCCATGAAAACTCGAGATAGTAACAGGCACTCCAAAAGCCAAATGTTACGGGGTCAAATAACATACATGGTAAACACGACTTCCAATCTGACACCATGCATATGGCCATATTAAAAGCCAGAGAAGGGTCGCAGGAGAGAAACTGTTTAATTTTGTCTGATCAATGAACACATTTATAAAAGAGAAAGCTTTTCATTCTTTTTTAAAAAATTTGCTAGAAGGTACAGTACTCACTGGAGAGAGACAGAGAGAGAAAGAGAGGGATGGAAAGTGAGAAAGCACCCTCCAAGGGAATGGCCACACCACAATCCCTTCTTCTGAATTTCTCCTTTCTGGATTTTGGGCATACACATATATGCACTCAGCGTGTTTTTTAAGCCACTGGGTCTGGGACTTGAACCTCATAGTTGGCTATGTAGAATCCAGCCACCCTAACTACCATGCTACCAACTGGCCTGGCTTTTCATTCTTGACACTCCTACAAACATCTTCTGGGGACGTTTTCTCAGGGGGTGTTGGGAAGCATGGCCGAAATCACGGACAAAAGACTCTGGGGCTAGAAAGAGCACTGAAGCCCGTCCACCTGCCCCATCACCCAGAGACAGGACTTGCCGAGGGCCACAGAGCAAGTCAGTGAGCCACGGGCCCTGGCCGTGCAGCACCAAGCCCGCCCCAGTTGCTCCCTGCTGTCTCCTTGCAGTGACAGCACGAGCTGCACAGGAACCTGAAGAGCGCCTGACTGGCCTCTGCTCAGGCCTTGCTCAGAGCTGGATACACACATGTTTTTGTTGACTGGCTTTTCCAGATGAGTCATGGAGGTCGAGATGAGTCAGAAAGGTTATGAGGCTCACCTGAGGTCATCTCTGTAGTCCCCTCAAGTCCCTCGCCTGGACTTTATGGAGTAGGGCTCTAGTCACCTCACTTCCCAGAAACCTCCTCTGCAGAGTCTCATAGGTGGAGCTGCTTGAATTATCAAAAGAATCCCTCGAGGGAACCAGTAGTTAGCGTAATGGCTATGTTGCTAGACTCCCACGTAGTTGACCACAGTTCACGTCCCGGACCTGGTGGCTTAAAACTCACACCGGGTGTGTGTGCGTGCGTGCCCAAGATCCCGAGAGAATGGAGGAGAAAGGATTGCGGCGTGACCATCCCCCCTGGGGGGTGATTTCTCGCTTTCTGTCTCTATGTCTCTCTCTGTCTGTCTGGCGAGCGCACGCGCTCTATAGCAAAAACCTCTCCAAATAAAAAGAATCCCTCAGTACAAGTGCACGTGGTAGAACGTGGTGGTTAGAGAGTAAGTTCTGGAGCCAGAATGCCTAGGTTGGATCACGGCTCCCTCACCTACTAGCTGCGCAGATGAGCAAGCCACAAAACCTGTCTGGGCCTCAGTGTTCCCACCTGGAACCAGATAACGACAATGCTAACGGAAGCTTCCTCAGAATGCTCTCACCAGGAACAAACGAGCTCTTCTATCTGAAGGGCTGGGACCAGTACCGAGCTTGTGGAAGAGCTCCTAGTCTCACTCCACTGTGCAGCTGTGGGAACCGAACCTGGAGGCTTGGGAACTTGTGCAGGGCTGGAGAGTGGCCCGCCAGGACCTCAAGGCAGTCTGGCTAAGGTACCAAAGCCTGTCCCACTGCCTGCACTCTGCTACCATCCTACTGCTCAGGACCGAAGGGTGGTCCCGGCACTGGCCCCACTGGCCCGGGTACCTGTGAGTTCCCACTTCCAGATAAAAGCTGGATCATTTGCTGCATGAGCTGCTGTTGGGTGCTGGAAGCCCCAGTGGGAGAGGATGTGGCTGGTGCGGCTGGGGAGGAGGTGGGGGCGTCAGGCGCAGAGCCGGTGTTGCTGCCTGCTGAGGGTGCTGGGGGCCGAGACATCCCAAAGGAGCCAAGGCTGCGGGTAGAAGAGACCGAGAGGTGAGAGATGGCATCCAATAGAGGATGGGAACACGAGTCCAGAAAAGACCCGCAGACACGAGAACTGTGCAGAGAGCAGCAGACAGAGGGCAGGGGCGGGTAGCCAAAGCCGCGTGGTCCCTGGCCCCCACTCTCACCTGGGTACCAGCCCGGGGGCCTCGGTCTGCAAGGTCTGCAGTCCCTGCTGGATCTGCAGCAAGGCCTGCATGGCACGGGGGTTGGTGAGGATGGACAGCGACTCCGGGTTCTGCATCTGGTGGAAACGAGCAGAGAGACACAATGAGGGGTGAAGAACAGGGAAGGCAACCAAAACCCAGGCCCAGAGCCACCCTACCTTGAGTTTCACCCATTAGCCTTCCAGGCCCATGCTTTGCCTCAAACTCCACCCCTCTGGGCTCCTTCATCACTCACCTGCTGCAGGAAGACTGGGAGCTGTAGGCGGAGCTGCTCCTGCAGCTGGGGGTTCCCCGCGAAGAGCGGCACGTTCACCATCATCTGCCAGGGTTAAGTAGGAGGGGGCGCCTGGGCCTTCCCGCCCTAAGAATTCCCCTCAGCCTCAGACTCCCTCAGCACCCCCTACCACTGGAGGAAATCTGGCCAGCTTTTCCAAGGATCCCAAAGTCTCCTGAAGTCCTAAGTGGGACAGTGAGAGGAAATGGAACTCTGTGCTGGCAATGAAGATAGAGCAGCAGGAGTCAGGCTGCAGCCCTGGGCCCGACAGGCTGACGGTGAGCGAAGATCTCCCAGTCCCTGCGCTTGCCCTGTGCATGCGCCGTTCTAAGCCTCTGACGGTACTAACTCATTTACTCCTGTAGCTGAGTAGGAACTGCTGTCAGTACCATCTCACAGATGAGGAAATAGGTTAAACAGCTTGCTAGGGAGCCAGGCGGAGGCACAGCAGTAACGCAACTGGATCCACACGGGAAAGGTCCTGCGTTTGCATCCTGGAACGTCCCTGAGCAGGCCAGTGTGTGCGTGCACACTAATGATGCAGGCCAGCTGGGACTAGGGGTAGACAGCGGGAGAGAGACTGTGGGAGGTGCCTGTCTCTCTGTCTCTCTCTCTTGCTTATGGAAGAAACAAATAAAATAATGAAGTTTTTTTTTGTTGTTTTTAAGAAGGGAGAGAAGGAAAAATCTTGCTTTGTTCACCCAGCTGGGAAGTGGCAGAGCTTGGGATACAAACCCAGGCGGTCTGGCACCAGGGTGTTTGGGCCTCCACCAGAAACTGCCCCACTCGAGGGAACTCTCTCCCAGCACTGCTCCCCCGCCCCGGCCGGGTGCTACCTGAGCAGCAAAGTCGGGGTTCTGGGCGAGGGTCTGCATCATGCTGCGCATGTAGGGGGCTGAGATCACATTCTGCATCAGCTGGGGGTTCTCGGAGATCTGCTGGAGGAGGGCCTGCATTTCAGGACTGTTGAACATTCCTAGGACAAGAGGGAAAACAAGACAAAACAGGAGGGGAGGGGTCCACATGGACACCGGACACCTCACTCTAAGCTACCTCACTTCAGACCCTGACTGCTCACTGAGCTCCAAGAGGCCATGATCGCATGGAAGCCCAAGTTGTGTGGCACGGGCCCAGGCTCTCCTGGCCTGCTCTGGCTTGACCACTGTCCCGTCTACTCTACTGAGGACAGGCAGGCCGAAAACTGGGTCTGAGTCCTGCCCCTCTGCCTGTCCCTGTCACCAGCTCAGATCAGAGCCGAGTTGTTAAAGACTGATGACATATCATCCGGTCAACAGTTTCAAACGTATCCGAGCAGCAGAGACCCTCTCCTCACCAATTCCCACTCAGAAACCGAGTGCCAGTGGTCCGGTTGGAGCTGGGGAGGCCTAGAGCCGCTCCTGGTTGGTCTGCCCTGGCTCACCTGGAGGTGGTCTGGACCCCCAGGACTCAGGAGCACCATTTGAAAACCACAGATCAAGTTCCAGTCCTCATTTTATGAATGAGGAAACTGAAAACGCAGCAGGGAAGGGGCTTTCCCAGTCAGGATGCCCTCTAGGTGCAGGAAGACCAGGGCATCTACCAGACATCTCCAGGGTCAAGTGCACAGTGCGTGGGGCACCCCGAGGTCGTGCAGCGCGTAGTCTGCACTTCTGGACACAGCGGCCCAGTATCTGTCCCCCAGCCTCACATCTGCCTGTCCCCAGGTCTGCCCTGATTCCTGTCCAACACCTCCCCCACCCGGTCTGACCCATTTGCACTGGATAATACCAGAGATGCTCCAGGAGCTTAGGAGGCAGGGCCTGGTTTATCCAGGAGCCACGGCGTAGGTTAGGCCCAGGGTCGTGTCAGCACATGGCCAGACCCAGCCCTCACCTTCGGACGGTGAGGCTACCACCCCAGGCAGCAGGGCTCCTCCTGCAGCTTCAATACTATCTCACCGCTGCCTTCCACACCCTGGAGCAACGGAGCCCCTTCAGTCCTGGGGCAGAGGAGCTCCCCGTGACCCACTACGCTCCTTCCCCTAGGACATACCTGACCCCAGGCTAGCCGCATTGATCCCAAAGGGGTTCGAGACTGTCGGGTGCACCTGGCTGGTCCTCGATCCTCCGGTGCCCTCCCCACCGGACCCGGGGGCCTGGGAGGTGGGGGGCGAGGGGCTCCAGGGGTTAGGGAGGGGCTCTCGATTCTCAGTCCGCAGAGGCTGGGAGGACGAACTGTCGGAGTTCCCGGTCAGGGAAGAGAAGGGGTTGTTGCCAAACTGGGAGGAGGGAAAGGTTTTGGGTTAAGGACTGAAACAAATCAGGGACAAGGGCTAGGCCCTTTCTCTCCTCCCACCTAACAGCCTCCACTTCCCCAGGAAGAGATCTCCGACCCTGGAGGTCCTCAGCTCAGTTTTCTGCCCCAGAATGGACAGCTCACCCTCGCCCCACATGTAGAACAGGCTGATGCTGACGACCGGATTACTAAATCCCTCAGTCAACTGGAAACTGCCCACCTCCCCGTGAGTCTACCTTGGTCTCTAACCGCCTCGTCTGTGACCCACACCTTCCTAGTGTGCAGATTTGATTCCTGTAGCTCTCAAGAGACCATGTCGGGTTTACCTTTGCAACTCCCCCCCGAATACACACACTAGGAGGTGCTCAGTAAGTACCTGCTGGCTGACAGGAGTGGCTCTCTGACCTGGCTCTCTCCTTCAGACCAGTCTGCTTCTGGCTCCCGTTTCCCCAGCCACCTTGGTTGGCTTCTACCCTCCCAGAACCCTCCCTTATGCCCCAGTCCCGCAGGGGTGTTCTGTCCACCCAGGCATATCGCAATGGCGCCCCCTAGTGGAGCACAGCTCTGGCCTAGGATGGTCTCCCTGGGTCCCCCAGCAGCGCTCAAGCCCACCTCCCCACACTGGCGGCTCCAGTTGAACGGGTCTTGGTTCTGTGTCCCCCACCTCCCCTCAACACCTGCCTGCTCGCTGTGGTCCCCAAGGCTATCTCAGGTCTGCACCCCATCGCATACTGTGCTGCCCAAGGCTACACCGGAAGCTCCTCCCTTGAGCCTCCAGCACCAGGCAGGGCTCTGCCCAAGAGCCCAGTTTGCAGAGTCCCAGACCCCATTCCTGTCTCTGCCTTCCTCTGGGCCCTAGAGCTCCCAGTGGTGCTGACCTGAGCTGGAGGAACCAGAGTGGCCCCAGCCCCTCCCCACCAGTCACCTTCTATTCAAAGGGGGTTGTGGGGACCGGGCTGACCACTCTCCTCTGCCTACTCCAAGTGTGGTTCCTTTGCCTTGCCCGATGCCTGCTCAGATGGTGGGGCTTGCAGCCCACAGGTCATGCACTGGGCTTCAGTCTCTGTCCTGTTTCAGATTTCCTGTTCTGGTAACACACCTGGCACCTCACACCACTGAGTTCTGGGCCCTGTTTGCTCTTCCCTAAGAATTGAGTCTCTCTCTCTCTTATGAACTATCCATAGTAAACACCACCATTTACTGAGCACCTACTATGTGTTTGACACATGTATTCAACTGCTTAGACTCTCCTAACACACTAGTTCTCAAAGTGTGGTCCTGGGACCCCTGCAAGGTTGCAAATTGTTTTCGAAATTATAAGACATTAATTTGCCTTTTCACCCTCATTTCCTCATGAGGATACAGTGGAGTTTTCCAAAGGCTACGCGACATGTGACATTGCAACAGCCTGAATGCAGATCCGAGAAGCCAGCTGTCTTGTAATGCGCCAGACAGTAAATGGATCTGCGAAAACGGGAAACCAGGCCATGCTCTCCTCTGAAGTTTTGTTGTTTTGAAAAACAATGCTCTTTTTCAAAGGAATGCTATTTACGTTAACTTCCGATCGATTTTTAGATTGTTCTTTAAATTTCTAAATACCTGACACAGGGAATATCAATAGATGTAACTCATAAAAATAAAGTCTTGGGAACCAGCAGTTAGCATAATGGCTATGTCGCTGGACTCCCACGTAGTCGACCGTGGTTCGCGTCCCAGACCGGGTGGCTTAAAACTCACGCTGGGGGCCTGTGCGTGCGTGCCCAAGATCCCGAATGGAGGAGAAGGAATTGTGGCGTGACTATCCCCCCTGGGGGGTGATTTCTCGCTTTCTGTCTCTATGTCTCTCTCTGTCTGTCTGGCGAGCACACCTGCCCTATAGCGAAAAAAACCTCTCCAAAAAAAAAAAAAAAAATAGAAGTCTATAGGGTCCTTCATATACTTTTTGTAAGAGGTTTTTGCCTTAGGGCACATGTGCTCACTGGAGAGAAAGAGAGACAGAGACAGGGAGAGGGAAAGTGCGAAATCACCACCCAGGGGGGATGGCCACACTTCGATCCCTTCTCTCCCTTTCTCCTCCTGGGATCTTGGGCATGCACATGCACCTGGTATGATTTAAAAGTCACCAGGTCTGGGCCCTGAACTGTGGTCACCCACGTGGGAGTCCAGCAATGTAACTGCTAAGTCATCTGCTGACCCTGGTCCTCCATATTTTTAAGGGGATAGAGGGGTCTGAGACCGAAATGATTGAAAACCCTTGCTATAATATATTACCTCCATTGGAAAATGAGGCAGCTATGATCACTCAGAGAGGTTGAGTACTTAAAATCACACCACAGGAAAATGGTGCAGCAGGTATTTGAACCCACGTTTGTTGATATCATATGCTATGGTCTTTGAGCTAAAGTGTGGTTCTCACACTGAGTGTGTATCAGAATTAGCTGGAATGTTTGGTATAAGCCTTTCTCAACTATTTGACTTATGTCAACAAGGTGTATGCTGTAATTTAAAAAATGCTTTCAATGAAATACTTAAATAAACTTTAAAATGAACACATTTCATGGGGCCAGCAGGTAGCATGGTGGTTAAGGGTGCTAGACTCCCACATGGCTGACTGCGGTTCAAGTCCTGGACCTGGCGGCTTGCTTTCTCACTTTCTTTCTCTATCTCTCTCTGTCCCTCTCTGGTCCAATTAAAATAAATAAATAAAGTTAAATAAAATAATTCTTTAAAAAAATTAACAAATTCCTTTAAAAGCCATAGTTCAGTGGGCAGGCGGGAGTACAGTGGCAGTGCAACCAGATCCACATGGGAAAGGTCCTCGGTTGAAGTCCAGGGGCCTCCCTATACATGCCTATAATATGGGCTGGTTGAGATGGGGGTCTCTGGCAATGTGAAGACCCTGTTAAGGGTTTCCCTTTCTCTCAGAAGAAAGAAAGAAATTTAAAAAAATAAAAAGCTGGGGGCCCAGCAGGACTCCCACATGGCTGACCACAGTTCAAGTTTTTTTTTTAAGAGAGATTTCTGCTATAGGGAGCATGCTCTCACCTAAAAGACAGAGAGACAGAAGTGAGAAATCACCTCCCAGAGGAATGTCCATGCCACAATCCCTTTTCCTCCATTCTCCTCTCAGGATTTTGGGAAACACGTGCATGCATACATATAGGCATGAGTTTTAAGCCTCCATGTCCGGGACCCACACGGCAATTGACTATATGGGAGTCCAGCAATGTAGCCATTACACCAGCTACTGGTCCCAACAAATAATTATTTTTAAAAAATAATAAGTCAGGGGACCAGCAGTTAGTGTAATGGCTATGTCGCTGGACTCCCACGTAGTCGACCGCGGTTCACGTCCTGGACCCGGTGGCTTAAACTCACACCGGGTTTGTGTGCGTGCGTGCCCAAGATCCCGAGAGGAGAATAGAGAAGGGATTGTGGCGTGGCCATCCCCCCTGGGGGGTGATTTCTCGCTTTCTGTCTCTCTGTCTTTGTCTGTCTGGTGAGTGCACGCACCCTATAGCAAAAACCTCTCAAAAAAGAAAAAAAAAAGTCAGTGAGTGGCATGATGGTTAAGGTGCTAGACTTACATGGTCGACCACAGTTTGAGCCCTACCACAGTTTGAGCCCTGGAGCTGATAGCCTAAAACTCATGCTGGGTGGGCTTGTAAGTGGCGTGGTGGTTAAGGGCAGTGGATTCCCACATGGGTGACTGCAGTTCAAGTCCCGGACCTGGCAGTTTGCTTTCATACTTAATTTTTCTCTCTCTGCCCTTCTCTGGTCAAATTAAAATAAATAAATAAATAAATAAATAAAGTGAAATA
>NW_006159943.1:386307-389602 GCF_000334495.1 Tupaia belangeri chinensis
GCTCAGGACAGGCTGGGTCCCGGATGGAGACTGCGGTTCAGTTTCTGGCGCAGTCAGCCTGAAACACACCAAGCACACACGTGAGTGCCCAGGATCCCACGGGCTGGACACCAGAGGAAGGCGATCATGGCATGACCCTGTGGAGAGTGCTCATCGCTCTCCCTCTCGTGTACAGAGATGAATAAAGAATAAAAGTTTTATGAGGCCAGACAGTGGTAAGCAACTGGACTTGCATGGAAACATCTCAGGTTCGGGTCCCAGGGCCTCCTACATGTACCAGGCACACATGTGTGTCCACGATCTGGGCTAAGGCAGGTGTGAGGGTCCTGTGGGGGTGCCTGTCTCTCTCATGAAATAAATACACTTTTTTTTTTCTTAATTTGCTAGAGGCCACACGCACTTGCCAGAGAGGGTGAGAGAGAGAGAAAGCGGTTGCCGTGGGGGATGATCACACCATAATCCCTTCTCCTCCAGTTCTCCTTTTGGGAATGTGTACACACACACACACAAACACACACACACACGCACACACACACACATTCAGTGTTACTATCAAGCCATCAGGTCCGAGACTCACACCGTGCTGTCGGCCATGTGGGACCCAGCCAGCTAAACCACCATGCCACTGGCTGGCCCAAAAAACAAAACTTTAAAAGAGGAAACGCCAGGGGTCAGTCAGGGGCGTGGTGGTTAAACAGGCTGGATCCCACATGGTCATCTGTGCAGTTCCAGTCTCACACTTGGTGGTTTGAGAAGCATGCCAGGTATGTGTACATGCCCGAAATGCCAAGAGAAAAATGGAGAGGGACTGTGGCGTGGCCATCCCGGGCAGGGAATGGTGCTTGCTCACCTTCTCTCTCCGTCTGTTTTTCTCCAGTGAGCACACATGCCCTGTGGCAATTTTTTTTTAAAGATTTACTTTATTGGGAACCAGCAGTTAGCGTAATGCTATGTCGCTGGACTCCCACGTAGTCGACCGCAGTTCGCGTCCGGGACCCGGTGGCTTAAAACTCACAACAGGTGCGTGTGCGTGCGTGCCCAAGATCCCAAGAGGAGAATGGAGGAGAAGGGATTGCGGCGTGGCCATCCCCCCTGGGGGGTGATTTCTCACTTTCTGTCTCTCTGTCTCTCTCTGTCTGTCTGGCGAGCGCACGTGCCCTATAGCAAAAAAAAAAAAAAACCTCTCCAAAAAGAAAAAAAGATTTACTTTATATAATTTTGTTTATTTATTCATTTATTTTAATTTGACCAGAGAGAGAGACAGAGAGAGAGGGAAAGAAAACAAGCCATCAGGTCCAGGACTTGAGCCGTGGTCAGCCATGTGGGAGTGTCCAGTACCCTAACCACCACGCCACCTGCTGGTCCCATGGCAAATATTTTTTAAAAAAGGAGAAAAGTCATAGTTAATCCCTCTCTCACGAGAGAGACACAGAAAAAGAGAGAGATAAAATGCAGGGAAGTACCCCCGTGGGGCTTGGTCGCCAGTCTCTTCTCCACCTCTCCCTCCTTTTGGAATTTTGGGCACAAATGCATGTGTTCCAGAGTGTTTTTCAAGCCACTGGGTCTGGGCCTTGAACTGTGTGGTCAGCCATGTGGGATCCAGGCCCTTTACCACCATGCCTCAGGCTGGGCCCCTTATAAGCAGTTTCTAAACATTGAAAGAACAATGGCAAAGAATAACTAAGGTGATGATGAAGAGTAAGGGAAGGGGGTCACTTTACCAGATACCAAGACTTAACTACGAAAACATGGTATTGTAGGGAGAGACACAACGAGAGCAGAGCGGTCAGGGAAAGATCTGCTCCTCCGTGGAGACCTGGTGTAGGACAAGGGACAAGGGCAGCTCCCCATTCGGGAACAAAGGGCCCTGAGGATGAGGCACTCTTTTTTTTTTTTGAGAGGTTTTTGCGATAGGGCGCGTGCACTCGCCAGACAGACAGAGAGAGAAGAGACAGAGAGGCAGAAAGTGAGAAATCATTCCCCCAGGGGGGATGGCCACGCCACAATCCCTTCTCCATTCTCCTCTCGGGATCTTGGGCACACACGCACACACGCCCGGCGTGAGTTTTAAGCCACCGTGTCCGGGACACGAACCGTGGTTGACTAAGAGGGAGTCCAGCGACACAGCCATTACGCTAACTGCTGGTCCCACGATGAGGCACTCTTCCTTCCCACGAGGAAAGGTGAGGTGAGTTTCTGCCCACACACCTGGATGCTGGCTGTCAAGATTCATCATTACAGATACTAATGGCCTGTGCCCTTTTCTATAGTCAGAGTATTTGTTAATGCCTTTTTTTTTTTTTTTTTTTTGCTGTAGGGTGTATGTGCTCACCAGAGGTAGAGAGGGGGAAAGTGAGAACTCACCCCATGGGGGATGGCCACACTGCAATCCCTTCTTCTCCGGTCTCCTCTAGGGATTTTGGGCATGCATGCATGCACACATGTCCGGCATGAGTTTCCTTTTCTTTCTTTCTTTTTTTTCTTAAACATTATTTATTTATTTACTTATTTTCTTTCCTTTTTTAAAAATATTTTTATTTATTCATTCATTTATTTTAATTTGACCAGAGAGAGGGGGGAAAGTGAGAAAGCAAGCCACCAGGTCCAGGGCTTGAACCATGCTCAGTCATGTGGGAGTGTCCAGTGTCTTCACCACCATACCCCCTGCTGGTCCCCCTATTTACTTATTTTCAATTTGACCAGAGGAACAGTGCACACGTGAGAAAGAAAGAGAGAGAGAGAGAGAGAGAGAGGTGAGAAAGCAAGCCACCAGGACTTGAACCGCAGTCAACCATGTGGGAGTCCAGCGCCCTTAACCACCACATCTCCTGCTAGCCCCTAAACAAAGTAATTATTTTATTTTATTTTTTAAAATTTAACTTTATTTATTTATTATTTTAATTTGACCAGAGAGGGACAGAGAGAGAGAGGGAAAGTGAGAAAGTAAGCCACCGAGTCCAGGACTTGAACTGCAGTTGGCCATGTGGAAGTCCATCGTCCTTAGCCACCATGCCACCTACTGACCCCAACAAAATAATTCATTTTTTTTTTTTGAGAGGTTTTTTCACTATAGGGCGCGTGCGCTCGCCAGAAAGACCGAGAGAGACAGAGAGACAGAAAGTAAGAAATCAACACCCAGGGGGAATGGACACCACAATCCCTTCTCCTCCATTCTCCTCTTGGGATCTTGGGCATGCACACACACACGCCCGGCATAAATTTAAGCCACCGGGTCCGGGACTTGAACCGCAGTCGACTACATGGTTCCAACAAAATAATTCTTAAAAAAAAAAAA
>NW_006159943.1:389612-394985 GCF_000334495.1 Tupaia belangeri chinensis
GGGACCAGCAGGTGGCGTGGTGGTTAAGGCACTGGACACTCCCACATGGCTGACCATGGTTCGAGTCCCGGACCTAGTGGCTTACTTTCTCACTTTCTCTCCCTCTATTTGTCTCTCTCTCTCTGGTCAAATTAAAATAAATGAATGAATATATAAAATTAAATAAATAATTCTTTAAAAAAAAAAAGTTAATGGGACCAGCAGTTAGCGTAATGGCTATTTCGCTGGACTCCCATGTAGTCGACCATGGTTTGAATCCCAGACCCAGTGGCTTAAGCTCACACCGGGTGCATATGCGTGCGTGCCCAAGATCCTGAGAGGAGAACGGAGGAGAAGGGATTGTGCCATGGCCATCCCCCTAGGGGGTGATTTCTCGCTTTCTGTCTCTATGTCTTTCTCTTGTCTTTCTGGCAAGCGTATGCGTTTTATAGCAAAAAAAGCCTGTTGGCTTAGCAGGTAGGGTGGCAGTTAAGACACTTGGTCATTGGGAAAGTCATGCAGATTTTGCATAGAAAAAAACGGAAAAAATATTCATGATTCTCCCCATAACGTAATATAAATGTAAGGTAAAATTAGATAAACAACATGATACTGCTTATGTAATGTGTAAAAGTATACAAAAAAGGGGCAGCAGGTGGCTGGTAGTTAAGGCTTTGCATTCCCACATGGCGGACTGCAGTTTGAATCCCAGACCATGTGGCTTAAAATATCATGGGGGGTGGGGAGGACGCAGATGGCATAGTAGTTAAGGTGTTGCACTCCCACCTGGGCAACCATGGTTCAAGTCCTAGACCTGGCGGCTTGAAACTCACACTGGGCATGTGTGCCCCAAATCCTAGGAGGAAAGTAGAGGAAAAGGGATTGTGGCATGGCCATCCCCATGAGGGGTGATTTTTCACTTTCCCTCTTTCTTTCTCTCTCCAGTGAGCACATGTACCAGACATCAAATCCTAAAACAAACAAACAAACAAACAAACAAAAAACCACACACACAAAGTAAAACCGTCGATATGGATATATATATACACATATTAGATAATCAAAAAATAGAGGACCAGCTGCTGGTATGGTGGTTAAGGCAGCTGGATCCCACGTGGCTGACTTCAAAGTCTGAGGTCTAGACCCAGTGGCTTGAAAAACACATTGGGGGGACTAGCAGTTAGTGTAATGGCTATGTCGCTGGACTCCCATGTAGCTGAATGTGGTTCAAGTTCCAGACCTGGTGGCTTAAACTCACACCGGGCGCATGTGCGTGCATGCCCAAGATCCCAAGAGGAGAATGGAGAAGGGATTGCGGCGTGGCCATCCCCCCGGGGGGTGATTTCTTATTTTCTGTCTCTCTGTCTCTTGGGGGTGATTTCTCGCTTTCTGTCTCTCTGTCTCTCCAGCAAGCACATGTGCTCAAAGTCAAAAATCCCTCTCTTAAAAAAAAAAAAAAAAGAGAGAAAAGAGAACAGGTGGTTGGATGGCAGAAATAGAAGATCTCTTCCACATGCCTTTTTTATCTTGTGTATCTTTCCATACTTTTTGAATACCCTTTTGTTTACTTGGTGTAACTTTTGAAACATATAAATATATAACATATTTATGTAAAACTAAAATTGAAGTTGAAAAAAGAACCCAAAAAGGCACTGAAATTCTATGTGGTAACTTATTAAGGCAACAAGACACAGAGGATGCCCTTTTTGTCTATACCTTTTGTATGTTGGAAAGAATTCATAAAGCATTTTGAAAGCATGAAATTCGAGGGTCTGACCCCGGAGATTGGTTTGGTAAGTAGCTTAAAGGTGGGGAACAGCCAGCTTCCCAGGGGATTCTTACGCAGGTGATCCACGGACCACACTTGAGAGACACTTGGCACTTGACCTCAGGCCTGCCCATGACCTGAGCCCCTGGAGCAAGCAGTTTGTCAGAACAGTGTCGAGGTCCTCGGACACTGCACCAGCCCCACTCCCCCAGGGACCTCTAGCTGTCACCCCGGTGCCTCAGTCAATGCCAGTTCTATACCTGTGGGAACTGCCTGGGCGCCCAGGCCCACCCTTCAGGTTGGGGACAGCAGCAGACGGCACCCGACTTGCCTGGATAGGGTGGGGGATCCTGAGCCCAGAAAGCTGCCCCCGCCCAGTGCCCAGCCCCACCTGTTCCCGGGCAGCACTGAACATGGGCTCCTGGATGTCCGTGTACATGCGGCGGAGGGCGTTATATCCCCCGGGGATGCTCTCGAGGTTGCTCAGGGCGCGGTCCTGGTTCCGCATCATCTCTTGCATCATGGCTGGATTCCGAGCAAGCTCCATCGTCTAGAAAGGGAGAGAGACAGCATGGGCCCTGGGACCGGGGGCGGGAGGAGGGTGGACTGTAATTCCTTCTTCGTAATCTTAGCGCCAATCCTGCTTTTGGTCGGCCCTTTCCTTTTTAATTTGCTGTAGGGCACAAGTGTTCACTAGAGACAGAGTGGGAAAGCAGCCCCTGGGGGTGACCATACCACAATCCCTTTTCCTCTACTCTCTTCTTGGGATTTGGGGCATGCCTGGCATGTTTTCTCAACCTGCCGGGTCTGGGACTCAAACTACGCAGTCCCCCACGTGGGATCCAGCCACCTTAACCACCACGCCACCTGGCTGGCCTTGGCTGGACCTTTCTAGAGGACAATGATCTTTGGGTGAGGGCAGCATCCCCCCTCCTTCGGGCTCAGGGAGCCCACAGAAGTGTCGGGGAACACAAGGAAACTGAGTAAGAATGAAACAGGAGGCAGAGGCAGAAGAGAAAATTACATCTGCTGAGCACCTCCTATACACAGGCACTGAGCTAAGTAACTTAGAGAATTCAAGCCGCGTAATCCCCACCACAACCATCCCAGGTAGGTACTCCTGCCCTATTTCAGAGAGGAGAAAACAGGCTCAGAGAAGCTGACTTGCTACCTGGGACACACAGCCGGTGACTGGGGGAGACAGGATTCAAAGCCAGGTTGGTCTGTCTGACCAAGACCGCACTGTCATTCCTAGCAAATGACCACAAGCTGGGGAGGGGAAGGATTCAAGCTGGAACAGTGCTGCCAGCACCCTCCGGCCACTCCCCTCCCAACCCTCCCCAGGTCTTCAGCCTGATCGAACTTTGAGAAACGCCGATCAGCTTCTTCTTTCTTTCTCCTCCGTAAGAGGTCCCCTTAATCCCCTTTTTCAATAATTATTTTAACTTTATTTATTTATTTACTTACTTATTTTAATTTGACCAGAGAAGGACAGAGAGAGACAGAGAGAGAGAGGGAAAATGAGAAGGCAAGCCACCAGGTCCGGGACTCAAACCACATTGGCCATGTGCGAGCCCAGCGTCCCTATGTGTCATGCCATTTGCTGGCCCTGAGGCTGCCTTAATCCTAAAAGAGTTCATCACAAGAAAATGAGCATCACTACTTTTTTTTAAAGACAGGTTTTTGCTATAGGGCATGTGCACTTGCCAGAGACATGGAGAGAGACAAAGAGACAGAAAGCAAGAAATCTGTTCCCTTCCCCCGGGGGATGGCCACATTGCAATCCCCTCTCCTCCATTTTCCTCTAGGGATTTTGGGCATGCACACACATGCCAGGTATGAGTTTCGAACACCTGGACTGGGATTTGAACTGCAATCAACCAGGTGGGAGTCCAGCAATGTAAACATTATGCTATCTGCTGGTCCCCTTTTTTATTTTTAATTAATGAATCTATTTGTTATGATTTTCTTTCTTTCAAGAGCTTTTGCCTTGGGGCACATGCACATGTGCTTGTTAAAGAAAGACAGACAGCTACAGTGAAAGAGAAAGCAAGAAGTCATCCCCCGGGGAAATGGCCACACCTCAATCCCTTCTCCTCCATTCTCCTCCTGGGATCTTGGGCACCCACGCACATGTGCCCAGCTTGAGTTTCAAGCCACCAGGTTCAGGACTTGAACCACAGTAGGCCACGTGGGAATTTAGCAACGTGACTGCTACGCCCTCTGCTGGCCCCTATTTGTTGTGATTTTCAAGCCACAGGGTCCAGGACTCAAATTACAGTCAGCCACGAGGAAATCCAACACCTTAACCACCATGTCACCTCATGGCCCAAACCTTTCTACTTCTTGTTATTTCTTGTTCCCATCCAACTTGGGAGACTCCCTCTCCTTCCTGAATCTGCTACACACTTGCTCTAAGACACCTTCATAGACTGACATACTCGGCCTCGCAAGACCCTGACCCTTGTCCTCTCACTCAGTAAATACTTCTAGAGTGACTGCTCTGTACCAGGCACCGTTCTAGACGGTGAAGAGCACCCAAGAGGGCGGAGGTGGTGCAGTGTGATGCGACACTCTAAGGCTGACCCACGTGGAAGGTCCTGGGTTTCTATTCCCAGGCTTTTGGGCGTTTGCACCCACCATCCAGGGCTGGCTGAAGCTATGGGTGGGCTACACCCCTGTTGGGGATGCCTGTCTTTCTGTCTCTCTCAGTGATGGGAGAAACAAACTCAAAAAGAGCAAAAGACACTAAAAAATCCTCGTCCCTGTGGGAGTTATCCTCTGGGGAGTCCAGCGCTGGGCCCACAACTCATCTGGGAATCCTCTATCCCTGTCCCTAGGCAGATTGGACCATGAGAAGAATCGCAAAGACCAACATCAAAGCATCCTCCTGGCGACCAGCAGGTGGCATGGTAAAGGTGCTGGACACCTCCACATGGCCAACCACGGTTCAAGTCCTGGGCCTCTGTCTGTCTCTGTCTCTCTCTGGTGAAATTAAAATAAATGAACGAGGGACCAGCAGGTGGTTAAGGGTGCTGGACTCCCACATGGTCAACTGCGGTTCGAGTCCCAGACCTGGTGGATTGCTTTCTCACTCACTCTCTCTCTCTCTTTGTCCCTCTCTGATAAAATTTAAATAAATAAAATGATTATTTAAAAAAAATAAATGAACGAATAAGTAAAATTAAATAATTATCTTAAAAATAAAAAGAAACATCCTCCCTTGGCCTCCCTTCCCCACTGGGCCCCACCAGCCCCGACACTCCCCAAACATCACATATCTTTTACTCCTGGGCTTTGGCGCCTGCTGTCCCTCAGTCTTGAACCCTCTTCCTTTTCTCTTCTGCTTAATCTGTCTTCCTCCTTTGGGTCTCAGCTTGGTGGACACTCCCTCCAAAAGCCCTCCTCTTAGCCCCAGAGTAGAGTCAGCAGCCCACATCTGTGCTCCTGGGGGACCTTGTGATTATCCCCATAGGAACACTGACCACGCCCTAGCACAAATGCCTACTCACTTGTCCCACTTCCTTTCTTTTAAGAATTATTTATTTATGTATTTATTTTAATTTGACCAGAGAGGGTCAGAATGAGAGAGAGAGTGAGGGAAAGGGAGACACCAAGCCTCCAGG
>NW_006159943.1:395057-398323 GCF_000334495.1 Tupaia belangeri chinensis
CGGCCAACTTCCTTCTGAGGCCAAGAGTTCCTGAAAAGCTAGGCCTGTGTCTTGCAACACTGCACCTCTTGTGTGCAAAACGTGGCCGCTGGACGAACGAACGACCCGGTCGATGCAGGACTGGGCAGGAAAGGCCGGGCAGGGCCTGGCTGACATCAGGGGTCCTGTCCCTCCAGTCAGCTCTCGTACCCACCTGCCTCATGAGCTCGGGGTTGTTGAGCATGTGGCTGATCTCAGGGTTCCGCTCCATCAGCTGCTGCATCTGGGGGTTGGCCATGATCATGTGGCGCATCAGGTCAGGGTTGGACATCATGTCCTGCACCAGGGGGTTCTCCATGATCTGCGACAGCATCTCGGGGTTGGACATCAGCTGCCTCTGCATCTGCTGCTGCAGCTCCATGAAGTTGGCAGAGCCCAGGCCCAGGCTGCCTAGCCCCAGGATGCCCCCAAAGCCAGCTGTGGGGAGGGGGCAGGGTCACAGTCTGCTACGAGAGCCTTCCCCCACGTAGCCAGAGCCATGACTGCAGGTCTCCAGAAGGGGCCCCTGCTGCTCCCCACAGCTCCCCTGCTCTCTCCCACAGCCCAGGCCTGAGCCACAGCTAGGGTGGCGTGAGCCTCCTCGTTGGCTGCAGAGGCCGAGCCAAGCAGCCCTGAGCAGAGGAAAGGTGGCCAGTGACAGCCTGCTGGGTGGGCAGGTGAACACTCCCCACCTGGCTGCTGTTGGACCACCTTTCCCCCAGACCACGCCAGCCCCAATTCCCTCCTCCCTCTGAGAAGTCCTTACACACTGCTTTCCTCCCCAGTCCATCTCAAGTACCAATGTCTGGAACCCACACCCAGGAGTTGGCCCGCTGTCCCCTTGAGACCAGGAGCAAGGACATGTATCTCCCTCCTCTTGGCTCACCCCGCTCCCCAGCCCAAAGCAAGGCTGTGCCCACCCCCCTCCAAGGGCTTACAGAGTATGGATGTGGTAGCACTGGGGGGTCCCTCCCCGGGTGGGGAGGGACCCCCTCCGCTGCTCCTCCGGCTTCCACTGCCAGCATCTGAACTGGCACTGCCAGAGGTGGAGGGCTGGGCAGGGGTGGCAGGAGACGCAGGTGTGGTGGAGGGTGCTGAGGCAGGGTCAGGAGTGGAGGGGGAAGACACGGCAGCGGCAGCTGGGTCTGGAGCCCTGAGGATAGAGAAAGGAGAATCCAGCTGGAGTGAGCAGAAGAGGGGATAGGTAACACGTACTCTGGGAGCCACTTCCTCGGTACCCTGGGGCTGGCCTGGGTGATGCTGAGGGCTGACAGGGAAGGCAGGAAGGAGCTGGCATCATCTATCTTCAGGGCACTCTGGGTGGTAAGTCAGGCTCCCGTCCCCCGGAGGTGACAGCATAGCTTCCCCAGGGCCCCCTGCCTGGGCCTGGGCACAGGCCCACATGGCTGAGCAATGGGTGAGAAGGTATCGGATGGGGAGGCCACTGGCTGGCTCTGCTCCCCTCCTGAGCTTACTTCTGTGGGGTCTTGATGACCAGATGGACAGTGAGCCCGTCCTTGATCCCATGCTGGTGCAGTGTGTCCCCATCCTTGAGGATCTTGCCTGCGAAGATCAGGACCAGTTGATCCTGCTGAGCCTTAAACCTCCGGGAGATTTCCTCTTTGAACTGTGATGGAGAGAGGCAGAGGTCACCCTGGGGGCTGCGTGAGCTCCACCCACCAGGGACCCTGCCTCTTCTGCCAAAGCCTCGGTACACTCTTGCTCTCACCTCCAGACCTTTCTGTAGTCTCCACTCCATCCCTTCAGCTGCAAAAAGCAGCTTCTTTCTTTTTGGGGGGAATTATTTTACTTTATTATTATTTATTATTTGCTATAGGGCATATATGCTCACCACAGAGAAAGACAGACAGAAAGTGAGAAAGCAAGCTGCCAGGTCCGAGACTCCACCCGCAGTCAGCCCTGTGGGAGTCCAGCGCCTTAACCACCACGCCACCTGCTGGCAGGGCCAGCTCCTTTCGTAAGCGAGGGAATGGACCAGTGAGAGGCTCATCTCAGCTCCATCCCAGCATCTCTCCCTAGACAGGCTGGCACCCCAGCTTCTTCTCCCCTTGTGAGGGTACTGCCTGGCCAGCCTTTCCTATCCAACTCCTCAGTAGCCTTGAACCCAGGCCCGGGCACCGTTCAGCCTTCTCTTCTCAGACCCAAACATTCTCTTAAGGACCACAGCAACCAATAGATTACAGTTACTGAGCACTAACTTCAGGTTCATCCCTAGCATGTCAACTGCCAAATCCATTTTGGAGATGAGAAAACAGGGTAGGAGAGCTTAAGTGACTTGCTCTGGGCAGGCTGGAACTCAGGTCTTGACACTAAACACAATGCTTCTCAACCAGAGCTGTTTCAAATCCAGCTTTGCAAGGCACAAAAAAATTCTAGAATTTAGTTACTTTATATTTAGTTACTTTATATTGTCAGGCCAAGGAACAGGGCTAGACTCCCCAAATTCTATCAGCTCCTCAAATCATACCAAACCAAACCAAACCAAACCAAACACAAAGTAAAAACAGCGCACTTGCTGAGCCGAGGCAGCTTCCAGATCTATCTTCCAACCAGATGGCCTATCTTAAGCCCCGCCCATGTGAAATTCTGGAGCAGTCACGGCCCCGAGGTGGCAAGCAAAGGCGACAGTCCCTCATTCACCGGTTCAACAAAATTTTATTGAGCACCTACTGCACACTCTGCGAAATACCAGAAAGCGGAGAACCAAATGCAACCACCTCGATCTGAAAGAGGAGGAAGATCTCGGCAGCGGGAAATCCTCCCCAACGCCCGGGCGTTCAGAGAACACAAGGCGTTCTGAGGCACGCAGTAGGCTCCAGCGCTATCCACCTGCCCCTACCCAGGCCCCCACTCCGCCTGGGTGCCTCGAACCCTGACCCTTGGGGCGCACATTTCCTTCAAGCCCAGGGTCTTCCCCCCTTCCCGGTGCAAGGTGTCCCCCTCCCAACTCTCCACCACGCCCCCAGCCCTGGCCACAAGGCATAACCCGCACCCCCCCAACACGCGCCGCGCTCCCCAAGAGCTACCCTCGCTGAGCGCCCCCTAGCCACCTCTCCTTCCCTCCAGCTCCTCCGAGACCCGGCTAGCCCCCGCCCTCCTCTGCCGGGCCCTCCCGGACGCCAGACGGTCCCAGAGGCCCCCCATCTCTTCGCGGACCCCACCTCCGCGCTCCCCCCGCCGCCCGCCAGCCGTCCTACCTCTTTGACCGAGGCTCCGTCGCAACTCAC
>NW_006159943.1:400333-404166 GCF_000334495.1 Tupaia belangeri chinensis
TGCAGCTCCTGCCGCACCGCTGTCGCCTCCGGCCCCGAAGCCGCCTCCGCCCCCTCCGCGGGGAACTCCCGCTCCGGGACAAAGGACTTTCTGTGTCGCCGCTTTATCTCTGTTCCCTGTGATAACTTGGTCTTTCTTGAGCGGCCCAAGTCCCTTCCAGGCCTGAGGCCTCTCCGGACTCGGAGTCTGAATTTTCCGACCGCTGGACGTCCGTTTACGATCCTATCGCTAGGACTGACCCCGTTCCCCGGAAGGTGGTGGCCTGGATGGTCTGCTGAGTGCGTCTCCAGAGACCTGGGTTTTGCCCGCGTGGCCTTTCTGAGCCGTGGTTACCTCTCGCCTTATCTGGAAGAATTGTGCATAACGTAGAAAACTGCTTTGAAAAAGTAACCAGAGGCGTGCCTGACAAATAGTGTTGAAAAATTATGGGTCGTGCGTTGCCAGGCGGGCGTAATGTCTTCTGTCTCCCCGAAGGGGTTAAATGTCCTGCCAACACTGCCACTGTCCCTTTACTCCCGCTCTTTTCCCCCATAACCGCGTGGTCTGACTGCAACCGCGAACTACGGTTCCCAGAGTGCCTCGCCAGGCCACAGGAACTACAATTCCCAGGGCCCTCCGCGGCGGGGCGGGGTTGAGGCGGCACCACGGTAGCCACGCCAGCGAACTACAACTCCCAGCGTGTTCCAGAAAGGCAGCTGAGCTACGGGAAGCGGCAAGCGGAGGCCCGCCGAGGCAACTCGGAGGCTCTGGGTGCAAAATCCCAGGGCCAGAAGCTGCAGCCATGCTGCGTCCCAAGGCTTTGACCCAGGTGCTAAGCCAAGCCAACACCGGAGGCGTCCAGAGCACCCTGTGAGTGCCTGTGGGGGACCTGAGTGGCGAGCTCCGCGGTGGGACGGTGCGCGACTCTCTGCGGGAGGGGTGGGACAGGATCGCCCGGAAGGGAAGAGGGGGCAGCAGCTGGGGGAACTGGCCTGGAAGGCCCTTCTCAAAGAGGGAAGCCGGCGAGCTGGAGGCATGTTTCACGACTCTCTAAGCCCAGACCCTTGCTTCCTTAAAGCGCCAGCGGCAGGAGCTGAGATGGGAACCCAAGCGTTTTACTACCCGCCCTGACCACATCGATTTCCCTCCCCACCTCTCCCCAGGCTGCTGAATAACGAGGGATCCCTGCTGGCCTACTCGGGTTACGGGGACACCGACGCCCGGGTTACTGCAGCCATCGCCAGTAACATCTGGGCCGCCTACGACCGGAATGGAAACCAAGCGTTTAATGAAGACAATCTCAAGTTCATCCTCATGGACTGCATGGTATGGAGAGGGGAACCAGACTTCCACTGTCCTCCAAGGGGGCGACCTGGACCCTATCCCTCGTGGTTGGAGGGGCAGGTACAGGATCTCTGGAAGATTCCTAAGAATTGGTCGGCAACAGCATTTGTGATAGGCAGGCTCCTATGCATCAAGTGGTGGTGAGGAAGGAGCCCTGGACCTAAGGTCTGACTTGGGTCCTGGTCTCAGCCATACACTGTTCAGTTATGGAATCTTGGGTAAGTCACCTGATCTCCCTCAGCTTCCTTACCTCATCTCTAAGGAGGAAGCAATTTCCTCCTCCCCTCTCCTGTCATAGGGTCATTGTGAAGATCACGTGAAAGAATGGATGTAAGGGTAGGGTGATGTGCACACACACAGCGTTGTCAACCCAGCGTCATTGACTCACAGAGCATGACACAGTCTTCAGACCCTACTCCAACCCCTTCGGCCTAGAAAGAAAGGAAGTGAAATTCAGGAAGGGGAAGTGGCCATTTGGTGGCAAATTCCTTGAGAACAAGGACTACCTCACTCACCTTTGTGTCTGTTCAGTCAAATATTTAGGACCACCACTGCCACTGCCAGCCACAGTGTTCTCAGGATTAGGGAAAGTAGCAGATAGGGCAGACCAGAACCCCCCAGCCCTAATGATGCTTAGTCTCACAAGTTTTTTTGTTTGTTTGTTTGTTTGTCTTTTGAGGGGTTTTTTGGAGAGGTTTCTGCGGGCGCATGCGTTTTCCAGACAGACAGAGAGAGACATAGAGACAGAAATTGTGAAGATCACGTGAAAGAATGGATGTAAGGGTAGGGTGATGTGCACACACACAGCGTTGTCAACCCAGCGTCATTGACTCACAGAGCATGACACAGTCTTCAGACCCTACTCCAACCCCTTCGGCCTAGAAAGAAAGGAAGTGAAATTCAGGAAGGGGAAGTGGCCATTTGGTGGCAAATTCCTTGAGAACAAGGACTACCTCACTCACCTTTGTGTCTGTTCAGTCAAATATTTAGGACCACCACTGCCACTGCCAGCCACAGTGTTCTCAGGATTAGGGAAAGTAGCAGATAGGGCAGACCAGAACCCCCCAGCCCTAATGATGCTTAGTCTCACAAGTTTTTTTGTTTGTTTGTTTGTTTGTCTTTTGAGGGGTTTTTTGGAGAGGTTTCTGCTATAGGGCGCATGCGTTTTCCAGACAGACAGAGAGAGACATAGAGACAGAAAGCAAGAAATCACCCCCCAGGGGGGATGGCCACGCCGCAATCCCTTCTCCTCCATTCTCCTCTCAGGATCTTGGGCACGCACGCACACGCGCCCGGTGTGAGTTTTAAGCCACTGGGTCCAGGACGCGAACCGTGGTCGACTACGTGGGAGTCCAGCGACATAACCATTACGCTAACTGCTGGTTCCCTAGTCTCACAAGTTTTGAGATGTGCGGACATTAGGTATTGAAAATGTAGTGGAAAACGATAAAGCAGAAAAGTGAGGGTGAGGGGGGCATGTATTAGGGACTGCAGAGATGACATTTGGTCCAAGATCTAATAGAAGGTGGGGGCACACCACGTGGCTATCTGAGGGCAGGATGTTTCTAACAGAAGAGCAAGTGCAAAGGTCCTGAGCCAGAAGGACGCCTGGTGGAGGATCCGGCCGGAGTGGCATGAGAATAGAGGAGGGTAGGAGGAAATGCAGCCAGAGAGGCACAGGGCGCAGTGCCTAGGTCCAGCACGTAGCAGATACCAAGTGAAGGTTTGTGGAGCCAAACTGCATAGGCCCAAAAGGTGAACTCCCCGGGGAAGATCCTATACAGCTACCTACCCTTCCCTCCCCCCCACCCACCCAGTGCCATTCTGGCTCAACAGGTGATTCCTACTGGAGCCATGGCTACGGGGAAGGCTTTCAGACATTTTGACTGCAACTCAACCATAAGAAACACACTATAAGTCAGAGCCCAACACACACATGTGCCCATTAACACAAATTTTCATGAAACAGTATCTTCCCTACCACATGCCTGCACTTCAGTTCCTTTTTCAGTCTTGCTATAAGGGTACATGCAGTCACCAGAGAGAGAGAAAGTGAGAAATCACCCCCTGGGGGGATACCCACACAGCAATCCCTTCTCTGTTCTCCTCTGGGGATTTTAGGCACACTCATGCCTGTACACATCCGGAGTGATTTTCAAGCTGCTAAGTCTAGAACTTGAACCATGCATTCACATCCGGAGTGATTTTCAAGCTGCTAAGTCTAGAACTTGAACCACGCATTCGGCCACGTGGGAATCCAGTGCCTTAACTACCACACCTCCTGCTGATCAACCTTTTTAATTGGACCTAAAACATTACCATGGACCGGGACCAGCAGTTAGCATAATGGCTATGTCGCTGGACTCCCATGTAGTCGACTGCGGTTCGAGTCCCAGACCCGGTGGCTTAAAATTCACGCTGGGCGCGTGTGCGTGCATGCCCAAGATCCCAAGAGGAGAATGGAGGAGAAGGGATTGTGGCGTGGCCATCCCCCCTGGGGGGTGATTTCT
>NW_006159943.1:404180-411539 GCF_000334495.1 Tupaia belangeri chinensis
TTTTGTTCTGTCGTGGGGGTGCACCCCCCCTTTAGCAAAAAACCCCTCCAAAAAAAAAAAAAACCATTACCATGGACCAGTAGGTGGTGTGGTGGTTAAGGCACTGGACTCTCACATGGCCAATCATAGTTTGAGTCCTGGACCTGGTAGCTTGCTTTCTCACTTTTTCTCTCTGGTGGGCACATGTGCCCTGGGGCAAATTTAAAATAAATAAATTAAATATTTTATATAATATATATGTACATATATATATAATACCATAGGAAGAGAGGAGAAATATTACTTGGGTTATTGCTCTCAAGCCCCTCTCAGTGTCTGGGGTAAACCCACAATAATAACGTCACCCATTTCATTTGGTCAACCCTTGACAGGTGTAGGACACCTTAGTTTCTATTAAGACTTCTAGCAACGGATGTGGTAGGGGGTGTGGAAGGAAACCAAGCTTCTGAGTGTGCGTTCCCTAGGGTAACTTGGTTAGTAGGTGGCTGTACTACAGCTGAAGCCCACTCAGAACCCCACGTCTAGGGCTGTGAGCAAAGCATGCCAGCTGAGTCTCCTGCTGTCCCCAGGGTATGGAAGGAAGATACAGTCTTCCTGGGGCCAGAGGAGCCCAGGGGCAGGAGGAGGCTGAGGGCATCATGTACAACATCACATCCCATCATATCACTCCCACCAGGAGGGCCGCGTGGCCATCACCCGAGTGGCCAACCTTCTGCTGTGTATGTATGCCAAGGAGACCGTGGGCTTCGGAATGCTCAAGGCCAAGGTGTGTATGCACCCATCCCTCCACAGCCCTGGGCCTGGCCTTCGTGCTCCTCCCTGCGCCCTCTCCCGCCACCTTACTGGAGTCCCCCTATGTGCTTGTTCTCAGCTCGTGTCTGGTGTGGCCTCACTCAGGTCAGGGCTGGAGGCTGGTTACAAAGTACAGCTTAGGGGAGCCCCAGGTTTGGGTTTCCTCTAGTGTGGGACTGATGGCTGCTCCCCCTTTTTGCAGGCCCAGGCCCTGGTGCAGTATCTGGAAGAGCCCCTCACCCAAGTCGCAGCATCTTAATGGGCTAGTGGAAGCTGGGGTCGGAAAAGAGAGTTTGGAGGGGCAGGGCCCCCCTGGGAAAATCTTCCTAGACTGTGTGGGGAGGGTGGGACTTTGCTTCTTCCAGAAATAAACTTCAACTCCTATCTTGTGTCTTGGCTTCTTTTTTGGATGAGAGCAATCCGGGACCAGAGGAGCAGGGATTGCTTACGGATTCCTTGTGTTCCGTAAGAACGGATTCTCCCTCCTCCTCCACTGTGACCAAACGGTTCTCAGAAATAGTGCCTCAGCTCCCTCAGCCTCTCCAGTGGTGTGATCTCACCTAGTCCTGGCCTCTCAGAGCAGAATCTTGTTTTTGTAAAGAATTATATTAATTATTATTACTTTAAAAAAATTTTTTGATAGAGATTTTGCTTAGGGTGCATGCACTCACAGAGAGAAAGACAGTGAGAAGGAAAGTGAGAAATCATCCCCCAGGAAGATGGCCACCTGCACACCTTTCTCCTCCAGTCTCCTCCTGGGATCTTGGACATGCACGCACACACTTCTGGCATGAGTTTCAAGTCGCTGCATCTAGGACTCAAACAGCAGTCAGCTACGTGGGAGTCCAACGACATAACCACTATGCCATCTGCTGGTCCCTAATTATTACTTTTTTTTATCTTTTTTTTTTTTTTTTTTGAGAGATTTTTTTGCTGTAGAGTGCATGCATTCACTGGAGATATATAGAGAGATAGACAGAAAGCAAGAAATCACCTACCTCCAGGGGGTGGCCACACCTCAATCTCTTCTCCTCCAGTCTCC
Organism: Tupaia belangeri chinensis; assembly: GCF_000334495.1. Classification (NCBI taxonomy): domain Eukaryota; kingdom Metazoa; phylum Chordata; class Mammalia; order Scandentia; family Tupaiidae; genus Tupaia; species Tupaia belangeri. The sequence goes on from NW_006159943.1 coordinate 406,015, forward strand.
TCTTTTTATTTTAGGCACGTGCACACACACGCCTAGTGTGAGTTTAAGCCACTGGGTCCAGGACTTGAACCACGATTGACTACATGGGAGTCCAGTGATGCAACCATTATCCCATCTGCCGGTCCCAATTGTTACTTTTTAATTTGACCAGAGAGAGAGGGAAAGTGAGAAAGCAGGCCCCCTGGTCCAGGACTCAAAACAGCAGTCAGCCATGTGGGAGTCCAGTGCCCCAACCAACATGCCACCTACCCGCCCCGAGCAGAATCTTATCCCCCTGGTTGGCAATACCTTGGGAGTGTGCTCAGAGAACAAGGGGCCGATGGCAGGTTAGAGAATATAGAGCCCTGTGAGCTTAGTGTTCCTCACAGACTTTGGGTACACCTTTTCTACTCTTGAGATTGGGCGGGTGCCCCTTATGTGCCTAAAAGGGGCTAAGCCTTTTCCTCTTCTCCCAAAGGTATTCATATGCTCACATAGATCTCTGCTCCTGAGGCCTTTTGCAGACAAGGTATCTTTGCTATGGTGCTTCAGGTTCTGGGCGGCTTTAGAAGAAACCCGGATGGCCTCTCAGAGGCCTCCATCTCCAGACCCTGCCCCTACGCTCAGACCCCCTCACCATATCTGGCTCTTTCTGCTCCCAGTCTTTCTTACCCAATGTCCTTAGAGCAGGTCTGTACAGGAAGCTACCAGCCCTCCTCCCACCCCTGGTGTCCTGTGCATGGTTCTGTAGCAAGGGGCCCATCCCAGGAATGGGGTAGGTTGTGAGTCTCAGCTCCACCCAGGGTAAGAAACTGCCCATCCCAGGCCCTCGGCTGTCAGGGAGGGGCAGAAGTTGCTGTGGCCAAGATGCAACTCCCACAGGTCCACAGTGCAGCAAGGTGACAGGTGCCCCATCTGCCCCAGCCCCTCACTCCCAGGCACCCCCACTAGGCTCTGTTGCAAAAGCAGGCAGCTAAATGGGCTATTTCTCCCTCACAGGTAGCTGGGCCCCCCTTGCTACAGACCCCAAGCACCCAGCTAAGTGCCAGCCCTCAGGGGTCTCTCTGAAGCTTCTGTCCTTGCCTAGCTTCTCCCAGTCTTAGTCCCTGGAGCTGGCCCTCCAGCTTGCGGGAGCCAGGCTGAGCACTGACACCCAACCTGTCTAACCTGTCTGACGTCATCATCTCTCCGCCCACCTGGGCACCAGGTCTCCAGCCGCCCTGCTCTTCCTGTTCTCAGCTTCCGTCCTCTCGCTTCCTTGCAGCACTCCCACCTGCCAGAGCTGAGCCTGCCCAGGCCCTGCCCAGCCTTGAGTTGACCCTCAGTCCCTCTGGCTACAGAAGTCTTACACCCAATGAGAGGAGGGTCCAGGTCATTGAGCTAAGGCTCAGACTTGTCACCTCTGACTCCAAAGACACCTGCACCTTCCATGTGGAGCCAAGATGGGGAATGGAACCGAGGACGATTATAACTTTGTCTTCAAAGGTGAGTTGGGGTCCATGAAGAGGGAGGAAGCCCGAGAGACCCTGATGGGGAGCAATAGAGCATAGAGTCCAGACGGCCCGCCTCCTGTTTTCCTCTCTTCCCAGGACTTCCTAGGGCTCACCGTTTTCTGGGTCTAAGAAAGCTGCAGGGAGTGGGGAGGGTCACGTTGAGGCAAAAGTCCTAGGATGCCGAGCGTGCTCTATGGTTGTAAACAATGCTGCCGATCGCTCCCAAATGGTGCACCCTGTTCCTAATGGAAGCCCAAAGCCTAGAAACAGCTTCTACAGCACGAGGGGTAGAGGTCAGCCTTGACAAGGACTTCCCTCCTCTGAGGCTAGAGAAGTGAGCACTCTTTAGAAGACAAAAGTCATTTTTTGGGCGGTTGTACAGGAAGGGAAAGGAGAGACCCACCGTGTTGTAGTGCTGGGTAGTAAGAACTTGGAGCAGGGTCTCACAGAATCCAGAACTCCGGGGTAGTGGTCTTGCCTGCAGACTTCTCCAGCCTGGACACCAGGCATTGGGTTCAACTTAGCTATCCCGAGAAAGCATGCATCTGCTCAGCCCCTGTATCTGGCCCCTCTGTTGTTCCCCAACCACACCTCCTTCCGGGCAAGGTGGACTGGTAGAGCTACCACCCCACCCCACTGCCTCTCCCAGCCTGCCCCGCCTCCCCACAAGCAGGAGAACCTGTGCTCCCAGCATCTTCTAGGACCAGGACAGGGAGACGGGTAGGGGCCTCTGTAGTCTCTGGGACAATAATTCTACTAATGATTATTGTTTATTGGCCCTAACTATGTACTAGCTCCTCTCATTAATCACCATAACAACCCCAAAAGTTACCTTTCATTTTTTGTGTGTTTTTATTTCATTTATTCATGACAAAGTGCATGTCTGTGGTGCACATGAGAAAGAGAGAGAAGCATCCTTGAACGGGTCTCTTTACACTGCAGTCTCCTCTCCTTGACCCTCCAGCTCCGCAGGCTCTTGGGCACCCACGCATGTGCACTCACATGTTTTACAAGCTGACCCCGGGATCTGAACCCGCACTCAGCCATGCACCTTCCAGCACGCAGTTCAATTTGCTAACAACTATGCCACTGGGCCGGGCCTGCCTCTCATTGTGGAGGGTCCTGAGCATGATGGTCAGGAACCAGGCTGTGTTCAGATCTCAGCTCTGCTGCTTATGAGTAACTGCTGGTGGGATCTCCAGAAGCAGGCACCTCAAGAAGTTTGGGGTGTTGAATGTGTATTATGGATCGACACCTGTGAGAGCGAGGCAGAGGAAACAGGGTTGGGCCAAGGGAGAAGTCAAACTGCAGTGCAGGCTCCACAAGGTCTGGGCCAAGGGCGGGGAGCCCTGTGAGCACCTCGCCTTGCGCGGCCACTGGAAGTGGCTGTTCAGGAATGACATGGCTTCCGGTGTGCCCATCTGGCCCAGAGCAGATGCTCAAGGAGCTGACTGCACCGCCCGCATGCCCTGCAGCTGGCGGGCAAGGCCGACTTGGACACAGTCTGGGCAGCACCTTTCTGTGTTCTCTTGACCTCTCAGGGGCCCTGTTTCTTGTCTATGAAATGGGGATAGTAAATGACTTAACAGCACCAGAGCTCTTAGGACAGTGCCTAGCGCATAGCACTGAACTTTAGCCATTTTATATTCCACTGTATAAATGAGGAAGCCGAAGCTGAGGGACAAAATCATTAGTACCCACCTGTCTGACTCCAAAGCGCTCACCTTGGGGAAGAACTTTAGGGCCTGAGGGCAGAGCTGGGAGCCCACCCGCTGAAGGGATTAGAAGGCAGTAAGGTTCCCAGTAGGGGAGAGGCGAGAACTCACGCACAATCATACACACCCATACTGCTCCTAGCTTTTTCCTACCCTATACAAATACGGGATTTTTCTTTTAATTTGCTAGAGGGCGTGTGCTATGGGCAGAGGGACAGAGAGAGAGAGGGAAAATGAGGAAGCACAGCTCCCCACTGGGGGAATGGCCACATTGCAATTCCTTGTCCTCCATTCTCTCTGGTTTTGGGTGCACGTGCACACATGCCTAGCATGTCTTTCAAGCTTCTGGATCCGGAACTCAACTGCACAATTGGTCATGTGGGATCCAGTGCCTTAACCACCAGGCCACGGGCTGGCCCATACAGGGCTCTGAACCATGAGGACTGCCCCTCCTTGAGGACAACTGGATTCTAGCTGCTGCTGCTGCTGCTGCTTCTTTTTTAGAGAGATTTTTGCTATAGGGCACATGCACTCTCTGGAGAGACAGAGAGACAGAAACCCAGAAATCACTCCTCAGGGGGGATGGCCACACCGCAATCCCTTCTCCTCCATTCTCCTCTCGGGATCCTAGGCATGCACGTACAGAGGCCCAGCAAGAGTTTTAAGCCACTGGGTCCAGGACTCAAACCGAGGCCAACTATGTGGGAGTCTAGCAATATAGCCATTACTCCTCTGCTGGTCTTCTGGGTCCAAGCTTCTTACACACACACACACACACACACACGCACACTTCTGTTACTTTCTTCTGCCAGACTTTCCCCTCTACCACATTTCTGTTCACAACTGTGTTCCTGATGCAAACACACACCAAAATGCACAAGCCTCAGATCTCCTACTACCCCTGTCCTTATTTATTTGTTTAATTCATTTTTCTAAAATGTGCGTGATCTCGGGGTCAGCAATGGTGTGGTGGTTAAAGGCGCTGGACTTCCACATGGCTGACCGTGGTTTGAGTACTGGGCCTGCTCACTCCCGCTCTCTCTCTCTCCCTCCCTCCCTCCCTCCCTCCCTCCCTCTCTCCCTCTCTCCCCCACCCCTGGTCAAATTAAAATAAACAAATAAATAAATAAAGTTAAATAAAATAATTCTTTTTTTTTTTTTAAAAAGGTACATGCTCTCACTGGAGACACAGAGAGAGAGAAAGACAAAAAGTGAGCAAGTGCTCCCCAGGGGACATGGCCACACAGCAATTCCTTCTCCATTCTCCATTATTTGGGCATGCACAAATAAGCATTCGGCATGTTTTTCAAGCTGCCTGGTCTAGGACTCAAACCATACAATCAGCCATGTGGGACCCAGCTCCCTGAACCTCCATGGCATCTGCTGACATTCCCAACTATATTCACACATGCCAGAAACCTCTCCATACCACACCCACAAATGCCCACAGATGTCGTTCCATTACCAAAAATGCAGGCTGACTCAGACAAGGCCTAGGACCCTTGAAACCCTTTTGTTCCCCTCTCTCTCTCTCTCTTTTTTTTTTTTTTTTTGGTTGTTGTTGAGATTTTTGCCTTAGGGCATGTGCACTAGCTGGAAAGAGAGAGACAGAGACAATGAGAGAGAAAGTGAGAAATCACCCCCCAGGGGGATGGCCACACGGCAATCCCTTCTCTATTCTCTTCCCATGGTCTTGGGTATGCATGCACACGCACCTGGTGTGATTTTCAAGCCACCAGGTCAGAACTCTAACCGCAGTAAACCATGTGGGAGTCCAGCGATATAACCACTTCGCCCTCTGCTGGTTCCCCTCTTAAATTCTTAAACCTTCTGCCTACCAGGACAAGTGTGTAATGCTGGTTAGACCTCATGCTCTGCTAGGAGATACTGCTCCCTCAGTTTTGTTTTGTTTTCTTTTCTTTTCTTTTCTTTTTTGTTTTTTTTTTTCTCTTTTTCTTTTCTTTTTTTTTCTTTATCTTCTCTTGCTTTCTTTTTCTTTTTCTTTTTTGTCAGGAGGAATGGCCATGCTGCAATCCTTTCTCCTCCATTCTCTTCTTGGGATTTTGGTCACACATGCCAACAAATTTTTTCAAGCCTCTAGGTCCAGGACTTGAACCACGGACTCAGCCTTATGGGAATCCAGTCACCTTAACCACCATGCCACTGGTTGGCCCCTTCTTTTCTTTTTCTTTTAAACCTCATCTATTTATTCTTTGATGAGCAAAAGAGTCAGAGAAAGACAGGGAGACAGCACCCCCAACAGGGTCTCCACACCACAGTCCAGCCAACCCCAAATCAGGGGCACACGCCTGCCAGTCATGCTCAGGGAGGTCCCCAG
>NW_006159943.1:430130-431211 GCF_000334495.1 Tupaia belangeri chinensis
CTCTCCTTTTTTTTTTTTTTTTTTTTGGTTGTTGTTGAGATTTTTGCCTTAGGGCATGTGCACTAGCTGGAAAGAGAGAGACAGAGACAATGAGAGAGAAAGTGAGAAATCACCCCCCAGGGGGATGGCCACACGGCAATCCCTTCTCTATTCTCTTCCCATGGTCTTGGGTATGCATGCACACGCACCTGGTGTGATTTTCAAGCCACCAGGTCAGAACTCTAACCGCAGTAAACCATGTGGGAGTCCAGCGATATAACCACTTCGCCCTCTGCTGGTTCCCCTCTTAAATTCTTAAACCTTCTGCCTACCAGGACAAGTGTGTAATGCTGGTTAGACCTCATGCTCTGCTAGGAGATACTGCTCCCTCAGTTTTGTTTTGTTTTCTTTTCTTTTCTTTTCTTTTTTTTTCTTTATCTTCTCTTGCTTTCTTTTTCTTTTTCTTTTTTGTCAGGAGGAATGGCCATGCTGCAATCCTTTCTCCTCCATTCTCTTCTTGGGATTTTGGTCACACATGCCAACAAATTTTTTCAAGCCTCTAGGTCCAGGACTTGAACCACGGACTCAGCCTTATGGGAATCCAGTCACCTTAACCACCATGCCACTGGTTGGCCCCTTCTTTTCTTTTTCTTTTAAACCTCATCTATTTATTCTTTGATGAGCAAAAGAGTCAGAGAAAGACAGGGAGACAGCACCCCCAACAGGGTCTCCACACCACAGTCCAGCCAACCCCAAATCAGGGGCACACGCCTGCCAGTCATGCTCAGGGAGGTCTCCAGAGGTGAGCCCTGCCCGAACCTTCTGGTGTGGGTCAGCCTTGCAGTTTTGAGTGCTGTCGCTGCACCATTATCAGGGCCTCCTCCCCAGTTTTCTGAGGGCAGTTGCTGTTGCCTGCTGGACAGACCCTTGAGCTCAAGCAGACCTGGGCACTCTGCCCGTGCTCAGCCCTTCTCTCTCTGCTCCTTCAGTGGTGCTGATCGGCGAGTCAGGCGTGGGGAAGACCAATCTGCTATCCCGGTTCACGCGCAATGAGTTCAGCCACGACAGCCGCACCACCATCGGGGTTGAGTTCTCCACCCGC
>NW_006159943.1:432357-438205 GCF_000334495.1 Tupaia belangeri chinensis
TGCCAACAAATTTTTTCAAGCCTCTAGGTCCAGGACTTGAACCACGGACTCAGCCTTATGGGAATCCAGTCACCTTAACCACCATGCCACTGGTTGGCCCCTTCTTTTCTTTTTCTTTTAAACCTCATCTATTTATTCTTTGATGAGCAAAAGAGTCAGAGAAAGACAGGGAGACAGCACCCCCAACAGGGTCTCCACACCACAGTCCAGCCAACCCCAAATCAGGGGCACACGCCTGCCAGTCATGCTCAGGGAGGTCTCCAGAGGTGAGCCCTGCCCGAACCTTCTGGTGTGGGTCAGCCTTGCAGTTTTGAGTGCTGTCGCTGCACCATTATCAGGGCCTCCTCCCCAGTTTTCTGAGGGCAGTTGCTGTTGCCTGCTGGACAGACCCTTGAGCTCAAGCAGACCTGGGCACTCTGCCCGTGCTCAGCCCTTCTCTCTCTGCTCCTTCAGTGGTGCTGATCGGCGAGTCAGGCGTGGGGAAGACCAATCTGCTATCCCGGTTCACGCGCAATGAGTTCAGCCACGACAGCCGCACCACCATCGGGGTTGAGTTCTCCACCCGCACTGTGATGCTGGGCACCGCCGCTGTCAAGGCCCAGATCTGGGACACAGCTGGCCTGGAGCGGTACCGAGCCATCACCTCGGCGTGAGCCTGGGCCTGGGGGGCTGCTGGGTTGCGGACGTCCCGGGGAATCAGGGAACACCTTTGCAGGAGAAGCGGAGGAGGAGAAGGGCGAGGCAAGGGGACTCGGGCAGTGTGCTCCCAGGGAGGCAGGGATCACAGGAGACCCAAGTGCTGTGAGAAGCAGCAAATGGTGTGGGTCGGGGTATGGTGCCACTGACCGAGAGGGCCAAAAACAGGATCATCGGCACCACTTGCTGTGCCTTGGCCGTGTGCCCAGGAAGGTACATTTTCTGTAACTCTGAAGGTACCACAGGACTAAGGTGCTATCAATGCCTGCTAGGTGAAATGCGTGGAGCCGGCACAGGGCAGGCTGCGTGGATCAAGAGCGCCCCCTCACTTCCGCACAGTGCTCTGCACTTGGCAACCTGCATCTAGCCACCGAGGCCAGGCCAGGACCTGGCGTCTGCATTTTATAAAGACACAGGATGCACGAGGCTAGGCCTCCTGACCCCACGCCAGAGTGTCTCCCACACAGCGTCAGGTCCGAGTGTGTGACAGGTGGTGCGTGTGCATGTGGAGCAGGGATAGCTAGCGGGCAAGAAGCAGGTGCTCCAGTTTACACACTCCCGAGATATGCACACACACTCAGCACTCTTGGTAAGCTGGCCTCAGTCGACTCAGCGGTTAAGTTGAGAATGACTAGACACCACCAGTTGGAAGATGTCCTGTCCAATTCCAAGAGGGAAGCTGGGTGCCCGCAGGGATTCCTCAGACAGTTGGGGCTGCTGCTGGGTGTAGGCATCTGGCTGGTCCTAGAAGGTGGCCACCAGAGAGGAGAGGGCACTGGGTGGAGGAGCCCTGTGAGGAAGATGCGAGGTGAGGCACCCACATTTGGCTGGAGCCTAGATGTCCACTGGTAGATAGGAGGGGATCAAATCAGGGAAAGGGTCTCGGGGAGCAGAGGGGCTAGGAGGGATGCAGTGGAGGTTTTCGAGCAGAGGCAATGCTTTGCAGACCCCAGGATCTGGAGGGCATGGGAGCCTTGGCAGCCCTGTCAGAGTTTGGGTCCCTGGACTCCAAGTCTCCACATTTCCAGATCTCTGGAACTCCGAACTAGGATGTTTTGGCTTGATGACTCTGCCCCGCTGCTGGGCCTGATGCCTCGATCTTGCCTCTGTCCACCTGTCCCACCCCCACCAGGTACTACCGCGGTGCAGTAGGGGCCCTCCTGGTGTTTGATCTGACCAAGCACCAGACCTATGCCGTGGTGGAGCGCTGGCTGAAGGAGCTCTATGATCATGCGGAGGCCACAATTGTCGTCATGCTCGTGGGGAACAAGAGTGACCTTAGCCAGGCCCGGGAGGTGCCGACGGAAGAGGCTCGCATGTTTGCTGGTGAGGACCCAGCCTGACCCGACCTGACTCCTCCATGCTTGCCCACACCCTCCCAGCACCAGCCTCCCCAGCCTCGACTTTCAATGGTCCTCTACCTCCATCCCTTCTTCTTCCGGATCAAGGAGAGAGAGAGAAAGGGAAAGTGAGAAAGCAAGATGCCAGGTCTGGAACTTGAACCGCAGTTGGCCATGTGGGATTCTAGTGCCTCGACCACCACACCACCTGCCGGCCCCTGTATTTATTTATTTTATTTATTTATTTATTTTTGAGAGATGTTTTGCTACAGGGCTCATGTGCTCGCCAGAGAAAGAGAGAGAGACAGAAAGTACAAAATCACTCCTTAGGGGGGATGGTCATGCTGCAGTCCCTTCTCCATTCTCCCCTTGAGATTTTGGGCACACATGCACACGTACCTGACATGTGTTTTAAGTTGCTTTGTCCAGGACTCAAACCGCTGTCAACTACATGGGAGTCCAGCAACATAACCATTACGCCATCTACTGGTCCCTATATTTATTTATTGTGCTGAAAAGGGAGCACCCTTAATAGGACACAATCCACCCCCATCCTCAGTCAACCAGGATTGTGAGTATACACACACACACACACACACACACACACACAGACACACACACACACCTGGAAAATATAGCAATACTTTGGGACTGGCAGATGACATAATAGTTACATTGCTGGACTCCCATGTAGTTGACCATGATTTGAATCCTGGACATGGTGGCTTAAAACTCACGCCAGGCTTGTGTGCATGCATGCCCAAGATCCTGAGAGGAAAATGGAGGAAAAGGGATTGCAGTATGGCCATACCCCCAGGGGGTGATATCTCGCTTTCTGTCTTTCTGTTTCTCTCTGTTTCTCTGGGGAGTGCACATGCCCTATGTCAAAAACCTCTCTCAAAAAAAAATATATATATATTTATATATATATATATATATTTATACACACACACACACACACACACACACACACATATATATATATAGAGAGAGAGAGAGAGCGAGCGAGAGGAAGACTTTGGGAGGTCTTCCTGTCTGTGGCCTCAGCATTGTGGAGGGTTGTGTTACTCATGTGCCACTGCACTGCTGGCCTCTTCATTAGCAGTTACCCACAGATAATTTTTCAATTCTTTTTATTTTTAGAATTATTTAACTTTGTTTATTTTAATTTGACCAGAGAGAGAGAGAGTGAGAGAGAGAGAGAGAGAAAGTGAGAAAGCATCTACCAGGTTGGGGACTCGAACCGCAGTTGGCCATGTGGAAGTCCAGTGTCCTCAACCACCGTGCCACCTGCCTTTTTTTTTTTTTTTTTTTTTTAGATTTTTGCCATAGGGTGCATACTCTTGCAGGAGAGAGACAGAAAGAGAAAAATGAGAAATTAGCCCCCAGGGAGTATGGCTACATCTCAATCCCCTCTCCTCCATTCTCCTGTCAGGATTCTGGGCACACACACACATGTGCCCAAAGCCTTCAGTTCTAGAACTCAAACTGTGTAGTCAGCCATATGGGACCCAGTACCCTAACCACCATGCCACCAACTAGCCCCACAGTTTATTTTTAAGACAGCCCCACGTTATAATGCTCAAAATTCCTAAGTGTAGGGACCAGCAGTTAGCGTAATGGCTATGTCGCTGGACTCCCATGTAGTCGACCGCGGTTCGTGTCCCGGACCCGGTGGCTTGAGACTCACGCCAGGCGCGTGTGTGTGCGTGCCCAAGATCCCGAGAGGAGAATGGAGGAGAAGGGATTGCGGCGAGGCCATCTCCCCTGGGGGGTGATTTCTCGCTTTCTGTCTCTCTGTCTCTCTTTGTCTGTCTGGCGAGTGCATGTGTCCTATAGCAAAAATCTTTCCCCCCAAAAAAGAAATTACTAAGTGTAAAGGGGTGGGCCTCCCATATCCAGTCACCTCTTCACCTCTTACTAGATGTGGGACATGGAGCAGGTTCCTCACTCATCTTCTTTGTGTTTCTGGGCTTGTTTTCTTTCTTTCCTTTCTTTTTTTTTTTTTTTGGAGAGGTTTTCGCTATAGGGCGTATGTGCTTGCCAGAAAGACAGAGAGAGACAGAGAGACAGAAAGGGAGAAATCGGGCGATGGCCATGCCGCAATCCCTTCTCCTCCATTCTCCTCTCGGGATCTTGGGCACGCACGCACACGCACCTGGCATGAGTTTAAGCCACTGGGTCTGGGATTCGAATCGTAGTCGGCTACATGGGAGTCCAGCGACATAGCCATTACACTAACTGCTGGTCCCTGGGCTTCAGTTTTCTAACCAAATCTACCCATGGGCTTCTTTCTCTCTCTCTTTTTTTCTTTTAGAGAGGCATTGTTATAGGACTCATGTGTTTTCCAGAGAGATAGACGGAGAGAGAGGGACAGAAAGCGAGAAATCATCCCCCAAGGGAGATAGCCAAGTCACAGTCCCTTCTCCTCCATTCTCCTCTTGAGATTTTGGGCCCGCATGTACACGCACCTGGCATAAGTTTCAAGCCACCGGATGCGGGACTCGAACCACATCACCTATGTGGAGTCCAGTGATGTAACCATTACTCCATCTGCTGGTTCCAAGCTCCATGGCTTTTAAGGATGAAATTAGCTACTGCATGCCAGTGGTTTAGCACATAGCTAATGTGTGCAGTAAAGATGAACTAAACATTATCGCTACTGCCTTTGGGCCCCACAATTGATGTGCTTCCTTTTCTGGCAGAAAACAATGGGCTGCTATTCCTGGAGACCTCAGCCCTGGACTCCACCAATGTTGAGCTAGCCTTCGAGACTGTCCTCAAAGGTAGGAGCCTGCCTCCATTCAGTGCCTCGTCCACCTGTGGCTTCTGTGGGCTGCAGCAGGAAGGCAGACAGCCCTCTGTGGGTCCCAGGCCTCCTCGGAGCCTCCCACATCCCTGCCCCTCAGACTCAGTCTCTCTCAAGTGGCTCCTGCTCAGCCTGGGGCTGAGAGAAGGAACCAGAAAGCCATGCTTTGCAGAGGGCTGAGTTTTGGTTCCTTCTCCGCCCAGGTAAGTGGAAGGAACCCAGGTACCTACACTCTACTTCCTTCCAGCCAGAAGGGGCATGCAGTATTGGAGTGGGGGCAGCGTGGGCTCTTAATCCTCTGGCCTGACCCCTGCCCTGTTCCTTCCCAGAGATCTTTGCCAAGGTGTCCAAGCAGAGGCAGAACAGTTCCCGGTCCAGTGCGATCACCCTGGGCAGTGCCCAGGCTGGGCAGGAGCCTGGTTCTGGGGAGAAGAGGACCTGTTGCATCAGCCTCTGACCTTGGCCAGTTCCAGCCCTGCCCCCATTGGCTTTCTGGTGCCCCTAACCTTACCCAGCTCCAGGATCTTTCCCTGCCCTTTGGTTCTGAAAGTCCGGGTGACCCACGCCCAGGTCACAGTCCCCAGAGCCCTGAGGTCTCCAGGATCCACAACCCACATCTCTATTATCGGTCCACTCCTCATAGGCGAGGGCCTCAAATAAAGCTGTTTTGTACCAATGCCTGGGCATCCTGCTGCCTCATCTGTTCCTCCTCTTTTCCTTGTCTGTGCCTCCTTCAACTTTGGCCCCTCCTCTGAGGCCTGGTCCTCTCCCCCATCCCTGTTTCCCCACATACCCACTGCCCCCCAGGGCCAGCTGCCTCTGGAGTCCTGTGCTCTGGGGACAGTGCCAAGGGGGCGGGAGGCGCCCGCCCTTCCCTCTGCCAACCCTCGGGGCAGGTGGGGGAGGGAGGACGGTGTGGAGGGGAGGGGGGTATATGGAAGGCGAGACAAAGGAAGCCATCGGCGGGGGCCCCCGGGGGGCCCGGGCCCTCGGGGCCCAAAAG
>NW_006159943.1:438251-440641 GCF_000334495.1 Tupaia belangeri chinensis
AGGGGGTGATATGGAAGGCGAGACAAAGGAAGCCATCGGCGGGCACCATCTGGTGCCCAGGGCCCTGGTGCCAAAAACTGAGGTCACTCCAATGCCAGGGGTAAGGGGAGGAGGCAGAAGATTCCAGGGAGACGGGGGAGTCCGAATCAGCCTGTATTTGTTGGGGATGGGTTTTTTTTAAGCCTGAGAGGTAGAAGGTCCAAGTTCTCCATCCAGTTTTCTTCCTGACCCCAAAGAAGGGGGGCGGGTTGCTGTCACTGGCGGGGCAAGAGGGGAGGGACAGAGACAGAGGTCTCTCAGCTCTGCCCTTCATGGAGGCTGGGAGATGGCTGTCCAAGCAGGGTCTCTGTCACTCTGCCTCATCTTCCCCTGGAAGGCCTGGCCACCCCTCCAAGAACGAGAAGGGCGTAAAAAGGGAGAAAACCCAGCGGATGGAGTGCCTGGAGATTGAAGCAGAAAGCAGTGGAGAACCCTGGAGGCCTCCACTTCCCGCAAGGTGTGTGGGAGCACCCAGAGTTCCACTAGAGAAAACCCCACACTGCCATTCCCACCACAGTTCCTCCCACTCCCCGAAGGTGGTACAGACGCGTGCGCTGAGAAAGAAGACCGAGCCTTAAGTAATAATACTTTTAATAAAATTAAGTTCTTAATAGCACATTTAATACATTAACCCTCCCCCTTCTTGGTTTCTCTGCGTTTTGTGCAACATCATTTTGACTTGATTATTTATGGGTCTGTTTTATTTCCCGCCTTGATTTTGAAAACTTTTTTCCTTGGTGGATTTGTTCCTGTCGTCACTAGATGCCTCAAATTAAGTCTGACCACAACCCTACTCTACTTTCTACAGTGGAGAGACCGTCCCCCCTGCCCCAGGGCTGTCTCCACCCACCCTCCCTACCCCACCCGCACCCTGAGTGGGAAGGGGAAGCCCTCCCCACCCCAGACGCTACCATCCCAAACTAGCGGGGTTTCTAGGACAAAAAGAGCAGGGGGAAACCTGTCCCTAGGTGGGGCGAGAAGAGTAAATGGGGGAGAGGGAGATGTGTTTGGGGTATAGGGCCAGGGAGGGGCATGGCAAGAGTCATTGGTAGAATGGAACAGGTTCCTTTGGCCAAAGGAGAGCCAAGGGGCCTCCCCAGCTCCTTGGGTAGGAGGGAAAGGCCCAATCTGATTGCAAGTTGGGGTTGGTAGAAGGCAAGTGCTTAAAAAAAAGTCGATTCCTCTCATGCAAGCCAGGCTCCCCAGTTCTGGCAGAGCCATGCGCCCCCAGGCCAGCACAGTGCATGACCCCTATCTGAGCTCTTACAGATCAAGGTGGACTGGAACAGACAGGGCTAGGGTGGGGTCACTCAGACTCTGCCTCTGCACCTTTGGAGACCCTGTCCTCGCAGGCCTTCAAGGAGTGTTTCTACTTGGCCCCACCGGGCAGGAAGTCCTTCTTGAGATCTAAGTCTCTGACAACAAAGCACTCTGCAAACCTGTAAAGCACTGTATGGCTTTAACAGAGAACAATGACTGAGACTGTTCCTCCCACTCCTGCCGCGGAGGTCAAAGCTAAGTGGAATGTTGGAAGGGAACAGGGTGGGGGACTGAGGCCCAGTGCCGATGCTGAGGTGGTGAGGAGCGCCTGCCTCTGTGGAATGTGGAAGGACTTACCAGGCTCTTAAATGACTTGCCGTGAAGTGGATGGAGGTTACACTTCAAGAAGGACTTCCTCACTTCCTCATCAGGCCTGGAAGAAGCTGGCTTAGGTTTTGAGCTGAGCGGTCTCCATCCTCCTGACTCCCCAGGAGGGGACGCAACACTAGCCTGGAGGGCTGCCCAGCAGAGGGAGGAACAGCCAGGCCCCCAGGGTGGGAGGTATGGGTGAATCTGCTCGACCCTCCCTGCTGCCCCTTGGCCCAGCCCCCACCTGTTTAGCCTGATGTGCACCTCTGGTCACAGACCCTGGGAACTGGGCCCCTCTATTTGTCCTACAGTGAAAAATCCAAGGATTCTCAGAATCAACCCCAGCAGACTGGAGACTCCCAATCTTGAACTTGCAACCTGCTCCCACCCTGACATCTGAAGACGGGGCGGCTCAGGGTGGGCTCAACCACTTCCCTCCTCTATTTTTCTCTTCGTTACTTTTATACATTCTACTGGACCCAGGGGCCCTCAATGCTACTAAACTTTAAGCTATCTGAATATCATCTACTAAGTAACTAGTAATTCTTTCTTTCTTTCTCTAGGATTATATGAAATAAATTTGTATTATTATTATTATTATTAATAATTATTATTTTGTAGTATTCTTTTCTTTTAAACCCCTCGGTTTTTCTTTTTCTTCTTTCTCTCTCTCTTTCTCTCTCTCGTTTTTTTAATTTTTTTTTTTTGTTTAAAAAACAATT
>NW_006159943.1:441669-444146 GCF_000334495.1 Tupaia belangeri chinensis
TCTTTCTTTCTTTCTTTCTTTCTTTCTTTCTTTTTCTTTCTTTCTTTCTTTCTTTCTTTCTTTCTTCTCTTTCTTTCTTTTTCTTTTTCTTCTTTCTCTCTCTCTTTCTCTCTCTCGTTTTTTTAATTTTTTTTTTTGGTTTAAAAAAAAATTCTATTTCTCTGAAATCTCACACCTCTCTGAGGGTTCCCGCAGGCCTGTTGGGCCTTAGCTCTGGACTTGCCCTCCTCACTTGCCCCTAGGACAGGGCAGGGGAAGGAGGGGGGACACCCCAGGATCCTCAGTCCTTCAGCTTCTTCCTTTCTGGTTAATCCCTTTCTTTGTTTGGCTCTGCCGGCTCCCCTGAGGGGGAGGGGGAGAGGGGAGGAGGGGCCCATGGAGTGAAATCCAATCTACTTGCAGGGCCCCAGAAGGGACCGGGTTCCCCCAGCCCCTCTCCACCATCCATCCCAGAATGCTCCCCCAAGAAAAGCAAATGACATTTCTCCCCAAAAAAAAGTGGGGGGAAAAAAGGAACGTAAACCCGAACATATATTAAAAACACTTTTTTTTTTTTAAGATTTAACTCTGAATACAAATGTATTTTTTTTCTTCTCTCCCTACATATATTCTAAACCTTCTAAAGTTTTTTTATTTTTTTAATTATCACTTTATCATAAAATAAAATATCCTTTTCATATAATAAATTACCTAATAAAAAGTCTTTTTTTTTCATATTAGCCCAGGTTCTTTGCTACATTTATACGGTAATATATGTCCAAAACAGAAATCATGGAAATTTCCGACCCACACATCTGCTTTTTTTCTTTTTTTGCTATTTTTGTTTTCTCTCCTCTGTGTTGGTCGCCTATCTCGCTCCCTCTCGTGTTTTCTCTCCTGTTTCGTGTGTCACTATGCGTGTTTTGCTTGCTTTCTAGGTTTGGCTCCGTCGGTAAGGGTGGATACATCTGCCGAGCCCCTAGTGTTAACAGTCTTCTGCCTTAGTGGGAAAGGAGTGGAGAGGGGGAGGGGCCGACAGACAGACATCCCTTCTTCCCGCCCCCCTCCCCACCCGCCCCCGGCGACCGAGGGTGCCCTTTTGGTTTGGTTTCTATTGTACAGACATCTCAGGATGGCTCACGATGGCGGGAAGGAGGGAAGTTGTCACTAGCCGGCCTACTTGGCTGTGACCTCCTTCCTCTCCCCTCCCTGGCTGGTGGTCTGGAGGGGAAGGCTGAGGAGAGGTGAGTGACTTCACCACTGGGGGCAGGAGACAAGGAAATCCCCTCTGCGCCTCCGCCTCTGCATCCCTCTCCATCCAGGGAAAATGGGACTCCTGAGCTGAAGCTCAGAGCACTCAGAACAGCCCTGCCCCTGCCCCGTTATATACAAGGGTCTCCTGGCGCCCCTGGATTCCTATCCCCCATCCTCTCCTGGCCCGGCCAGCGGAACCAGGAGGGTGGAGGCAGTGGCAGCCCAGGTGAGCAGTGGGGAAGCAGCAAGGGGGGGCGCAGGCCCTGTAACAATACATGATGCTCCAAACAGGCCTTGCAGCACCCCAGTTCTGCTTTGCCCTGGGCTGACACCTCTCCAAAGACCTGGCCTGTCTCTGCAACACAATGGGTGGGACAGAGACTTCATGATTTGCACACTAATAAGGATTTAACAAAGGTCAGGTCCAGAGAGGGGTGCCCAGTGGGGTACCGCAGGGGAGGAGAAGCAGTCCTTCCCTAAAGTGCCTCCTGCCTTAGGCCCTTCCCTGCTCCTTGTAATAGCAGACGCACTACCCTACCCCTACCCCGGCCCCCCCAAACCCCCAGCCAGAAAATCCAGTCCAAGAACTGCCCCTTAAATATAATGCCCATAGACGGTGAAGGTGGGGGGCTGACCCTTATATACCCCAGTACGATTAGTCCCCTCCTCACAGTTTCACTGAGAATAGGGATACATTCCATCAAGAATTCGAGATGTTTCTTTGGAGGAGTGGGTGGGGAGAGGGGCTCCAGGTGCCTGCTGAATTGGGAAGGGGGGGGGCATCAAAATGCTCTTCCCCTTACTTCTCCCCAGGGGGATGATGTCCCCAAAGCTGGGCTGGAGGGACAGGAAGGAGGGGAAGAGAAGGCGCCACCAAGGGGAAGCAAAGTAAAGAGCTGGAGGACAGAAGAGGGCAAAGGATGGAAAATGGGGAGATAGGAGTGAAGGGAAAAGTGGAGGAGGGCGAGGGGCACCCCCTCCAGGTTCCTCTAGCCCAGCTTTGTCGGGACAGATGAACTGGGAGCCCTCTACTGAATGACATGCTTTCCCCTACCTCACCCCCCAGAAGATCTAAGCAGACTTCTGGCAGGGCCCCCCAGCTCCCTCATACTGCTGGAAACGGGAAGTTCCCAAACAGGATAGGGAGGTGGGGGTCTAAAGGGTCACATTAGGAGGCCAGACACCAGGACCAGAGGGCTTGGGGACTGGAAAGAGCATCTCTAGATACAGATGGTAATGCTCCC
>NW_006159943.1:444164-445180 GCF_000334495.1 Tupaia belangeri chinensis
CTCCACAGAGGGTGGGGTAGAGAGACACTGGGGAGGTGGGCAGAGGGGGATCAGGTTGCCTTAGTGGCCACCTCTGGCAAAACAAAAGTTTCTCTTAGCTGCTTCCAGATTTAAGGGTGTGTTGAGGTATCAGAGTTGCAACTCTAGTAAAATTTTCGGTCTGGTCCCTTCCCAATTTTTCCAGGAC
This sequence comes from Tupaia belangeri chinensis, assembly GCF_000334495.1. Lineage (NCBI taxonomy): Eukaryota > Metazoa > Chordata > Mammalia > Scandentia > Tupaiidae > Tupaia > Tupaia belangeri. Next base: position 444,352 of record NW_006159943.1, read on the forward strand.
AGGGTCACCAGAGGCTCCGAAAGTGGCCCACCCTCCAGCCACCACCGCCTCCCTTCTCCCTCCCGGCGAGTGAGTATCTCTAAACACCTTGCCCCTCAAATCACTGATTTCCAAAAGGCCTTAGTGGAAAACAGGTCCAGGGTGGGCCCCTGGGGTAGGCCCAGGAGGCATGGGGCAGGGGGCTTAGGAGAATATTCGGATGGCTTGCGTGGCTGTGATGTGGCAGACGGGACACTCCGGGTCCGTCCTCTCGCAGATGCGCACTGCACACTCCATGCAGAACAGGTTGTGTCCGCAGGGCACGAGGGCAGCAGTCACTTCGCTCTCAAAGCACACCATGCAATCCCGCCCGCCGCCGGGGCTCCGCAGGCCGCCCCCACCAAGTTTAGAGAAGCCCTGGAGCGGCTCTCCCGGCGGGCGCCTCGGGAGTCCGGCCAGCTCAGGCCCTGCAGAGGTGGCAGGAGAGCGATGAGCACCAGGGGGCCCAGCTCGAGCCTTGGCGGAAGAGGAGGAGGAAGAGGAGGAGGAGAAGAGCACCGAGGTGGGCGTGGCGTTCTCCTGGCCCGCCCACAGCGGGGGGCTAGTCTCCGCCACCCCGTAGTACACATCCTGCTTGCCCACGCCGTAGCCCGGAAACAGGTACCCGCCATAGCCAAAGTCCCCGCCCTGCTCGCCTAGGCGCGGGGCCTCAAAGCCAGAGTCCACTCCGCACTCGCCGATGCAGCCCAGGCTGTTCTGCCGGAAGGTGGAGAGGGGCTTGCAGCCCGTCGGGTGCACCCGCCAGGCGTCGGAGGAGCGGCGATCACGCGACGCGGCCGGGGGCCACACA
>NW_006159943.1:445577-446838 GCF_000334495.1 Tupaia belangeri chinensis
TGGCGGCCAGTGGGGTGCACCCGCCAGGCGTCGGAGTAGCGGCTATCAAGCGCAGCGTCAGGGCTCCCAGCCAGGAAGTCGTTTTCATTGTTGTACTCGAGGATCTTGCCCGTGCGCACCGCGATGTGTGTCTCGATCTCCTCGCGCGCACGCTCCACGTTGCCCGGGGCCCCGGTGATCTCGAACACTGGGTCACGGTCGCGGCTTGGCGTAATAATGTACGTGTTGGTCTGCTGTTGGATGCGCTTGATGGTTGCCCCCTTGGGGCCCACCACCAGCCCCACCACGCGGTAGGGGACCCGCACCCGGATGGTCACCTGGCCTGGCAGAGCAGGGGCCACACCAAACGCCGCGCCTGACTTGTTGCGGGAGGCGCGGATCATGGAAAAGTGCTCCGCTGCTGAGATGATTTCCCGCCGGGCGGTGGCCACGTCCTCCCGCCGCCCTGTCACCATGAACACGGGCTCCTCGCCCCGCACAGGAGTCTTGATGTAGGTGTTGGTCTTGGCCCTCAACGCCTTAATCTTGCAGCCTGGGACAGGGTGAGGAAAGGGAGAGAAAAACAAACTCACAGGGCCAGGCTTGTGCTGAGACCGATAGCTCCTGGTCTTTACCCAGTAGACACCCAGCCTCCCAGGAACCCTCAGTTTATCCTTATAATAAGCCTTTTCCTGCCCCACACACAGCCCGCCCTGACTTGAACAATCCACTCATCCGGTCCTGGATCCACCCAACGTCTCTACCAAGCACAGGTTTCAAAATATGCCAACTTTCCCTCTTCAATTCAGGACCCTCCACCTTCATTCACTTCTTGAAACCCCCAAATAATCACTCACCCTCCCAACAGTCAAGCTGCTGACCTCAAATCTGTACATCAACTCCTCTCCAAGTATACATTGTTCCTTCCATTTCTCCACTGACTCCTGGTGACTCGCGAACTTCCAAATCACTTCATCACACCCGCCCCATCTGTCACCACCTGGATGTTTCCAGAGAACCCCAGTGCACTCCTAAACCCCGCAATCTGCTCCTCATTCAACACCCCCTATACCCTGTCACTAGAAGTGAACCCCAGCCTACTCTGGAACCACTGACCTCCATCTGCTCTATGAACCCCCGTAGGAGAAGGTTAAAGCGGAGAGGTTGGGGAAGAGAGGCAGGAAGAGAAAGAAGAAATGCGAGACAAAGAGACAAAGAGGAAAGGGGAGAGAGAAAAGTGAGGGAGGCTGGGATGGCCACATGGTCTCTAGAGGCTGCAGAC
>NW_006159943.1:450193-452830 GCF_000334495.1 Tupaia belangeri chinensis
GGCCTTCCACACAGCAGTCTCACTCAGTGGCTCCCAAATTCATAAGGAGTTGGCAGCAACTGGTGGAATGCGGGAGACCGAGAAGGGTCTGAGAGTCAGGTTTTCAGGGAGTATGAAGATAAAAGCACATGCAAGGCAGCAGCACCCAACCTCAGGTCGCTCCTGTCCCCCTTCCCCCAGGGGGCAGGAGAGCTCGGATGGGCTGGGGGCTGAGTAAGGGACAGTATTCTACACCCAGACTAGTGCTTTGAAGTAGGAGAAGGTTAAAGCGGAGAGGTTGGGGAAGAGAGGCAGGAAGAGAAAGAAGAAATGCGAGACAAAGAGACAAAGAGGAAAGGGGAGAGAGAAAAGTGAGGGAGGCTGGGATGGCCACATGGTCTCTAGAGGCTGCAGACCTCCATGGCTGACTGGACAAGGCCCTTGGTCCTTCCCCACATTTCCCCTCCCCACTCCCAGCTTCACGCAGAGATTCACACCCTTCTGCGAAGCACACACGCCACATGGGTATGAGTTTGCACACATGTACCCTAAGAGCTGCGATGCGCCGTGTGCCTTTAAACAATACTTAATGGGGCGAGCCTAATGTCCACTCTCACACACACGGAGCGCGTTTCAGCCTCTCGCAATCCTGTTCTTCCACCCATCTCACCCTTCCGCATCCAAACAGCACATTCCTAAACACGTCCTCAACTCTGGCCCCCACTGACATACAAAAGTGCACTCACGCCCCTCTCCGGGCACAACTCACTACTTTCCTCACCCCTACCCTCACCCCTAACCACACAACCTAGCCACATACAAGGGAGCCTACTTTTCTGGCTCCGGCCCAGGCCTCCAACCACTGGCCTGAAGTGAGCTCATTTTTTTTCCTCCTTCCTCCGCTCCAGATGGCCTCTTCTCCAACCCTAGCAGATTGGGGGCTGGGGAGATAGGGTGGGTCAGGAGCAGCGCTCCTCACCTTTAAGGGATCTCAGGAAGGAGAATTTGCTCCTCCTTTGTCTTCAGACCTCCTAGCAGTGAAGAAGTCCTACCTGTTGTCCAGCCCGCATCCTTGCTGCGTCCCTGTCAGTAAGTGATGGTTCTGTTTGTGAGCATGGAGGGCTGTGGGACAGTGACCTTCCTTCTACCACTCCTGATCATGCCTGGGTTCTGGCTCTAAGTTTTGAGTCCATAAACTTAGGTTAGAGGTAGGTATCTTAGGGGTATGAGGTTGGGGTGAGGTGGCCAGGCCAGGACGTAAGAGTAAGGAGAAAGGCGAGAGGCCAGGAGCTGCGGAGCTGAAGTGGACCTCATCGAGTTTGAAGCCTTGAAGAAAGCATCCCTTGAAAGGAGGACCCACCGGGGTTCACCTTCCTAGAGGTCAAATAGAGGGGCACTAACCCTGCAGCAAGAGGCAGGGTTAGACAAGAGGAAGGACCTCCGTATACTTAAGGAAGGAGGGAGAGGCTTCTGTCCTCCTCCGAATAGGAGAAATCTCCCTACTTTTATGAGGGGCAGGCCCATCTGATGCGGAGGCAGAAGAGGAAAGAATGACACCATTAAATTCCAGGGCCTCCCAAGACCACCCCACACCCGAGAAAAGATATCAGTGTCCCCACCCAATTCCAGGGCTCTGGATCCCCAGTTCTGACAAGAGGAAATCCAACTTTCTAAATCTGAAACCTCAAGAGACGGAGTGCTCCAGAGGGATCAGGGCTGTGCTGGGAGTGGCATCTCCCCTCCTCCATTCCTGGTCTCCCGTGAAATCCCCCTAACCCCATCAGTCCCGGTGGTGAGGTGGGCTGTGGAGTAGGGCCCCCCTGGTCCGCCTCCCCTTTTCCTCCTCCAGGAGCTGGCCTCCTCCCTCACTCCCAGCCGGAATGCAGCTCCTCTATTGTTCCCCACTGTGGGACAGCTCCTCCCCCGCTCCTCCCCCACCCCACAACTCCCCAGCCCAGCCCCTTCGCAATTTCCAAATCCCGCCCCCCCACTCCCTTTTGGAGCCGGAAGGGTCCCCAAGATCCCGTCTGCTCAATTTGGACCCTCACCAACACCCCTGCCCACCCACCAGGGGATGCTGGAGCTGAGGAGGGTGTGGTATCAGACACACTATACTGGATTAATTCTACGCACACACACACCCCCAACACACCCAGGCACACACAGTCCGCCAAATTTCCAGGTGACTGTTATTCACCCCTCAGCATGCCCACTCCCAGCTCACCCTACTCTCTCACTACCAGACCCCTCTCCAGGCCTCTGGCCCCAGGCCCTGGCCAGCCCAGAACAAAAGCCAGAGAGGGAAGAGAAGAGGTCCAAGCCAGGACAGAGCACTTCCTCGGAGACACCCCTTCCAAAATCTCACAGACATCCAACTTCGGTGTCTGGGGACCACAGGACCCCCTCTTCCCAGCGACCCCCCTTACCACTTCTCCCCCAGGCTGGGACCCTCCCCTGAGCCACACCCCCTTCCATTCCTACACTCAGCCCAACAAAGACACAGATACTCAGTCTGGCTTCCCGGGCCAGGTCTCCCCAAAGTCTGTAACTCCAGGCAGCAGAGGGTCCCAGGGGTGCCCCCTCCCCAACCCGCCAGCAGACACCGGAATAGGGGCTCCTGAGTAACTCCGCACATTCCGTCAGATTTTTTTTTTTTTT
>NW_006159943.1:455007-456746 GCF_000334495.1 Tupaia belangeri chinensis
AGGAAGAGCCTCCGTATGCTTAAGGAAGGAGGGAGAGGCTTCTGTCCTCCTCCGAATAGGAGAAATCTCCCTACTTTTATGAGGGGCAGGCCCATCTGATGCGGAGGCAGAAGAGGAAAGAATGACACCATTAAATTCCAGGGCCTCCCAAGACCACCCCACACCCGAGAAAAGATATCAGTGTCCCCACCCAATTCCAGGGCTCTGGATCCCCAGTTCTGACAAGAGGAAATCCAACTTTCTAAATCTGAAACCTCAAGAGACGGAGTGCTCCAGAGGGATCAGGGCTGTGCTGGGAGTGGCATCTCCCCTCCTCCATTCCTGGTCTCCCGTGAAATCCCCCTAACCCCATCAGTCCCGGTGGTGAGGTGGGCTGTGGAGTAGGGCCCCCCTGGTCCGCCTCCCCTTTTCCTCCTCCAGGAGCTGGCCTCCTCCCTCACTCCCAGCCGGAATGCAGCTCCTCTATTGTTCCCCACTGTGGGACAGCTCCTCCCCCGCTCCTCCCCCACCCCACAACTCCCCAGCCCAGCCCCTTCGCAATTTCCAAATCCCGCCCCCCCACTCCCTTTTGGGAAGCCGGGAGACGGAAGGGTCCCCAAGATCCCGTCTGCTCAATTTGGACCCTCACCAACACCCCTGCCCACCCACCAGGGGATGCTGGAGCTGAGGAGGGTGTGGTATCAGACACACTATACTGGATTAATTCTACGCACACACACACCCCCAACACACCCAGGCACACACAGTCCGCCAAATTTCCAGGTGACTGTTATTCACCCCTCAGCATGCCCACTCCCAGCTCACCCTACTCTCTCACTACCAGACCCCTCTCCAGGCCTCTGGCCCCAGGCCCTGGCCAGCCCAGAACAAAAGCCAGAGAGGGAAGAGAAGAGGTCCAAGCCAGGACAGAGCACTTCCTCGGAGACACCCCTTCCAAAATCTCACAGACATCCAACTTCGGTGTCTGGGGACCACAGGACCCCCTCTTCCCAGCGACCCCCCTTACCACTTCTCCCCCAGGCTGGGACCCTCCCCTGAGCCACACCCCCTTCCATTCCTACACTCAGCCCAACAAAGACACAGATACTCAGTCTGGCTTCCCGGGCCAGGTCTCCCCAAAGTCTGTAACTCCAGGCAGCAGAGGGTCCCAGGGGTGCCCCCTCCCCAACCCGCCAGCAGACACCGGAATAGGGGCTCCTGAGTAACTCCGCACATTCCGTCAGATTTTTTTTTTTTTTCTGGCTATGAGTGGACCGCCCCTCCGGATAGCCTCCCTGGATTGGGAGACCGGTCCCCCTCCCCTTTCCCACTCCCAGTGCTAGGATATTTCTTTGTCTAAGGGCAGAGCTCTGGGGGAGGAAGGATCTGGAGAACCGTCCCGACTAGGGGTAAAAGGGAACTTTGTGGCACTTGGAAAACAGGGTAGGGGGCGGGTCCCCCTTTGTGGGGAAGGGACAGAGCCAGAGGCGGGCGAGGAGGGGAGAAATGAACTTTCCGCGCTGGGGACGGGGTGCCCCTCACTCCGGTCCCTCTCCGTGGTCCCGGCTCCCGCTTACCTTGCCTGCCCACGATCTCGGCCACGTGCTCGGAGGTGGGCACGGGCACACACTCCGTGGTGTTGCTGCTGCCCTTCAGGCGCAGCTCGGCCTCTTTGTAGAGAGCGCAGAGCTTGGCGTCGCTCGCCCCTTTGGGGGCGGTGGGGGGCTGGGGCGTCTGCGCCGCGGGGGCCGCCGTCGGGG
>NW_006159943.1:457184-457787 GCF_000334495.1 Tupaia belangeri chinensis
CCCCCGGGGTGGGGGTGGGGGAAAAGAGAATCAAAACCAGGAAAGCAGATCTCCTCTCCTCTCCGGGGGTGACGGGGGGCGGGGGGCTGCGGGATCTCTGCCCCCACCCCTCCCGCCTCGGACCTGAGCGTCTCTAGCCCCCGCCGTCCAGACGCCCCCCTCAGCCTCCCGCACCGAGCCCCAGTCCTGGAGCGGCGCTCAGTGGCCCCCAGTAGAGCCCAGCCCCTTCCAGCGCTCAAACTCTTTTGTTTTAAATGAACTGGATGGAGCAGCATGGAACTGACGGGAGGGGGGCGCGCCGGGGGCGCCCGGGGCATGCCGGGAGTTGTAGTTTCCCGCCCTCGGGGGCGCGGGGACGAATTCCTTGACCCGAAGAGGATAGGGGTGTGCCCTTCGGTCTTTACCCGCGACTCGGAGGCAAAGCTGGGGGTGGGAGCGAAGTCGAGGTCCCTAATTCTCCCAAGGGGCGGGTACGGGGAGCGGAGGCAGTGCGCGAAGACCGAACCGCTTTGCACTAGGCTAACGCAGCGCGCCCCCCTCCCCGGGCCGGCGTCCTCCCCATCCCGGCCGGTCCTGGGGCCCTCTTTCTTATGGTAATGCGGG
>NW_006159943.1:457815-458866 GCF_000334495.1 Tupaia belangeri chinensis
GCCCTCTTTCTTATGGTAATGAGGGGGGGCGGGAGCGGTCCCCGCTCGGTCACTGCGGCTTTCTCTCTCGCTTCCTCCCCTCCCTGCCGCGCACCCTCTCCGCTCCCCCTCCCGCGCTCCCAGCGTCGATCCCGGCTCTGGGCCGCGGGGAGAGGTTCTCGGCAGAGCAGACAAAGCCCGCAGCCGCGATGGGGGGAGAGCCGGGCTCTGCGCCGGGTAGGAGCCAGGAAGGGGTGCCCGGCTGGGCGTGGGACCCCCTGGCGAGGAATGGGGTCCCCTCGTCCCTAAGCAGCGAGCCATCTCCCCTCACGCCCCCGCCCCCCAGTCTCGGAGATCCCAGAGGCGCCGACTGGGAGGTGAGTTAGTTCATGTCCGTCTGAGCAGCGGAGGGGGGCAGGGAGGGCTGAGGACAGGACGACGAAGAGTGGGGCGCGGGGTGTGACTTAACAGTTCGGGGTGAGGGCCTTGAGCTTCGGGCGTGATCGAGGAGGGAGGCGAGACCGTGCTGGACTGGGACCCCAGGCTTCCTTCGGGCCTGGGCCGGGACTGCGGCTTGGGCGGGATCGTCCTCAGCTCGCGTCCTCACTGCACTCGGCCCCACCTCCTGGCTCCCGTGGGAGACCGCGGATTCAGCCCCCTGGACTCGGGGAACGGGGCGAGTGTAAATAAGTTTCAGAGGCTCGAACTGGACAGTTGGGCACTTTCAGAGGGAGTTTGGGGAAAGTCGGAGTGTAATGCAATCCTGTCTTCTCCCCTTACCCTGAGTCTTCGGCATTTCTTTTGTCACCCTTTTTACATCTGGTTCTTTTCCAAGACCAAGGGATGGCGCCACAGCTTGAGGGCTTGAGGTCAGATTTTAAGAAGAACTTCCTGAAAGAGTTTTCTAAGAATGGGTGGGTGAGCGACAACCGTGGAGTGTCCTTTTCTGGAGCCATGGAGACGGAAATCTGAGCTTGTGTGTGAGGTGGAGTTCTGCTCCCAGGCATGGGAGTGGGTGAGGTGACCTCACAGGGCTGTCTAGCTCAGGTCTCTAAACTGATTCTTGGAAAGA
>NW_006159943.1:459114-460293 GCF_000334495.1 Tupaia belangeri chinensis
GAAAGAGTGCATTTGCACACCAGTGGGAGGGCAGGAGCCTGAGCAGAGATCTCTGGCTAGGGAGGGGGTGTCGCACACGCACGCCGCAGGGCCTTTTCTCCTGTGCTAGGCAAAGATCCGTGGAAGGAGAGTCTAGACGGAGAACCCCGGAAGGCTCCAGGGTTGGGGAGGACTGCCCCTGGGTGGGGCTTTAACACGAGGAGAACGACACACCTTATCGTGGGATTGGTGGCTGCTGCCACCCAGCAAGAGTGGGCGAGAAAGAATGGGAGAGACACCCCCCAGAGTGGGCTGTTTTCTGACTCCTGACCCCTCTCTGTCTGCCCAGCCACCTGGGTTGGAGGAACTGTGGCTCAGGGGACCGTGGGACTCTCACTGGGGGAAGGCGCCTACTTGGTGAACCAGGGGTCTATTTTCACATCAACCGAAATAGCGAACAGTTGCACAGGACTCACTCTGTACCAGGCGTTTTTGTGGGGCCACCAGCTGGTTTGAGCCTTCCTGTCCCCACCGAAATGAGATTCCCCCTAGACACCCACCCTGAATTTGCCCTGTCTCTGCCTTCCTCCCCACTAAGCTAATTAAAGCAGGAGGTTAATGACCAAAGCAGCCTTGGGGATTTGATCAGGGAGGAAAACAAAGGGCAGAAACAAGTGTGTGTGAGTGGGAAGGGGGCCCGCTGCAGAGTGGGGAAGAGGTGGGCGAGGTGGGGTCCCTGCTGGACGCACACTGCATAGCCCACTGTAAGGATGAATCGTCCTCTGGGTGCCTTTCTGTCCACCCTTGGGGTCCCGCTGTGACTCTGGACAAATGGCTTCCGTTGCAGGAGAGCCTGGCCTGTGTAAGCCTGCACCCGGAGGGCAGGGAGTATGTGCGAGTGCACTGGGGTGTGTGGCGGCATGGTGCACGCGGGAGCCTGTGCCCGCACAGTGTGTGGGGCAGTGCCCAGGTGCAGAGGAGCCCAAGGTGGACACCTTGAGGAGCTGGGTTCTTGGGGGCAGGGTTTTTAATTTTTTTCCTTTTTTTTTTTTCTTTTTTTGGAAAGGTTTTTGCTACAGGGCGCATGTGCTCGCCAGAAAGACACAGAAAGACAGCAAGAAATCACCCCCTAGGGGGGATGGCCACACCACAATCCCTTCTCCTCCATTCTCCTCTCGGAATCTTGGGCATGCACGCACA
>NW_006159943.1:461368-462672 GCF_000334495.1 Tupaia belangeri chinensis
GTGCGCCAGGTGTGTGTGTGTGCGTGCCCAAGATCCCGAGAGGAGAATGGAGGAGAAGGGATTGCGGAGTGGCCATCCCCCCTGAGGGGGTGATTTCTCACTTTCTGTCTCTCTGCCTCTCTCTGTCTGTCTGGCAAGTGCACACGCCTTATAGCAAAAACCTCTCCAAAAAAATAAAAATTAATAAAAACCACCCCCCGGGGGATGACCACACCGCTATCTCTTCTCTTCCATTCTCCTCTCAGGATTTTGGGCACGCACACACAACAGGCCTGGTATGATTTCAAGCCACAGGGCCTGGTTCTCGAACCACAGAGTTGGCTATGTGGGATCCAGTACCTTAAGCTGCATGCCACCTGATTTAGCATCCTTATCGTTAAGGTGCAAAGATAAGGCAAGATCCTAGCACAGTGCCTGGCTCATCTTGGGTGTTTAATCCATGTTAATTGCTCTCCCCTTGCTGTCCACTGAAGCCAGGTTGTGGTCTTCAGTAGCTTTCATTCATTCATTCATTGTTTCATTCAGCTGAGCACTTCCTGTTGCGCTCCTAGGATAAACCAGACACTGGAGGAGACTTGGACCCACCCTGAGTTATCTGATGTCAGTTTTAGATCTAAACTTGCTGAAATAAGATCGCCCCCAACAAAAAGCAGATCATTCCAAAAAGAATTCCTGCTAAACCCTGGAAAGCAGGCCAACTCTGTCTCTCCCTGTCTCTGTCTCTCGCGTGCCCTCACACACATAAGTAAGCCAGTCTCCTGGCCTCGTGCTTGGGGAACAAAGGACGCTGTTGACTTGTTGAGTTGGCTGTGTGTGCACTGTGTGTCTATGTGTGGAGTTGTGTGTCGCTTCTCGGAGCAGCTGAGCTCCGTTGTCGCTGTCGGAACACCAAGTACCAAGGGAGGCAGACACACACCCAGCACCCACCCCTCCCGCATTCTCCGGAGCCCTGTGGAGGGAGGGAGACCCAGGGGGCTGTCACCACCACCAGGGCTGCCCTTCTGAGCAGGCTGGCCCTTATCAGGGTTCTCACCTTCCTCCTCTTGGGATGCCTGTCCCAGTCAGCTGAGCCTCCTGTCCCAGGCTTTATGGGGCTTCTGTTTTCTTTTCTGTATGCCTCTTCCCCATCCTTCCTGTTGAGAGCACAGCAGTCTTCTTGCTCTTGCTGGAAAACTCGCACTTCATTAATTTAGGTCATCAAGGGGCCAGCAGGTGGTGTGGTAGTTAAGGGCACTGGATTCCCACATAGCTGACCATGGTTCAAGTCCCAGACCTGGCAGCTTGCTTTCTCACTTTCCCTCTCT
>NW_006159943.1:462693-465253 GCF_000334495.1 Tupaia belangeri chinensis
AAAATAAATCAATAAAGTTAAATAAAATAATTATAAAAAAAGTTAGGTCATCAAGAATATACTGGGTAAAATGCTGTAAGCCACACAAAAGAGATATTGGGAGCCAGCAGGTGACATAGTAGTTAAGGTGCTGGACTCCCACATGGCTGACCACAGTTCGAGTCCTGGATCCAGTGGCCTGAAACTCACGCCAGGCGCATGTATGTGCATACTGAAAATCCCGAGAGGAGAATGGTGGAGAAGGAATTGCAGCGTAGCCATCCCCCTAGGAGTAATTTCTCACTTTCTGTCTCTCTGTCTCTCTAGCAAGTGCATGCATCCTATAGAAAAATCTCTCAAGGGGCCGGCAGGTGGTGTGGTGGTTAAGGGTGCTGGACTCCCACATGGCAGTCCCAGACCTGGTGACTTGCTTTCTCACTCTCCCCTCTCCACTTCTGTTTCTCTGTGGTCAAATTAAAATAAAATAAATGAAGGTAAAATAATTCTTTAAAAGAAAGAAAAATCTCTCTCAAACAACACCAACAAATACGAGACTGGATCCCTGTCCTCCATGACCGAGAGAACGCGGTCAGACAGGATTACGTGCGAAGGCCATAGAACAGTCTTTGGGACTTGGAGGGCCGCAGAGCCTGGAGGAGAGAGTAGGTCGCTGTGTCCTTCCGTGGCTGTGGGTCCCCTCTCCAAGGGCTGTGAAGGCTCAGCCTGGAGTTTGGACCTGGACAAACATCCTGTTACACCCCCACCACCCCCCGGGACTACCCCAGCGCTCCCTCTGCCAGGTCTCCTGCACCATCTGATTTCCCCAGAGAGAAGCTCAGAGGGGCTGCGATGGAGCCTGGGCCCCCCCAGGACAGCTGGCTGACAGGGCCCCTCTGGGACTCAGGGCTGGACCCAGGCGTCCAGGAGGCGGGTGATACTGGAGCTGTGACAGTTGGTCCCTAGATTCCTCACCCGGTGGCGCCAGCTCTGGTTTCGGGTCTGGGGGAGGGAGGGGGAGGGCTGCCTGCTGCCTGCCAGGGCTGGGTGCTCTGGGCAGGGAGGGCAAGGCCATACACATGCCCTGGGTAGGCTGAGGACCTCTCGAGCCCTCTTTAGGTCAGGCACTGTGCTGGGCACGAACGTGGGATGGGGAAGCAGCAGACCGTGGGCACAGAGGGACTGACGGACGTGCTCCCTGTGTGGAACGTCAGAGCGGAAGTAGAGGCTGAATGGATGGATGGTGAGAGTGCATGGCTCGTCAGTGACCAATGGCCTCATTTTACAGAGGAGACTGAGACCCAGGGGACTCAGGTCCCGTGACTCCCTTTAGCCTCTGTCCCATCATGCTTCCTTTTTCAGGAAAGGGAAGAGGCAGTCACAGAGCACGGTGGGAAGGAACTGGCCACTTCCTGAGTGCCAGCTGTTTGGTGCTAGGCTCTCTTCTCTTCACAACTCTCTGAAGCTGAAATTGCTGTCTCTGCATAATACCAGGGGACCTGAGGCTCAGAGGGGTTAAGTAAGTTGCCCAGGTCACACAGCTGATAAGTAGACACGCCAGTGTTTGAAACCAGATCTGCCTGACTTGAAACCAGATGGTGACACTCAGTGAGCGCTTGGAGACTGCAGAGGGAGTGGTCACTGAAGCTAGAGAAGTTTGGAGAGTCTTCCTGGATGACGTGGACCTGAAGGGATCCCTGAAGGATGAATGAGGTTCATTCCAATGGGTAGAACTGGAGAGGTGTCTGAGGTTGGTGCCAGAGGTGCCCAGAGAGGCTTGTGAATTGAGTAGGTGGCCAGCTTGCAAGTCTGGGAGCAGGAGACAGATTCAAAGAAGCGCGGCTTTGAACCTTGGCCACCAGGTGGCGCTGCAGGCCAGTTCCTGGGAGCGGCTCCCATCGTTCTCCACTCTGGCCGGGTGTTTCCTCCCTGCTAAGGCGGGGCTCCATGCTCTGCCAGCCTCCTCAGGTGTCATCTTGGGCTTCCACCTGGCCCTTGGCTTCTGGCAGGTCATCCAGCACGTGGGGGACAATGAAGCTAGCTACCAGCCTGTTCCTAACTCAGGATGCAAAACCCAGGTGGCTGAGACCTGGGTGGCCGTAGGGGTCTGACCAGCTACCCAGTTTATTCTGGGCCCCCTCTAGCCACTTAAGAGTACTTTCCTGTCCATTGCCCACCCGAGTTCCTGGGAGACGCTGTTCAGAGGACAGGCTAAAGAAACAGGCCTTCGTGTCCAAGCGACTTGTGTTTTAAAGGGAAGAAGAAGAATACCTAATAAGGATATTTAACTTTTCATCCACCAGCTCATGGCCAACTGTTCAAGTCCCGAATCTCAGGACTTGAGACGCTCCAGGCACTTGTATGTGTGCGCCTAAAATCCCCAAAGAAGGGAAAGATGGAGGAGAAGGGATTGTGGCATGACCGTTCTCCATAGGGTGCTTTCTTTCCCTCTCTCTCTCTCTCTGTCTCTCACATATGCCCTATAGCAAAAACAAAAACAAGACATTAAGACCCTATTCTCTTTTTTTTTTTGAGAGTTTTTTTTTTTTTTTTTTTTTTTTTAAGAGGGGCGGCGCGTGTCTCA